>NC_090928.1:1261768538-1262079163 GCF_040938575.1 Ambystoma mexicanum
CTAGGTTGGTAGATGTGAGGGAGGGTTGTAGTCACACCCTGCACAGGGTATCCTAGGAAACCCAAGTCGCAGTTTGCCATGATTGGCTGAGTTGGCTGTCCAGGCCGGACAACCCCCCCCCCCTGCTGCGTGGTTGACAGCCAGGCTGTGTGAATGGGGGATTTTCGCATAAGAGGCAGGACTCTTGGGCTGGAAGTCAGTCGCCACTCGAACTACAAGGAACCAAAGAGAAGCAGAGAAGACGGCTGCTGCAACTACCCCGTCCCGGTGAAGCCCTGCTGCAGTCCTGAGCTATCTACCCTTCGATGACCAGAGAAGATCCAGTCCGGAGTCTTCTTCCCTTGAGCCTGGTGGGGTCAACCCGCTCATCTTCCACAGCCAGCGGATCCTCTTGGTGGTCGAAATCGCTGCACACTGCTGTAGTGGTCTGGAGAACCATCTCAAGAGCCTCTCCTGTTTGGAACCGTGGGTCTGCAGGAAACTACCAGGAACAACTGCCGTGGCACCATCTTCTTCCTTGAATAAGGTACTGTGTTCTGCTTCGAGGAACCAGGGTGAATCCCTTTTCTCCTCCTCCAAGGCTTGTCCTTGTCTTCCTTCCCTCTTATAACTTTTGCTTCCTCTGTTGACAATATCCAAGTACTCCTGGCAACGTTTAATCTTGACCTGTCTGACTGTGATCCTCGACAACCGGAACCCGGTTTCACTTGACACTGGCTCCGGCCTATTGACTTTTGTATTTCTGTTAGCAAGTGTTCTCTGATTCTGTCTGCCTTGACAAAAGTATTGCCTACGATTTTTGCCCCCAACTCTCTCTGGTTAGCCCAGGTGCTAAGTGTGTTTTGCCCCAGTAACATTTCGTACCGCGGATTCGCGTTTCTTTAATACGACCGAGCTGTCAAAAAGTGATCACATATGTATTCCCGGTAACGTCTTTTGTTTTACAACACCGGTCCGCCAAAACATAAGTTACTTACCTTGAGTTATTCTGTGCCAAGAGAATTGGTTGTTTGTAGTGTATTTTTCGTGTGGTTTTGAATTTATAGAAGTGTTGTGTTTTTCATAGATGGTTTAAAAATAAATGTACTTATTTTTTACCTGAAACCTTGAGTCAGTGTTTGCTCGAGTCACAGTAATTGTGGTCCCTTTGTGTAATCTCTGCTACTGCTCATATACTCCTGAGCTACCACTTTAACATAGTAGTACAGGCTTGTACCAAAGGTGAACTTGTATTACCACTTGTAGTCTTAATTGTGTGTAGTGGTCCCTAAGGGCACAGCACAGGATTCTGCCTAACACCCTCTGTACAGGGAAAGAATGTCCTGATAATGATGGACAACATGGTGGCCATGTACTACCTCAACAAGAGAGGAGGCGTAGGGTCACTACCACTGTGCAGAGAGGCAATGCAGCTCTGGTTCTGGGCAATATGAGAAGGAATCTCTCTATCGGCAGTTCACCTAGCCGGAGAGCAGAACACGGCGGCAGATGCTCTGAGCAGGCAGACCACAATCTCCCACGAGTGGGAGCTAGCGCAGGAAGTCCTCCTAGAGATTTTCACCCTTTCTGGAACCCCTCAAGTGGATCTGTTCGCAACCACGGTAAATGGAAGTGCGAACAGTAATGCTCAAGGGAATGTCCTCCGAGAGGAGCTCTAGTAGATGCATTTGTGGTGGACTGGAAGTTTCCACTTCTGTACGCGGTTCCTCCAGTCCCTGTGATTCCAAGTAATCAGGAGGTTGAGAAAGTTCAGGAAAACCATGACCCTAATTGCCCCAGATTGGGCCAGGAGGACGTGGCACCTGGATCTTCTGGACATGTCCATCTTACCTCCAATACGTCTTCCGCAAACAGAGGATCTTCCCCCGCAAGAGGAAGGTCGGGTTCTCCATCCAGAGGTCAAGACACTCGACCTTCACACATGGTTTCTGAGAGGTTGAGATACAAGGATTGGGATCTTCCGGATGACGTAATGGAGATTTTGCTTTCGGCCAGAAGGCCAGCAACAAAATCCTTGTACCGGTGTTGTTGGAACAAATTCAGTAACTGGAGCAAGGATAAGGATGTGGGCCCTTTTCAATGTAGCACCCCAATAATGCTCTCTTTCCTATTGCATTGGCCATTCTGGGGCTCCAGTTCGGAACAATTAAAGGATATCTAGCTGCGCTGTCCATTTTCAAGCGCTCCTCAGAAGAGGTTTCTTACTTCAAAATTCCATTGATAATTCAATTCCTGAAAGGGCTTACTATGTATACCCTCAAGTCCCCTTTCATGTCCCAACTTGAGATTTAAATCTAGTACTTACGTTTCGAGGGGATTGGGTCCCCCGACGTATTCCATACCTGACAGGTAATCGCCACAGCTGTGCTGCTTCGTAAAATTGTCTGTGTCCTGCATCGCTGACGCCGATACGCTGTCCTCGAGGGCTTCGGTCGAGCCGATGTCACCGGATGTTATAAGTAGGGCGCACAACGCCCGTAGCCTCAGTTCAGTTTTTTCCGTGAACGTGTTCGCTTCGGAGATCTCGGCGCGCCTCAGTTCTTCTGAGCTGTTCTGTCGGTTTTTTGAACTAGATTTCCATGATGTCTTTGTCTTTTTCTACCCCGCGGCCGGGTTTCAAGAAGTGTCAGGACTGTGTTTCCAAGATGTCGCTGACGGACCCGCACAACGCCTGCCTCTGGTGCCTCGGTGAGGACCACGCCACAGACGATTGTGACGATTGCCAGGCGTTAACTTCAAAGGCCTTGCGGGAGCGTAAGAAGAAGCTTTCTGTAGGTAAGGTGTCCAAGCCTCGGAAGTTGAAATCCACTGGGCTTTTGACTTACAATTCGAGGGGCAACTCTACGCATCATCGGCGTAAATCCAGGAGGTCTTGGTACCGGAGCGGGTCCCCCCATTCCTCTGCCTCTTCAAGGCACTCACGGAAGCGCCATCATCAGTCCTCGTCTGAGGACTCCACCCATCGGCGGGTTGCTACTTGCACCAAGCATTCCACCCCCGGTCGGACAAGGTGTATCGCTCTAGCCATGCCCGCTCCAGGTCCTCAACGCCATCGAGACCGTCTGAGCCTGTGAGGTCTTCGAAGAAGACGTCAACGTCTTTGGCACCAACACCGTCGAAGGACTCTCGAGGCTCCACCTCCGAGGAAGCCATCGGCGCCGAGGCTGTTGAATGACACGCTCGGGGCTCCGCCCTCGAGGCCTGTGTCGAAGCATCAGCGCCACGCTCGACGTCGACGCTGATTCCGTCAACGCCCTCGAAGCCTTTCGAGGAGGATTTTTCAGAGATGCCCCGGAGACCGGTGGAAACCCTGAGGAAGGCTCTGGCCAAGTCCAAATATGTGCCCTCATCCAGGGATTTATTCCATCCTCTTGGCTATATTTCTGAGGTGGATGAAGGGTCTGATGATGGTATGGTTCCTGAGGAGGTTCCTGATAATCTATTATCTGTTTATAGCCAGTTAGAATACCTGCGTCAGTCGTTGCACGACGCCAGTGGTCTGGACACCTCCCCGGAGGTTGAGTTTGGCAGGCCTGAGCCGTGTACGCATGCTGAATCCTCGTACCGGCGCCTCATGTCGAGGGTCACGAATAGTTGGGGTGGTCTGTGCCACCAGGTGATTTTCTGCAGGATGACCTTACAGATATCTTGGACCAAGGTCCACCAACTGACCCGGTATTGCCATTCCATATGGCCTTGCAAAGAAGGGTGGCTGCGGCTTGGACTGCTCCGGAGAGTCTCCCAGCAGTGGGCAAGTCTTTGCCGAAAAAATACTGTCCTGCCAGTTGCGACCCCAGCTACTTGACTACGCTCCCCACTCCAGAGAGTTTGGTGGCGCAGGTGGCTACGGGCCCGGAAAAACAGGCATCGTACCCTACCATCCCTCCTGATAGGGACGACAAAGGTTTTGATGGCTGGGCGAAGAAAGTGTTTTCTTCAGGAGGTATGGCTTTACAGGCAGCCAACTCCATGTGTGCCTTAGCACGTTTCACTCATACTCTGTGGAATTGGGTCTCTTTGGTGGCTGAACATATTCCCGAAGGGGAGGAACGGGATGGCTTTCTTGCTCTTGTTCAGGATGGCACGGATGCCATGTGTGAATCCATTCAGTCGGGTCTGGACTGGCAGATTGTGTCAGCCGGTCCATGGCGGCGAGCACTGTAATGCACAGATATGCGTGGTTGCGGAGGTCGGGGTTTGCTCCTGATGTGCAAGCCCGGCTTCTCAACATGCCCTTTGATGGTGAACATCTTTTTGGCAGCAAGGCTGACAAGAGCCTTGAGAGGTTGCAAAACTCCAAAGCTGCAGCAAAGTCGTTGAGCGCTGCAGTTCGCCAACCTCTGCCTTTTCGTCCTAGGGGACAGCAATGCAGGGGAGGTTCCTTTCGGTACTACTCTTCCTTTGGGTGATTGAGAGGGGGCTGCAAGAGGCCACCGTAGGAGTGCCAGAGGTGGAAAGCAAGGTACTCGAGGTGCCAGAGCCGCTCGGGCAGTTGCCTCTTTACCCTCAGGCACTGCCGCAGCCACTTCAGCTCAGTCATGAGGCCTTGTCCTATGGTTCGCCGGTTGGGGGAAGGCTGGCGCAGCATTTTGTAGAATGGCGTGCCATTACTTCAGATGTGTGGGTTCTCAAGATCATAGTCCATGGCTACTGTCTTCCTTTCCGGCAGAGGCCTCGTGACAATCCACCAGGGAATCTCTTTGAAGAGTCTGGATCCGATCCTGGTGCAGGAAATCAAATACCTGCTGGAGAAAGGCACCATAGAACTGGTGCCTATAGCGCAGAGGAACAAGGGATGGTATTCCCCTTAGTTTTTTGATTTCGAAGAAAGACGGGGGATTGAGACCCATCATGGACTTGCGTGGGCTGAACAAGCTCCTCAGGAAGGACAAGTTAAAGATGGTAACTCTCTTTCTCAAGTCCTCTAGGCCCTTCAACTTCAGGATTGGTTGGTGTCTCTCGACCTACGCCGTAAAAAAAATCTGAAGCAGCACAGCTGTGGACATTACTGTCAGAGATGTGGAATACATCGGAGGAACATCCCATCGAAAGAACGTTACCAGGTAAGATAAGTAACTTGTTTGTCTTGTTAGATCTCAAGACGTCGATTCATAGGTAGACTGGCTGATGGGGAAGAACCTCGCAGTAAACACTACCCTTGCGATCTACAACACTGTTCAAGTGACGGTTACGCTAAATACTCCACTGCGCAATTTAGAGTGTATTGTTTCAAACGCATGATGCTGACCCTGAGGAAATTCGACTGATGGGTGAAAATGCCACGTTAAATACTTCCCTGAATGGCTCATAATACTGTGCGATTGTCGGAATGTGAAGTAGAAAAAATAACATAAAACGTAACGATAATAGTGCATTAACTTTACTCCTACGATAAGAGGGACTACAGCCAGTTGGAAATATTGGCGGATGACTCCGTACTATTACCAACTAATAAGTCAAAGCGACACATGCTTCCAACTTTGGAAAAAGAACTGGAAGTCGAGGGAAAAATGGGGCTCTTGTTGCATCCTAATTTCCCATATCAATTGGCTGGTGACGCAAGTGATGTGGAACCGTTGATAAATCATCTGACGCAAGCCATATCTGAGGTACTGGATTCGGAACTGGTCTTGGATATGGGCAAAATTGCGAGTACAGTGATGAGCAATATAGATAGGTTAACGCTGGATTCAGCACTCAATCACAGTGACTTGGAAGAGCCCAAGGATGTTATCTCAAAACCCAACTGCACAATGCCTGAAACAGGAGTGGAAGATCTAGAAGGGGTTTGTCACCTCAACTCAATCTGGTCCCCACTTTCGTTCATGATCGCCTACGGGAATGGGATGATAAAGCCATGACTGTGCGACATACTGCTTCATTACCAGTGGTGACTGCTACAGCCTTCCTTGGGCTCAGGTCCGGCGCCTCTTCTCAAACCAACACTGAAAGCAGAACTCAGCAGGAGGCGGAACTTGAAGGCGTTTTGGTGATACTATTGCAAATTATGCAAACTTTACCCCACAGAGATTTCTTTGGGCCCAAGGGGCCTGCAATCACTGGACATCGCAAGCAAAGCACTGTTAGGGATAATTCTCATTTTATGGCTAATTTACCTCACCTAGTGAGTCCCCCAGCAGCTTTGGTGGACTTCTGGGGTTTATCTTTTCACTTGGTAAGAGTGTGAGCTTTTCCCCCACTCTTACCCATGTTTTGCCATGTGTCTTTTACCTGTTTTTATGATTGTGGACTCTGAAGTACACCACTTCAGTAGCCCCCTTCTTTTGTGTTACAAAGCACCTTCTGTGCAGTAACACAGGGTTGTCTTTTAGACTTCCCACCGACTCCATTTCTGATGCTGACTACAGTCCCCCAGAAAAGGGTAACGTTGCCATTAACTTTACTTAGTCAATTTTCCACACATCAAGTACACCTCATCTCCCATGGATTACTGGAAAGGGTTACTTCGTACTCCTTTGTATCTGTACCTCCTAGAGCATTGTTTTGCTCTTTGTAACATTTAGATTTGGCTGGTGGCAGTGGTATCGACCCTAACTTTTCTACAGCGATTATACTATATAAAAGTGGTATTGTTTTAGGCTATTATATTAGCCTCAAACTTAAACCCGCTTGACCAAATACTTTTTCTCTTGGCTCCGGTCGGGTTTATTTGCCATTTCTTTTTGTTAAAGTCCTTCTTGTGTTTTACTTTGCGTGGAAAACCAGGTTTGCCTCCTTTGTTCACCGTCTTTTGGCTGGCTTCTGCTCAGAAGCCCTCCTCCAGGCGCCTGGGTGTCTAGGGGGGCTGAATGTGAGGGAAGGGTGTAGTCACCCCCTGCAAAGGGTATCCTAGGAAACCCAAGTCGCACTTTGCCATGATTGGCTGAGGTGGTTGTCCGGGCCGGACAACCCCCCAGCTGCGTGATTGACAGCCAGGCTGTGTGAATGGGGTTTTTTCGCATAAAAGGCAGGTCTCTTGGGCTGGAAGTCAGAGAGTCACCGCTGGAACTGCAAGGAACCGAACTGAAGAGAAGCGGAGAAGACGGCTGCTGCAACTACCCCATCCCGGTGAAGCCCTGCTGCAGTCCTGAGCTATCTACCCTTCGACGACCAGAGAAGATCCAGTCCGGAGTCGTCTTCCCTTGAGCTTGGTGGGGATAACCAGCTCATCTTCCACAGTCAGAGGATCCTCTTCTTGGTCGAAATCGTTGCACACTGCTGTAGTGGTCTGGATAGCCATCTGAAGAGCCTCTCCTGTTTTTAAGGAGCGCACCTTTTATTCATCGTCCCTGCTGCCTGCTTTATCTCTGGGTGGTGCAGACCCCTCCAAACGTCCTCCTTCACATGGAGGCTCCAGGAACCGTGGCTCTGCAGGAAACCAACAGGAACAACTGCCAGGGCACCAGCTTCTCCATTGAATATAGTACTCTGTTCTGCTTGAAGAATTAGGGTGAATCCCTTTTCTTCATCTCCAAGGCTTGCCCTTGTCTTCCCTCCTTCTTATAACTTTTGCTTCCTCTGTTGACAATATCTAAGTACTCCTGGCAATGTTGAATCTCGAACTATCCGACTGTGTGATCCTCGACAACAGGAACCCGGTTCCACTTGACAGTGGCTCCGGCCTATTTCTGTCTGAGTGTTCTCTGATTCTGTCTGCCTTGACAAAAATATTGCCTGTGATTTTTGCCCCAACTCTCTCTGGTTAACCCAGGTGCTAAGTATGTTTTTCCCCGGGAACAATTCTTGCCGCAGATACGCATTTCGTTAGTAAGACTGAACTGTCAAAAAGTGATCGCAAGCGTATTCCCGGTAACGTCTTTTGTTTCATAACACTGGTCCGTTAAAACACAGGGTACTTACCTTGAGTTAGTGTACCAAGGTGAATTGTAGTATATTTTACGTATGGTTTTGAATTAATAGAAGTGTTGTGTTTATAACAAATGGTTTAAAAATAAATGTACTTATATTTTTCTACCTGAAACCTTGAGTCAGTGTTTGCTTGAGTCACAGTAATTGTGGTCCCTTTGTGTAATCTCTGCTACTGCTCATATACTCTTGAGATAAGCCTGGCTGCTCCGCTACTGCTACCACTTTAACATAGTAGTACAGGCTTGTACCAAAGGTAAAACTGTATTGCCACCTGTAGTCTTAATTGTGTGTAGTGGTCCCTATGGGCACTGCTCTGGATTCTGCCTAACGAGCATACCCGCTGATGTTTTTGGGAGACGAAGAGAGGGGTTCGGGAGACCTCACGGACGCAGAGCTCATAGAAGGCTATATAGGGATAGTCGCTCCAAGATGGTCCCCTAAAGGCATCTGGAATTCAACTAAATTTACGACAAAAGAAATTGCCGAAAGAGATGTTGGTAACTGAAACCTAGTTCTCATGGCGTCCTTAAGGAGGGAGTACTATCTTATTTGGACCCACACATAAAGACCGACAAAATGTAAGAAAGTGTGTATACTCTAAAAGCACCTCGAATCTGTAGGCCGTAATCAATCCAGACCTTTACAGAGAGAAGTAGGATGGAGCTCTCATTGAAGAGGGACATTGTTGGAGTAAAAGAAAATGATTTAATTGATTCTGGTGCCATATCCGTGATGAAGGTGTATAAAAGCAAGTCCACTCTGACAAGGCAGGACAAGGACAATACTTTGTAAAGAACACAGGAAACTGAGAGCCATTGCTCACTGCTTGAGGAAACCTTTAGCGTAAATTTAACTGAGTTGGGGAGTGAGCGCCATCGACCGAGTATATTAGAGCTCACCAAGGTGAGAATGCCACCCCACATAAGGACTGCAGCGAGGGAGCCGGGGAGATGCAAGTCTTCATCCTCTGTCTTCTCTTACCTCCCCTGACATTAAACAAAGGTTATACAAAGTTGGAAGAGCGTAAGAAATACCAAACGGCTTCAACTTACAGAGACAAAGGGGATACTTTTAAATCTGTCAATAACATGACCTGGCACCCTTTTTGAAATTATATGAAACAATGATAAATTAAAAGATCAAAACACCTTAGTCGCCATGCTACACTAAGATTTTTTTTTTTTAGAAGGGTATTTAACCAGGAATGAAAAACTTGAGGAACAATATACCTGGCCCATGCAAGATAATGGGACATTTCCAACTGAGAGTGGCCAGTCTACAGTGGTCCAAAATTGTGATCACATTCCAACTCACAAAGAGTCCAGTTGTGAAGAGAACCAAACCAATCAAAATATTCAGAAAAGCAGAGAGCAGACTGGCGTGGGAATGGAAGCGGCTCCCAACAAAAGTGATAAGTGCCAACGGGCAGTCCCGGTGAGCTCAAACTCCTCCAGTGAGGGGGTATGATCACAAGCCCAATGCCACGAGCGTGACCCACCACCAAAGAGAATCAAGTTTAATTTGAAATTAGTAAGGAAAAAGCAACTCTAAAGTCTTTTCTGATTTTTCTGGTCGAAAAAGAAAACTGAGGACTATGCAGGATCTACTAAGTAGCCAAAACCTTTACCAATGGTCAAATCTAACGACTCCATAGCTTTCCTGAGAAAATTGACTCTACTGCCGACTGATAAAAAGAAATTCAGGAAAAAAAGACCAATTCCACAAAGCTTAAGGATCCATCCCAGAAACCAAACTCCCATTTAATTCCAATGATTCATGTGGAACAGGGCGATAACAAACTTTCGCATTTGCTACTGAACCTCTCCCACCTATTGAATCGAAGGGGAATGGGAGGAAGAGCACTGGGAAGTTGCTCCAGGATTTTCCCGGGACACCTGTGTGCTGAAAGGGAAATGATGCCTTCTTTAAGTCTGAAAACAGTGCAGATGTTACCATCATCAAATACCATAACTAAGGAACCTGTAAATGGTGATTAATTCCTGACACTGGCAGGTAATTGCAGAAGCAAAATACTGGGCTAATGAAAACCATGAGAGACACAAGAGAACCAGAAAACCCTTTCTCCAAAACAGTGTCTATCCCTTTGTGTCGGATATTAAACGTTGCATTAATTCGAACAAAAAAGATCAAGTAGGAACGAAAGATAAAGGTTTGTACTCATGGAGTGTGAACAACTATAAGGTGGCTGGGAGAAAGCAAACAAGCGCTCTTTCACCGTCCACAAACAAATCCGTCCAACGTTCAAATAAGTATTCTGCCCTTCAATATCAAAACGATGGCAGTTCTGGTACAAGCGCTCCTAGGCGAGATCCATTACGCTGCTTGAGGTTAGAACGCATTGTGAATCATGACGATAACCTCAACTTGAACAGGCAGTGTGTGATGATGCTGCTACATTGTGTCCCTACCTTGAGGCTAGTAAAAAGTGATGATATAACAGTGATTGAATTTGTTCAAGAGAGCATGGATTCGGTGGTGGTACATCTTCACTCAATCATCTTAAAAGATCTCCTATTGACAGCAGCAAAGAGCCTTCAAATATTAGGCTTTGACATCTCGCTGATTAATGAAGCCTGGCCGAATTATTACATTTCACATGACCTGCCAGTTTCATCATTACAGAATGGAAGACTGGAACCTCACCGTAAAGAGGCTTTCTCTCGTTGAATAGACTGCATAAAACATAACCCTAAGGACTAGGACAAGAAGGATTTGTGGGACGCAAGTATTTTCTAGCGAATTTATCATTGACAAAATCTGTAAAGGCTCTGAAAGAACTGCGAGGAGTGTGGAGCAAAAGGGGGAAAGAGCTAACGATCCACATGCAGAAACCTCATGGGCATGGCTTCCCAGAGTACTAGCAAATACAGAAACCGGGTTGGCTAAGTAACATCAAGAAGGATCATCCCTGTCGCTGAACCAGGTTTGCCTTCTTTGTTCGCCGTCCTTTGGCGGGCTTCTGCGAAGAAGCCCTCCTTTGGCTTCTAGGTGGGCTGAATGTGAGGGAGGGGTTTAGTAACCCCCTGCACAGGGTCTCCTTGGACCCAAGTTGCACTTTGTGTCCATTGGCTGAGGTGGTTGTCCAGGCTGGACAACCCCCCCCTGCGGTGTGATTGACAGCCAGGCTGTGTGAATGGGGATTTTGGCATAAAAGACAGGACTCTTGGGCTGGAAGTCAGTCGCCACTGGAACTATAAGAACCGAAGAGAAGCGGAGAAGAAAACGGCTGCTGCAACTCCCGAGTCCTGGTGAAGCCCTGCTGCAGTCCTGAGCAATCTACCCTTCAACGACAGAGAAGATCCAGTCTGGAGTCTTCTTCCCTTGAGCCTGTTGGGATCAACCAGCTCACCTTTCTACAGCCAGAGAATCCTCTCTTGGGTCGAAATCACTACACGAAGCTGTAGTGGTCCGGATAGCCATCAGAAGAGCCCTCTCCTGTTTTAAAGGAGCGCACCTTTTATTCACCGTTGCTGCTGCTGGCCTCATCCCTGGGTAGTGCAGATTGCTCCAGACGTCATCTTTCTTGTCCCCACGACTGAAGCTCCAGGAACCGCGAGTCTGCAGGAACTACCAGGAACAACTGCCGTGGCACCAGCTTTCTTCATTCGAATAAGGTACTGTGTCCATTCGGTCGTTCTCTCCGTCCGACCTTGAGGAATCGGGGTGAAACCTTTTCCTTGCCGAACGCTAGTCCTTTCTTACTTCCCTTTTATAACTTTTGTCTCCCTTCGACAATATCCTAGTACTCCTGGCAACGTTAATCTCGAACTGTTCTATTAGTGTGATCCTCGGCAACAGAGTTTTGCTCCATTTGACACTGGCACAGGCCTATTGACTATCTGTCTCTTAGAACACGTCTTCTGATTCGGGTGCCTTGACAAAAGTATTGCCTATGATTTTTTTATCCCCTATTCCCTGGTTTTTATTCAATGTGCTAAATGTGTTTTGACTACAGTTACAATTCATTCCGCGGGTACGCTTTTCTTTCGTAAGACCGAACTTTTGTTACTGTCAAAAAGTGAGCGCTGCTTAAACCCCGGTAACTTGTTTTGTTTTACAACGCCGGTCTGTCAAATCCCAATGTACTTAACTTGAATTGACCTAAACCAAAGGAATTGGTTGTGTGTGGTATATTTAGAGTGTGGTTTTGTTTAATAGAAGTGAAGTGTTTTGTGAACAGATGGTTTAAAAATAAATGTACTTATATTTTTTTTAACTGAAAACCTTGAGTCAGTGTTTGCTTGAGTCACAGTAATTGTAGTCCTTGGTGTAATTCCTATTACTTCTAATTTGCTCTTGAGATAAGCATGGCTGCTCCGCTACTACCACTATAACTGTGTAGTACAGGCTTGTACCAAAGGTGAAATTGTACTACCACTTGTGGACTTAATTGTCTGTAGTGTTCCCCAAGTATAATGCAGTGGATTCTGCCTACCAAACGACTACAACGTCTCCAAAATCTGGCTGCACGGATGGCCACTGACACTCCGTATGGCTCGCATATTTCCCCTGTTCTGCAGTCACTCCATTGGCCTCTGGTGGCTCAGCGGGTGGAATTTAAGGCCCTGTGCATTGTTCACCGGGCCCTTCATGGTCTAGGGGCGGAATATCTCCAAGCCAAATTCCCCCGTTATTTCCCCGCCCATTAGTCTTCGCTCGGCCACGATGGAGCAGCTCATCGTGCCTAAGTACTCCCGTGACCGGGTGGGTGGCTGGGCATTTTACATTGCTGCTGCTGTCCTGTGGAATGGCCTCCCGCTTGTTATAAAAAAAAAGTCCAACTTTTTGGAGTTTAGAAAGAAGGTAAAAACATATCTGTTCTGATTCTTCTCTGCCTCTGATGTCTTCTCCCTCAGCGCCATGATGCCTTTGGGCGACCGTGCGCTTTATATAATCTGTTAACGTAACAAAGGAAAACAATGTAACACTTGTATCTTGGAATGCACAGGGTTTACGCCACTTAACATCTGACAGACATTAACTGGGCAGTATTTGACATTCTGTATTTCCAAGACATCTGATTGCTAACTAAGCCAATTTTGGATGGTTTTTCCATTTGCTTTATTCCTGCGTCTGTTAGGGAGAATTCTCCAAAATGGCTAATTTCCCTTAGTGAGTCCCTCAGCAGCTTTGCTGGATTTCTAGGATTTCTTTTTTCACCTGGTAAGAGCGAGAGCCTTTTATCCCACTCTTACATGTGTTTTGCTGTGTTTTTTTACCTTTTTGTGATCTTGGGCTATGGAGCCTCACCTACTCCATAGGCATCATCTTTTTAATGTGTTACACAGCATCTTCAGTGCAGTGACACAGTGGGAAGTCTGAAAGACAACCCGTAACCAATTTTTCTGGGACTGACTACTGTCTCCCAGAAACATGTAAAGTTAATGTTAACTTTATGTAGTCTCTTTAAACCACAGACCAAGTACACCCCATCTTCCATAGAGTATTGGAAAGGGTTAATCCTTATCCCTTTTTGTCTGTTTCTCTTGGAGCACTGTTTTGCTTCTTTTCCATTAAGACTTGGCTGGTGGCAGTGGTAACTACCCTATTTTTCCTACTGCGGTTATCTGAAATCACCATGGTATTGTTTTAGGCTATCTTGGTAGCCTCAAACTTAAACCCGCTTGACCATTTTTATTTTAATATTGTTCCGGCTGGGTTTAGTCGCGATTTCTTTTTGGAAAAATGTGTTCGTCTCTACGCGCCAAACCAGGTTTGGTTCCTTTGTTCACCGTCTTTTCGCGGGCTTCTGCACAGAAGCGCTGCCCTCCTTTAAGCGCCTGAAAGTCTGGGTAGGCAGGATGTGAGGGAGGGGTTTTAGGACCCCTGCCATGGGTTCCCTTGGTAACCCAAGTCACACTCCTGTTTGATTGGCTAGGTGACTGTCCGGCCAGGACAGCCACCATGCTGTGTGATTGACAGCCAGGCTGTGTGAATGGGGGAAAACTGCGCAAAAAGCAGGTCTCTGGGTCTGGAAGAGCTGAGTCGCCACTGAAACGAAAGAACCGACGAAGAGCTGAAAGAAGAGGACCCCTACAACAACTGAACCGCCCGGTGAAGCCCTGCTGCAGGTCTGAATCGTCAGAATCCATCGGAGAAGATCCTCCAGGAATCTTCTTCCCTTGAGCTGGTGGGACCAACCAATTCGCCCAAACTGCAAGCCAGGACTCCCTCCTCTGGTCGAATTCGCAGTACAGAGTTACAGTGGGCCGGATAGCCTGGAAGGTCAGACCCTGCTTGGGTTTTAAGGAGCGCACCTATTATTCGTTGCTTTGCTCTGCTGCAGGTTTCTTCCCTGGGTAGTGTAGGACCCTCCAGTCTTCCTACTTCGTGTCAGTCCGACAGTCGCTTCAGGAACCGTGAGCCTGCAGGAACGTCCGCTCAGCTACAGCCTCTTCTCCATTTAAGGTACTGTTCAAAATCCGGTTGTTCAGTTCCGTTCAGCCGCGGTGAAAGTGTGTGAAATCTTTCTCCAATCCGAGGGCTTGTCCTTCTCTACTCTTTGAACTAACTTTTCTGCCGACCAACTTCGTCTGGAGCTCTTGGCAAAGACTTAAAGGCAAACTCCCCTGAACCGTGTGATGTTGAGCAACAGACTTTTGTCCTATTTACTTTGGCCCTAAGCCTATTTGATTTGATACTATCACTGGAGTTCCTCTTTCTAGATTGCCCTGCTTACTTACCTGTTGGTGCTGCTCAATTTCCGGCAAACTTTGTCTTTCCCTCCCTTTTTAATTAACAGAGTGCCATTTTGCTCCCACTTCATTTTGTGAGCTTAACTTGTCTGGATACTATTGGGAGTGGTGTGGTGTATTAAGAGTGTGATTTTGTTACTGCTTTACTTTAGTGAAATGTTATACAACAAGAAAGTAAATGCATGTATATTCTTTTACTTGGAAATAGTGACTGCTGTCCTTTGTGTAACTATCTGATACTGCTCACTTGCTCTTGAGATAAATCTGGCTGCTCAGCCATTTCTACCACTTTACTGTGTAGTACAGGCTTGTACCAAAGGTGAATTTGTGCTGCCACTTGTAGTCCTAATTGTGTGTAGTGTTCCCAAAGGGTACTGCATATCATTCTGCCTAACAGCGACAAAAGAAGGTATGGGCCGCCCACAGGCAGGATTATTAACAGCCATTAGAAACTGTGCAGGCATGGAAATGGTAAGTACTTTTAATTTGGGCCCGTTCATACGAAGTACAATACTTCGATATGGGAAAGATCGAAAACGAGGAGTAAAGTTGAGAGGAAAATATCTATGTATAATCGATCTCTATTGGATCCACGCACCCATTACTTTACAAGAGATGATGCAAGAAACGGGGAAGACCTTGAACGAAGCAAATACATTTGAAAACCTCAAATTATCATATGTGGAGATCTTAATATGACTTGCTTAGACCACCAGGGAAAGCCGATAAGAATTTATCTAAGTACATTGACTTCTCCTCGGAGGAACGGATGGCATTGGCTCAAACTAATGGACAGATCATTATACAATCTAAATGGTCAAATTAGTCAAGACTGTCCCCCACGTCCGACTTGGGAAAGAAAGAAGCAACAGTCAATAATTGACTATATTTTCCTTTCAAACGACCTCTTTGGAGAGGTCAATACCTTATCTAAACGCAGTGACCACAATCTGCTGAAGATGGCTTGGGCAGAAGAAACGGGAAACTGCCATTTGAAATGTCCACTTGCATTGAACCGTTAAATAAAGGGATTTGCTTAAGAATGACAAAGCGATGTCCAACAAGCCACTTTGATGTACGTTGAACTTAACAATAGTAGTGGTTTGCCACAGTCTCCATCGAAAGCAGACTATACATCTGTTTTTCAAGCATTCTCTCGGAAGAACGTTAGTTTTCCACCGTACTAAAAGCATCCTCATAAGTACGATAGAACGGGCTTAAAAAAACTTGATAGGAGGAGTGTTATTAGAAATCTCAAACTGAGGTCTCTAAACAACATCCTTAAGAGGATAACAAGTATTAGGGCCAAGTCTTGGCTGATCTGGTATAGAAGGGCGTTAATCCAGCAAGATGCTGAACAAATGCTGAAGACGCTGACCCGAAAAGACTCGAATTCTGGTCTTCGATCAAGTCAATTGATAGCGTGCAGAACATTTCCCAAATTAATGGAGTTGGTGAAGCATCTTGGTTAACTCGCTTCACAAATTTGTTTGCAAATAATCACCCAGGTGTAGAAGAAATGCTGGAACCAACAACCACATGGCGGTTAGCATATGATCAGGAAACCATTGTCAGTATAACTAAAGCAAGCTCATCGAGAGCCCCAGGCCCTGATGGGCTGACAAATGTAACCCGGAACAATGGGTGAAATTAATTTGGATCATACTGGATAATGCCAGAGAAACTCAATCGATCCCAGAGTCATGGAAGCAAGCTATAGTTGTACCAATATTTAAGAGTGGAGCGCGAGAAGACCCAAATAATTACTGACCCATATCATTGTTACACGTTATCGAAAAGCTTTACGCTACCTTATTGCTGAACAGATTGAATGCTTGGGCACGCGATCAGGGGAAATTGGACCCGTTCTAGATTGGGATCGTTAAGGGCCTCAGTACATCTCCTGTCACTCTTATCTCAATTTTGAAGGAGAGAGTACGCTCCAAAGAAAGAGTATTCCTGTTGTGGCTGAAATTAACTTCTTGGGGTTATGCTGCATACGAACACCACTTTGAGAATTCGGCTGGATGCTTATCTCTATTCCAACTTTATCCTGAGTTAAACAAGGATGCCCTCTGGATCCTGCACTTTTCAACTTGTATTTATCAGACCAAAGCACCTTTTTGGAGCCATTAAGATATCTCCCTCCTAAAATCAGAGTTGTGCATGTGGGGCGCCTTTTTGTATGCCAACGATTTAGTCCTATTATATCACACGGAAATTGGACTCCAAAGGCAGCTGACAAGATTGAAAGTGTATGTGAAGGAAAATAATCTCCAAATAAACTCAGAACTAATGTTTTAAGCCTTCACACGATGAAAGAAGATTTTATCTACATATGATTGGTACCGGGATTCGTCAGTAATCAAGCAGGTAGCTTTTAAGTACTTGGGTGTCAGAATTCGCAAAAGCTGTGTCGAGAAACAAAACATAACCGTCCTAGAAGAGCAGGCCCAAATGCTGTCAAACCAAGCACTTGCAAAAAAAAGAAAATTCTGCAGATTATCATTGGTTCCACTTCTGTACTTTTATAGATTAAAAGTGGTCCCAGTCGGAACATTTGGTATGGATGCTCTACATTTTGTTCGGAGAAAGCAGTGGTTGTTTCGAGGGGATTGGGTCCTCGGACGTATTCCATATCTGACAGGTAATGCCCACAGCTGTGCTGCTTCAGAACATTTTCTGCGTCCTGCGTCGAAGCGCCGTCCCAGAGGACCTCCTCTGACGGCCGATGTCACCCGATGTGATAAGTAGGACGCACGACGCCCGTAGCCTCAGTTCCGTTTTTTCTGCGAACGTGTTTGCTTCGTGAATCTCGGTACGCCTTGACTCTTTGGAGTTTGTTGTATTCTTCTCGGTTCTTTGAACCTGTTTGGTTTTTGTGAAAACCTGTTCGTGACGATGTCTACTTTGTCTTCAATCCCGCGTCCAGGCTTCAAGAAATGCGGGGTCTGTGAGTCCAAGATGTCGGTAACAGACTCGCACGACGCCTGCTTCTGGTGCCTCGGGAAGGCCCACGACACGGACGACTGTCGACTGCCAGTCGCTCACGGCCAAGGCCTTGCGGGAGCGCAAGAAGTTGTCAGTAGTTAGGGTGTCTAAGCCCAGGAAGTCGTGGCCTGGGGGGCTTTCGACGGATGATTCGAGAGGCGACTCTCCACGTCATCGTCGGAGGTCCAGTGGGTCTCCTTCCAGGAGTCGGTCTCGCCACTCCTCTGCCTCTTCGAGGCATTCCCGGAAGCGCCGGCATCGGTCGCCTTCCCCGTCCTCTTCCGAGGACTCCGCCCGTCGGCGGTTCGCTTATCCCACCATGCAAGCGACACCTGAGGAATGGGCTTCCTTCGGGAAGAAGATGTTGGCGATTCTTGAATCGCAGGGCACTAGTCCGTCCACGCCTCTGAGTGAGGTCGGTCGTGATCGGTCGAGAGACACCGCTCGCACGCCTTCGGGCTCGGGTGGTCAGCGTGGTTCGCAGGAGAGGTCCCGCTCGGCAAGGGTAACCGTTCTCGCCATGCCCGTTCCCGGTCCTCGACGCGCTCGAGACCGAGTGATCCTGTGCCGTCTTCAAGGAAGACGTCGACGCCTGTGGCGC
Source organism: Ambystoma mexicanum (assembly GCF_040938575.1). Lineage (NCBI taxonomy): Eukaryota > Metazoa > Chordata > Amphibia > Caudata > Ambystomatidae > Ambystoma > Ambystoma mexicanum. The sequence goes on from NC_090928.1 coordinate 1,261,786,716, forward strand.
CGAGTTCGTCGTCTACCTCTCTCGAGGCTCTGCTTTCGAGGGGGTTGTCGATGCTGTCGGCGCCTAGGTCGTCGGAGGACACGCTCGGAGCCCTGGCTTCGTGGCCTGTGTCGACGGTGCTGGCGGCGCTGCGGCTGACGTCGACGCCGATTCGCTCGACGCCGATTCGCTCAACGCTGATTCTCTCGACGCTGACTCGTTCGGGCCTCAACGCCTTTCGAGGCGGTGGTGTCGGAGGGGCCCTGTGGCACGGGGTAGCCCCTAGAAAGGCTCTGGCTAAGGTCAGGCATAGCTTTGGTCCCCTGGTGTCTTCCTCTCAACCCCTGCAGTACATTTCAGAGGGTGTTGAGGGCTCTGATGAATGCTTGGTTCCGGTTACGGTGCCTAATGAGCTTCTCTCGGGCCATAGCCAATTTGATGACCTGAAGCAGTCACTGCATGATGCCAGTGGACTGGACACCTCTCCGGAGGTGGAGTTTTGTAGGCCTGAGCCTGGCACTCATGCCGATTCTTCGTACCGGCGCCTTATGTCTCGGGTCACCGAGGACTTGGGATGGTCGGCTCCCCCAGGGGAGTTTGTTAAGGAAGATCTCATGGACATCCTTGATCTTGGTCCCCCCACTGACTCGGTACTGCCGTTTCATATGGCTCTGCACAGAAGGGTGGCGGCGGCTTGGACTGCTCCGGAGAGTCTCCCGGCAGTGGGCAAGTCTTTGTCGCGAAAATACCGTCCAGCCAGTAGCAACCCCTGCTACTTGTCCAGGCACCCCACTCCAGAGTGTTTGGTGGTGCAGGCGGCTACGGCCCCGGCAAAGCAGGCGTCGTATCCTACCATCCCTCCGGATAGGGACCTCAAACATTTTGATGGCTGGGCGAAGAAAGTGTTTTCTTCAGGGGGTATGGCGCTTCAGGCGGCCAACTCCGTATGTGCCTTGTTTCGTTTCACACACTCTGTGGAACTGTGTTGCATTAGCAGCTGAACATATTCCCGAAGGGGACGAACGGGATGGTTTCCTTGCTATAGTTCAGGATGGCAAGGATGCCATGTGTGAGGCGGTTCAGTCGGGTTTGGACATGGCAGATTGTGTCAGCCAGTCAATGGCGGCGAGCACCGTAATACGCTGGTTTGCGTGGTTGCGGAAGTCGGGGTTCGCTCCTGATGTGCAGTCCCGGCTCCTCAACATGCCCTTTGACGGTGAACATCTTTTTGGCAGCAAGGCTGACGAGAGCCGTGAGAGGTTGCAGACCTCCAAAGCTGCAGCGAAGTCGTTGGGTGCTGCAGTTCGACAACCTCTGCCTTTTCGTCCTAGGGGACCACAATGGAGGGGTGGTTCCTTTCGCTATTACTCGTCCTTCAGTAAAGCAAGAGGAGCTGTCAGTCAAAGAGGCCACCGTAAGAGTGCCAGAGGTGGAAAACGGGGTACTCGAGGTGCCAAGGCCGCTCGGGCAGTTGCCTCTTTGCCCTCAGGCAACGCCGCAGCCGCTACCACTCAGTCATGAAGCCAGGTCCCATGGTTCGCCGGTTGGGGGAAGGCTGGCGCAGCATCTTGTAGAGTGGCGTGCCATTACTTCAGATGTGTGGGTTCTGGAGATCATAACCCACGGCTACTGTCTTCCCTTTCGGCAGAGGCCTCGCGACAATCCACCTTGGAACCTCTTTGAAGAGTCCGGATCCGCTCCTTGCGCAGGAAATTCAAGCCTTGCTGGAGAAAGGCGCCATAGAACTGGTGCCTGTTGCGGACAGGATTAAGGGATGGTATTCCCCTTATTTTTTGATTTCGAAGAAAGACGGGGGATTGAGACCCATCATGGACTTGCGCGGTTTGAACAAACTCCTCAGGAAGGACAAGTTCAAGATGGTTACTCTCTCTCTCAAGTCTTCCAGGCCCTTCAACCTCAGGACTGGTTGGTGTCTCTCGACCTCAAGGACGCTTACTTACATGTGCCGATCCATCCCAAGCACAAGAAGTACCTGAGGTTCACGGTTGGCGACTCACACTTTCAGTTTCGGGTCCTGCCGTTCGGATTGACCTCCGCCCCGAGGGTTTTCACCAAGCTGATGGTGGTGGTGGCAGCGCATATCAGGAAAGGGGGATTCACGTCTACCCCTACCTGGACGATTGGTTGGTCAGGGGGAGCTCTCCCGAGCAAGTCCTGGTTCATCTGTCCGTCACCTGCCACTCCCTTCACAGGCTGGGCTTCTCCCTCAATTTAAAGAAGTCCCATTTGACGCCAACACAGCGGCTCCAGTACATCGGAGCAGTGCTCGACACATCCCTGGGGCTGTGTTTTCCTCCCCAGGTGAGGGCTCTTCACATTCAGCAGATGGTGCACAAGTTTCAACTTGCCCAGACTCTCCCAGCGCCCGATTTCTTGAGACTGCTCGGCCTCATGGCATCCTGCATTCTTCTGGTGCCAGAGGCCAGGTTGCGGATGAGATCTTTGCAATGGGCACTCAAGCTCCAGTGGTCTGTCCTCCGGCAGGATGTCCGGCCCTGTTCAGGTGCTGCCCTCAGTCGCCCTTGACCTTCTGTGATGGGCCGTCGAAGGCAATCTGATGAAGGGGCCCCCATTTTGGCTGCCCTGGCCGCAGGTGATGATGGTGACGGACGCATCCCTCATGGGATGGGGAGCTCATGCCAACGAGTTGACAGTCAGCGGTCGTTGGTCTCCGTCCGAGTCCAGACTCCATATCAATCTGTTGGAGCTGAGGGCCGTCAGGCTAGCCCTGAAGGCTTTTCTGCCGACTGTGCGAGGAAAGAGTGTCCTGATTCTAACGGACAACAGGGTGGCCATGCACTACCTCAACAAAAAAAGGGGGGGGGGGGCAGGGTCACTTCCTCTGTGCAGGGAGGCGATGCAGCTCGAGTTCTGGGCCATCCAGCAGGAAGTTTCGATCTCGGCTGTTCATCTGGCCGGAAACGACAACGAGACGGCAGACGCTCTGAGCAGGCAGAGCACGATCTCTCACAAGTGGGAGCTGGCTCAGGAGATTCCCCTGGAGATCTTCGCCCTTTGGGGGACCCCTCAAGTGGATCTCTTCGCCTCCAGTGTCAACCGGAAGTTCGAAAGTTTCTGCTCGCGGGAATTTCCTCCAAAAGGAGCCTTAGGAGACGCCTTCGTGGTGGAGTGGTCATTCCCACTGCTGTACGCGTTTCCTCCAGCCCCCGTCATCCCGCAAGTACTGCGGAGGTTACGGAGGTTCGGTTCCCGGATGATCCTCATTGCTCCGGCGTGGGCCCGGAGGACGTGGTACCCGGACCTTCTCGACTTGTCCATCTGCCCTCCGCGTCGTCTTCCCTACCGAGACGATCTGCTCTCACGGGAGGGGGGGGGGGGAATCAGGTTCTCCATCCAGAGGTCAGATCCCTCAACCTTCACGCTTGGCTTCTGAAAGGTTGAGGTATAAGGATTGGGACCTCCCTGAAGACATATTGGAGGTGTTGCTCTCGGTCAGGCGGCCGGCAACAAAGTCTCTGTGCCGTTGCCGTTGGTTCTACGACTGGTGCAGAGTTAAGAATGTGGATCCTTTTGAGTGTGACATTCCCATGGTTGTCTTTTTTGCTTTCCTTGGCCCACAGGGGCTTGCAAGTGGGGACCATTAAAGGTTACCTGGTGGCGCTGTCCATATTTAAGTGCTCGTCTGAAGTTTGTTCCTATTTTAAGATTCCTTTAATTTCTCAGTTTTTGAAAGGGCTCACTGTGTTCCCTCCGTCACCTTTTCTGGTTGGGATTTGAACCTTGTTCTTAAGTTTCTTATGGGTGCTCCGTTTGAGCCTTTGCATTCTTGCCCTTTGAGACTGTTAACTCTGAAAACTGTGTTTTTGGTTGCGGTTACTTCCGCTCGCAGAGTGAGTGAGTTACAGGCACTTTCAGTTAAGCCACCCTTTACTGTGTTTCGTTGGATTATTTTAGCTATCTCCGAGTGTTACCGCTTGGCGGATAAGGACCCTTCGGCTGGCTTGCGGGCCCATTCTACCAGGGGAGCAGCTGCGTCTACTGCCCTACAGAGGGGTGTTCCTATTTGTCACATCTTTGATGCAGCCACCTGGGCTTCGGTACATACTTTTGTACGTCACTACTCCCTCGATCCATCCGAGGGCAGGATCTGGCCTTTGGCAAGACAGTCCTTAATTCTGCCATTTGATTGGGCATGCTAAATTTGTGTTCTAAATTCTTTTCCCACCTCCTTGCTTGGTACTGCTTTGGGAGTCTGTCATAGTTATGGAATACGTCGGAGGACCCAATCCCCTCGAAGAACAAGTTACTCTCTTACCTGGTAACGTTCATTCGATGGGATGGTTCGACAACGTATTCCATATCGCACCCTCCCTACCTTCCCCGCTGCAGAATTTCTTTTGCAATTGCAGCTTGCGTTCCGCAAGGCCTTGTGTGTCTGACTGGCAGAAAACTGGTGTCACACATTCTGGGGGGAAAAAACTACAACTGAGGCTATGGGCGTCGTGCGTCCTACTTATCACATCGGGTGACGTCGGACGTCGGAGGAGGTCCTCGACGGCGGCGCATCGACGCAGGACGCAGACGCCGAAAAAGTTTCCGAAGCAGCACAGCTGTGGTGATTACATGTCATAGATATGGAATACGTCGTCGGACCATCCCATCGAAAGAACGTTACCAGGTAAGAAAGTAACTTGTTCTTCTGGAAGGTATTTTTGTGGAAAAGTGCTACAGCTGCCCAAATCAATACCAATCCAAATTGTTAGGTGGGATTTGGGATTGGTTTCATTAAAGATGCTGCCAGCTTGGAAGACTTTATCGTTCTTCAGGAAATGTATGCAGGACAATTCACTCATGTTTGTCAATGATTAAACAAGAATTCGTTGGTGCAAAAGAGAAATTACTTTTCCAATGGAAGGTTGATTGTGGGGCAGCCCTAAACAACATGCATCTGTCGAACTAGGACCTATTGCGGAACCCTCAAAAAGTAAAGCTAAAGATGTGGGATTTGGATTGGATTAATGCACACATGGAGGCAAACAGATTGGAGCTTTCTTTTTTATAACTTTTCAAACTAAGTGCAGCCTTTGGGTGACATTTTGGCATACCTGAAGAAGTGGCCCAATGCATATTATAGCGAACAGTTTCAGAGGATTAGACTGAACTTGTACAAAACAAAGGTAATCATTTGTGCTTGATCGTCTGATTTGACTATATACATTACATGTAGATTCTGCAGAGGGAGGGAAGCTGTAGAAAGTCTGCAACATATTTCTTTTCTGTAAAGCTTTGATGGTTCAAAGAACAAGATATTTCAAACATTGTTTAGAACAAAAGCTGCCATTGGACGCTGAAGAACGGTGCAGTATCGCTTTAAGGGGAGAGTATACTCCCCGTATGATAACGACTGTTACATTTTTTATTGAAGTGTTGATGAAGTCTGATTTGTCTAGTTCAAGGAAGGACTGGGGGTGTGGCATGTGGATGAGGAATTGAGAAGGATGAAATTTGTCAAAAGTTTGTAATAAACTAAAGGAATGGAAAAAAAAATAGATCATGGTAACAGAGCCAGAACTGGTTTAGATGAGCCTTCTTACCAGGACTGGGACCCAGAGCTAAATAGACGAAAACTGGTGTACAGAAAAAATAAGCAAATTCTACAGTGCGAATTTGCCAGTACAGATGTCACTAAAATGAAAGCTGTTGGTTCTGAAATATAAAATGCGGCAATTTTCTCATAAATGTTCTAAGGCAAAAGCAAATTAAAGGATCCTAAAGTGTATTCTAACCAAAGATATTCAATGTTTTTGGAAATTAATGAATGGAAAAAATGAGATTCTAATGTTAATTCAAAACATGCCCGTCTGAGCGGAGAGCTGGTGCGATATTGTGGCAAAGGAATTTCGTCCGCCACAATGTATTACATTTGAAAAACAACTAATGAAAATATGGAGGCTCGTTGTTTCAACTTTTTTGGAGTATTTCTTAGCCTGCACTCTGCGAGGCTTTCACTGAGCACCATCTTTTTACATCGTGGACTGCTTTGCTTGCATATTTGCTTCCAGAAGTTCCTCCTTCCTTCCCTCCTCCCCCCCGACCCCTGATTGGGACACCGGCCCCATTTAATTGAAGCCATTAGGGCAGCCCCACTGTCCATGCAGCCCTCTTGGCTAGCTCCAGACTGTTTTTTGCCTGTGTTTGCTATGGGAGCATGCAGCGCAGCTGTCAACCAGCAGCGACTGATAAGGTATGGAAGGTGCGGGCAGTGAGGACCGCCATCACTGCTTCCTATTTAAAAGTCCCTCCTCTCTTATTACTCCTATTGCTAAGTTACAGTCTGCTGCACGTCTCAGTTGCATGTTATCCATGACTGGCATTCAGTGAATTGTCGTAGTTAGCTAGTAGGGGTCCCTTTCCCTCTATCTAGGAAAGACGAATCTGTGTATTCCTGCATTGCTGCTGTTTTAAAAATTAGGCCGCTGTTAGGGAGAATTCTCTGTTAAGGCTAATTTCCCAAACCTAGTGCGTCCCCCAGCAGCTTTGCTGGATTTTTTGGGGTTTATTTTTTTCTCCTGCTAAGAGTGTGTCAAAACAATACTAGAGGAAGGTGACAACACTCTCCCCCGAACCACAGAAGCCGAATGAAGTCGACCCTCCACCCGTGGTTGGCACAGATAACTGATATATATACACAGGATACCACGTGGCAGCCAATGGGGGGAAGAGGGTTAGGAAGAGGTCGTGGACAGGGAGGGGAATGTTGGGGAAACCGGATAAAGGGTTAGGAAACACCGAAGGTGGACAGGATGAGGGACGTAACCAGGAAAAAACCCTACCCTGCCTAACATGAGATAAAGTACCAAGGAGCCTAAAGTAAACACAGGTCAACAGTAATGTCCTCTTAATACTAGACACTACTGCACAACTGCTAATGTCCCAGCACCTCTTAGTACCTTCTTGCTACAGGTACTCATAATACTCTTGTTACATGAAATACAGATTATGCAAGCACGAAATGAAACAAACTCATGGGAGAGTATCCCAACATGAAGAACATAAACATAACACATGGCCCTATGGACAAGCAGTAGCACATGGACACACATAAAACATACATGACCCAGTGGTCTGAGTAACATTAAACATAGCACTGTGTTTCCAAGAACCCACACAGTGTAACTCGTTCATGACCCTAGCACTCAAACGTAGGCTGTCCTTGTTAGGTTAATGGCCTCACACATGCACAACACCAAGGGTCCCTGTTAAATCATTGTGAGTGGCAATTGCAGAGTTCATAGCTGTCAAAATGCGGGCGTTATTCCACGAGATCCTCCGACAAAGCTTTGCCTCCAAACACAAAAGCCACACCTGCCGTGCGCCGTTGAGCCCTAATAAGCTGTTACTAATTACAGACAGCTGGCTCAACGCGCGTACGGCCAGAACTACACAATTCCCAGAGGCTGCTGGGTAATGTAGTTTTTTGTCATATTTATGTCTAAGCGTTCTGAGGACCCTGACACCTTTTACTCCTCCACCACCCCAAATTCCTGACAGAGTGAGACTCTTTTTTTTCTCCCACTCTTAGACATGATTTGAGGTGTTGCTTTGACTTTGAATGTGTTTTATGGGCTATGGGGTCCTTTACCCCATAGGGCTTCATGTGATTTTGGTATGTGGGTTACACAGCACCCTCCGTGCCGTAACCCAGGGGTGTCTTAGCGACCCCCAAACATAGACTCCATACCCTGGGACTGACTACTGTCTCCCAGGGAATGTAAAGTCACCATTGGCTTTACTAGTCCCAAATTATGAACAGAAACCAGTACAAATAATCATATTGTCGACGTACTGGTCGGGGCAATTCGATTGCCCCGGGGTCTGTTTGAGGGGGCACGTCTCCGTCCCCCCTTATCGAGTTTTGGCTGGTGGCAGTGGATACTACTCTTTATATTCGACCGCATATATTTTCCTATGGGATTTTCCCATTGTTCGAGGCTACCACTTTTTAATATAGCCTCGAACATACCGCCGGTTTATTAAATTAATATAAAATCACCGGTTGGTATTTTTTGCCGAAACTCTGTTCCAAAATGGCATTTGTGTTCGCTTCTGTGACTCCAACCCAAGTCGAGCCCTTTGTTCCACCTTTGGGCGGGCTTCTCCACAGAAGCCTCCAAAAGTGGTGCCACTTTGTCTGGGTACCACAGGGGGTGTGGGAGGGTGTTTAGGCACCCTGGACTGAGTTGCCTTGGCAACTCAAGTCGCACTCTTGTGTGATTGGCCCAAGTGGGGAGCCGGCCGGCTCACCACTTAGCATGTTTGATTGACAGCTAGGCTGAATGAATGGTGGTTTGCTGCATAAAAGCAGGGCTTTGGGGACTGGAACTTCAGAAGTCGCCACAGTACCTAAGAATCTGAGGAGAGAGAAGCTGAGCTGACCTGCAATGACGACACCACCGGTGGAGCCCTGCTGAACCGTCTCACCACTTTTCCCGACGACAGAAGAGATCTCCAGTCCGGAGAGTCTTCTTCCTTTGACTGGTGGGGATAACCAGTTTTGCCTTCTCTTTACCTTCCTGGAGCATCTCGTGGCCGCCTTGCCCGTGCCAAGCACCCCGGCAACCGGAATACCACGGTTTACCACTACCGCGAAGAGAAGGGTAGTACCTTTTAACCGAACGAACCCCGCAGCTGGTTTCTCCCCTGGCAGTGCAACGACCTTCATCTTTCCTCCACGGCGAGACCTCCTCTTCCTCTGGACGAAACACCGACTTGCACCCGCTGCCAGGAACAAATGCCCCCAATGGAGCTTCCTTCACACTTAAGGTACTGTGTCCCGCCTGGCTTCCCTTGCGACAGATCGTTCGGGGTGACGGTAAAGCCTCGATTTTCTAACCTGGTCTGGCCTGGGACAACCTCGCTAACTTTTCCTGACTTTAATTTCATCCTTTGTGTGCAAACTACCTACAAGACGCTTTGGGCATAACCCCACTGTGTGAACCTGGACCCCTTCTGCTTGCTCTCTCCAAGAGTGGGCCTTGCAATTGACTTCCTTGCTCACCAGTAGAACTCTGCCTATCCTGCCTTACTGTGGTTCGTTTAAAGGTATTGAAATTTGTGTGCTTCCATAACGCTGCCTTTTTCCCTCCCTTTTTAATAACTTATTAGAGTGCCATCTTATGTTAAACGCTCACCTCTGTCTGAAAATAAGTCGTGTTTCTCACTAAGATTTGTCTAATAAGTAATTAGGGTTGTATTAATATAATAGTGACTGTGTGCTGAATTTACTTACCTCTTTGTGCTAGTGTAATTTACAAGTGTCTTTAAAATAAATAATTATATACTTTTACACTCCAGCTCTGGTCAGTGTTTGCTTGTGCCACTGTATCTCTGTACCTATTGCGTATACTCTACATACTGCCTAACTCTTCTTGAGGGAAGTCTGACTGCTCGGCCACAGCTACCAAGTGAATCTGTGTGGTACAGACTGCTACCAAGTGGGTTTACTGCCAAACACCTGTAGTCTTAAATCTTTTGCAGTGGTCCCTAAGGGAACTGCACAGGTTTCTGCCTAACAACCGCTTATTTCCGCCTTCCCTCTATCTAATATCCTTTTCCCTCTATCCAGAAAACCTGCGTCTAAGTGATTTGCTTTTCTGCTGTATGCTGTAACCTAGGCTTTTTCCCCTTTATCCTGGACACCTGATTCTAGTTTGTTGCATTGCTGAGAGTTGTAGTTCGGTGTTGTGCACTGAAGTTTCTCCCTCCCCTTTCTCCCTCCAATGGTGCTTTCAATCTCCCCTATCTTATCTAACTGCTATTCTATCACCTATCATATCTCTCTTTCGAAGTATGAAAGGAAACATTTCAAGATGGATCTCCTGGTCTCCAATCCAGGCCTGCCCATCGCGGACACCTACGTCAATGCTTCTTCCAGGCATACTCACTGATATCCTCTTTGTTGTTCCCTCTCCGGACCTTTGGATTCCCCATATGGTTTCAGTGCTTTCCCCTTTCTCTTCCCAACGTGTGCTGCCATTAATGGGAGAGGAAGTACTCTTGGCATACTTCTTTCCTCTAGGCCCATCAATAATGTCTACTTGAATGGCACTGTCATGGTCCTGGGCTTTCATCCCCAATCTCCTCCTCCTTGATAGACCCGTTCTGTCACTCATCAACTTCCTCCCTTCTCCTGCCACTCCTCCTTCTGCCACCCCTCTACCTCCACCAACTGGTTTAACACACTCCTGTACCCCTCCTCAGAAGACCTTCAAAAGTGGCAACCAGCTCCACTTGGCTACCCTCAACAATCGCTCTGCTGTCAAACGCTCCTGACATTTGCCACCTCCTTTAAGACCTCGACTCTCTCAGCGAGATGTGGTTCACGGCCAGCTCTGTCGCAAGTTTTGGCTCTCCTCCCAAAGGGCTACAAGACCCTCTCTAAACTCAGGCCCAACCAGTCTGAGGGCATAGTGGCCCTGATCTACCTGAGTGTCTCCCTGCTACCATCATTCCCACTCATTCCTGCTCCTCTTCGAATAGCTCTTCTGCAGGCTTGGTGTCTCTCCTATCCTCTTGTTGAATCTGGCCACCATCTACAGTCCCCCTGGCCATTCTAAAACGCAAGTGCAGAGCTGCGAAGTGGCAGGCTTCGAGCGCATCCTCTGACAAACTGGCCTGCCACTTGCTCTAAAAGCAATACAGACTTTCCATATGCTCCAAGAAGAGATCTTGTATCCAAGCCTGTATCCCTGGGGCCATTAACAACATGGCTGAACTTTTCAAAATCTGCAAGGAGCTTTCCAATCCTACTCCAGTCTCCATTTCTCCTCTGCCTTCCCAGGCCCTCTGAACTAGTCTCACTTAATATCTGAAACTCGCGACATCCTGTCCTCACTCTCCTTCACACCACTCCTTATCCCTCTGTCCGGCCTCCTTTGCCCCCCCCCCTCTCCCCTCCTACCCTTTCTGTCCCATATCACCTGATGAGGTTTCTAGACAAGTCCGCTAGGTGCTCCCCTGCTCCTCCAGAACTATCAAGCACAACATTGTCTCCCTTGTTCCTACATTGGCTGATTTCTGCAATCACCCCTTTGCCACAGGATCCTTCTCGCTACTCCTCAAGCACTCCCTTGTGCACCCTCTCCTCAAAAAGCCTTCTGTCGTCTCTATCTGTCTAACTACTGCCCTATTTCCATTACCCCATTCCTCGGCAAAATCATTGAGAAGCTGGCCATCTCCCAGATTATCCTCCACACTGAATCTGTTGGTCTCCTCCACAGCCACTGGTCTGGCTTCAGAGCTGCAAGAGACACGGAAACTGCACTCCTGAACACCCATAAAGACTTGCTCTATAATTTCGATTCCATCATCAGCTTGATTGGGGTTTAGAACTATAAAAGCAGCAGCACACATTATATTTTCAATATCAATATAAACAAATAGTTGTTTTTTAATCATGCATGTATTATCTATCAACTTTACAGAAATTGCATGAAAAAAAGAAAAAGAAAAGTTCTTAATTTAGTTTCTTTGTGTGACAAATTTCATGCACCCCTTCTTTATAAAATTGGTGTTGGCACGCTAAAGTATGGTTCCCAACACAACTTACGTTTGGGATGCATGTTCCAACTTTAAAATTTGATTATCTACTTAATATTTTACATAAGCCAATGAGATGACAATTAAATACTCTAAAACTAGGCGGTGTTAGAATCTAAAAACCAAAGCAAAGCATCCTAATAGTAAAAAGCCAATTGAAATGCTCATCTTGTTATATAGATCCTCCATTACTACAGAACAGAGTCCTCCTTCTGAGCCATGCCCTATGAATGTATTTTGCAATATGCTGAGATCTTCAAATTATTTACCGAATTCCAGTTCTTCATACGCCCGCCTGATACCTTTTATTCTATAGACTGGCAGTAAGTGCATTTCCCTTAAATCACTATATCTTGCGCTTAGCAACACGAAATGGGTAAGATTCATTCAGCACTCCACAACACGGGCAACCCAAGTAGTTTGAGTTGTTCATAAAGGAGGCCACACGCAGAGTTCCTGCTCTTTAATCATATAATAGCGAGCGGGACGGATGAGGAGCGATCACATCTAGATAGCGCTCATAACCAAATGAGCCTTTTACCTGCAGGTAAAGCTGGCCAATAGAAAAACCTGCGCAGGTTGTCACCAAGTCTGTAGGGCTCTCTACATGCTGCCTTGATCACTTCCCTGGTCTGTGGGCCTATACTATCTGGCTGCTCCCAGTATCATTCAAGACCCAATCCTGATCACCTGCTCTTAATGTGCAGCAGCCAAGGAGTATGCGGCTGCCCTCTAAAACCAAAAGATTTGCCAACAGCTCTTTGGTCACATTCTAGATGCACTGTGGCATTTGGGGCACTGGTAGGTTGAGACATAATGACTTTAAAAATGTATTTTCTATTATACCCCGGCTTACTGTATTTTCACAGCCCCATAGCTCTGCACCGTATACTGCTGCAGATACAGCTTTAGACAGATACAGTTCTGCGACAGTTGTCAGTGCACCTTTACCATGTGTACAATAAAATCTCCTGTCCAAGGCTTACACAAGTCCTTGCGAAAACCGACAGTGTGTCTTATTCCCATAGGCGATGTTGCTAATAACACAGCGTCATCCATGAAGAAGATGCCTGGAAAGCTAATTGTGCCAACCATGGGTGGGTCCATGCCCCTGGACACCAATATCTCAATTAGCCTATCTATATAGATACAGAAAAGGAGCAGAGCGAGCACACAACCCTCTCTAACCCCTCAGCAGACATCACAGTTCTCACCACTTGCTCCCCATCTAACAGAAGCTCTATTATTAGAGTACAGAGACTGAATGGCTATCAGAAGACCTGGAGGAATGTTGTAGCCCTGCAATAATGTACCTCGGGGGAACAGAATCAAAGGCTGTTTTTAAATCGGCAAAGAAAGCATGTAGCTTGCAATTTTTTAGGAGTGTATATTTTTCCAGAAGTAAGCTCTCGATTCCAACTCTCCTTCCATTCTCATTCTTCTTGAGCTTTCTTATGCTTTTGATACAGTCAGTCATGCCACCCATATAAATGGGCTCTGTGATACCATGGGCATCACGGACCTGTATCTGGACTAGTTCACCTTCTTCCTCTCTGACTGACCTTCCCAGGTTCAGTTTCAGCCATGCCATTTTCTCTCTTCCATCTCCACTTGTGGTGTTGCTCGGGGCTCTATCCTCTCACCTTGGCTTTTCAACATCTACCTTGCCCCTCTAGCCCATTTGATCTCCGCCTTCTCTCCCAACTTGCAGTGTTATGCAGATGACATACAGCTCTCCTTCAAGCTTCCCTCGTCTGCCTCTTCCTCTCTCATTCCTGAGACTGTTTGTCTGCTATCCAGGCATGGTGCACTGCTAACTATCTCTGCCTTAATGCTAGTAAGACTGAGATCATTCTCATTGGGACCCCAGCTCCCTCCTTCCCTCCTACATTCAGGCCACCCTCCATGGGTCCCCTCCCCTCATCCTCCTGTGAGGAAGAAAAACCTTGGTATCATCTTTGACTCCTCTCTCTCCTCACCACATCAGACCTTGCCAAGAAGGCCCACTTTCAGCTGCATCTCCTCTGAGGCTTTCTCCCCTTCCTTCCTCCTGAAACTCAATGTCTCCAGAGCTCTGGTCCTCTCCAGAATGGACTACTGCAACAGCCTCTTCCTCAATCTGCTAAACTCCTCCCTTCGCCCCCTTCAACTAATCTAGAATAGGACTGCAAAACTTATCTTTGGCCTCAAGCCCAGGGACCGTATCTCTCCAGCCCTAAAATCGCTCCACTGGCTCCCGGTTGCTGCAAGAATCAAGTTCAAGACCCTCTGCCTCATTCGCAAGACTTTCTGGGGCCTGTGATCCCACTACATCCAAATCCCAATCCCAGAGCCCGTCGGCCTTCTAGCTCCAACTCTCTGTAGATCAGACACTTTTCCAAGCAGAGAGTGGGAGGGAGGGGGTAGATCTCACCTTCACAGTTGCCTCCCTCTGGAATGGCCTCCCTGCCCCTCTCAGACTTGAGCCGCATCTCCTTAAGTTCCAGAAGCTTGTCAAGACCTTCCTTTTCTCTTCCTCCTGCACTCTGCCTCCCCTGCTAATGTCCCCTTCTGCCTCCTGACTGGCTGCCTGGTTTCTTCAGGTTCTTACAGGGCACCAGATCCCCCTCGATCAGTCTACCACCTCCTTACCTGCACTTGAACTCCTAGGCCCCCTCCCCCTGCACTAGCCTGGCTGGGCCTTCACCCCTTGAGCCCCTCAAGCCCTGTACTTTGCACTTAACAGGTGGACCTTCTTTCCCCTGGCCTTGCCCACCTGGCCTCCTCTGGCACTCGTATAACCCACTGGCCCTTCTCCCCTGAACGACCCACCTCCCATACTTCTTGCTACTGCACTTGCACGAGCAGAATGTCACAAGGCGTAGTAGGACCCACTTGTCTTGTTGCGCCTTGCAACACATTGTGTATAGGGTATGGGCGCATCATGCATACCCTATATATATAAATGAATATAATAAATATTGTCATGATGAGCGGTACTAGGCAGGCTTACCAGCTTTCCCTCTTTTTATTTAACTTTGCGTTAGAACCGCTAGCAATGCTGCTGATATGGTTGTGATTTTATCCAACCCAAGGGAGGGTAGTGTGTTGATGAAGAGGGTTTTCGAGGAATTGGGTGACTGTCTGGACACAAAATACATTGGGATAAGGCTGAGGTCTTTCCTCCATCTCTTGTTTGTACTAGGGATTGTTTAGATTCATGGCACTGTAAATGATCGGACCAACAGGTGTTAGGCAGAATCCTGTGCAGTTCCCTTAGGGAGCACTACAGAAGATTAAGGCTACAGGTATGAGCAATAAATCCCCTTTGGTATCGGTCTATACCACAAAGATTTAGTTGGTAGCTGTGGCTAAGCAGTCAGACTTATCTCGAGGGAGATGAGCAGTATTCAGGGTTTACGCCATAGGTCTATAGTACTATATAGGGCTATAGTTACCGTTAAAGCGGCGAAACTCTGGAATTCCTTGCCTCCTACTCTGAGATCAGACCAACCCTATCCCAAATTCAGAACCAATACCATCCAATGATTGAAAGCTAACGACTACTAACTCACTTGACGCCCACTGAACTGTAACCAATGCCTACCACTAGCTGTAACCCTTTCCGGGTACCCTCAGGGCACAACTAATGTAAACATTTCTGTAAATTTTGGCACTGTAAGAATTTGTACTGCGTTTTCGTGACCCAATACATGTCACCTTACAGGGATTTTTATCACATTCTTGTATATAATGTATATAATATCTGTAAATAGCAATGTTTACCTGTCTGTATTTGTCATGATCTCTGCTTCCAAAAGGTCAGGGTTTTCCCCAACTCCCTTGGAAGCAGATCCATAACCCAGGTTCCGAGTGCCAACCAGTCCCAATTGGGACCTTTTGGACCCAGTCCTGGCGCCAGTGGCACCAGGCTCATAAATATGCCCAGTCCCAGCGCTGGAAGCGCCGGGCTCATAATGCTTGGGTGGACTTACCTTCAGCAGACCATGCTGCTTACTTGCCTGCCAGTTGAGCCTCTGATCCTCTTCTGTTTGGAACTACTTTTCCTGTTGGGTGGGGCTGGAGCCACTCCCTAGATTCAGAACACTGGAACTCTTCTGGAAGGCAGGAACTCTTTTCTTACCAGGAACTCTTTTCTTACTTAGGCGTGGCTGTGGAAGGAGAAACCTAAGCACTACAGGAGGCTATTTAAACCACACCCGGTGGATGAATCTTGCTTTGCGTTATTCTGCAACCTCTGCAGCAGAACGCTCATCGTGTCTTCTGCATCCGGTCCTGGGCCTAAGGAAAAAGGCTTACCATCCTGAATCCAGTCTTCAGCAACACCTATAAAGACAAGAAAGAACAGGTTAGCATTCCGGCATCTGAAAGGCAAAGGCTTACCATCCTGAATCCAGTCTTCAGCAACACCTATAAAGACGAGAAAGAACAGGTTAGCATTCCGGCATCTGAAAGGCAAAGGCTTACCTACTCTTCGTGCGCTCCGGAGGTCTTCACACTGCATTCCGGCATCTGAAAGACAAAAGTTTACCAACTCTTCGCACGCTCCGGAGGCCTTCGGCGCTGCATCCCGCATCTGAAAGACAAAACAAGGTGCGTTTAAAGACATTGGGGAACTTTAATACTCACGTGCCATTACTCCTTTCCACATCTAATCCAGTGGGTATTCCGGCACCCTGCAGCCGCTCCGAACTCGTACCTGCAAAATAAAAAGACAGTTAGAGCGCATAGTGAAGCAGGCATCAAGCGCTTACTTACGTGCTTCCAGGCGCTTCTATTCATCACACGGGCTCCATCTTCAACTCACTTCAGCCCGTCATCCGCCATCGCCGGAACCATGCAAAACAAGAGACATCATTACTAAAGACTTTAAAGACATTTGTATGACTCGAAACTTACCGTTCGTGCAGTAAACGATGGACAGCAGTCCTCTGAAGTCAAGAGGCCTGCGCTACCTATCCAGTGAAGAAACTGGTTACAGCACCCTGCCCCGAGGCAGATGGAGAGCTCGGCATTCACTTACCTAAGACATCTTACTCTACACGTCAGGCATACAGTGCACAGAGGTCCAGCCCAAAAAGCCAACCGGGTGCTACACATCACCTTTGAAGATACGGTAGTCGCCCAGTCAAGACCGGCGCCTCTGCGAGAATCAGGTGAGCGTTACAGTATTCTATGCTTCATATTTTGACTTCCTGTAACTAAGCTTTGCATTATCTTGCAACTGTTGCGCCCTGTAACCCCTGGGTCTGGCGCGCATTATAAAAAATAAACAAACAGTACTGTGGCACAAGGAAACGCTGACCAAAGCTTTGTATTAAAAAGAATATATATATTTATTTTACACACTTCTAAGTTAACAAATTAATCACAGTTATAAAAGCAAGTTAAAATCAGTCAAGAAAAGTATACACAACTCCCTAGTTAAAATGTAGACCAGTTTGAGCAAGAGTGAAAACTGAGCAAAATGGCACAGTGAAAACCAAACACAAATGGCACTCTAGCAATTTCTCACAAGGGAGGGAAAGCACAGGTTATACAGTAATATATTCTTAAACAACCTAGCAACACTTCCCATAAGTTTGTGAACAAGTTTAGGCAGGGCAGTACTTTAGCATGTAGAATACGTAAATGAAAACCAAGCAAAATGGCACTTCACAAGTTTAAGAAGTGAGAAGGAAAAGGTGGTTACAAGAATTAGGTGCACCAACACAGTTCTAGTTGAGAAGCAATCTAGAGAAGGCAGTACTAACATTCAGCCAGAGTCAATAGGCCTGTGCCAGAGTCAGTGGTACAGGGCAAAGGGCCCTGGAGTAAAATGTTCTTGTAGCTGCAGTCAAGTCTTTGTTAAACGATTCGAAAAGGTGGATGCAGAAGGTGAAAGACAATGTTAGAAGATGGGGGCGGCCAACCAAAAAGGGAGTTAAAGGATTTAAAACACCTTTAGTGCTACCAACGAAAAGGGCGGCCTGGCGGAAGAAATTACCTTAAAATGAAGAAGAGGCTCCTGCGGTGGCGGTTGTTCCTGGCAGTTCCTGCAGTTCGGGAGATCAGCAGAGGAAGAAAGGCTCTCGTCGTGGAGGAAGGTTGGAGTCCCTGCACTACCCAGGTATGAAACCAGCCGCGGTGTTGCCAAACAAAATAAAAGGTATGCTCCTTGAAATCACGGTCCGGTGGACGGGTGCCTGGCTATCCGGTCTCTGATTGCAGGGCACTGGCGATTCGACCAAGGCAGGTCCAGGAAGGCGATTGGCAAACTGGTTGGCCCCACCAGCTCAAGAGAAGAAGGCTCTTGTAGATGAAGATATTCTCTCGTCGTGTGGAGAAAAGTGGTGAGACGCTGCAGCAGGGCTTCACCGGTAGTTCAGTCGGTGCAGATGTCTTTGGCCTCTCTCCTCTTCGGCTTCTTAGTTCCAGTGGCGACGTCTTGTTCTTCCAGTCCTCAGGACCCTGCTTTTATGCAAAACGATCCCCATTCATACAGCCTAACTGCCACTCACACAATGGAGTGGTCATCCTGGCGAGAGACCCCCCAGCCTATCAGGGCAGAGTGTGACATGGGTTGCTGAGGCAACGCTGCCCAGGGGTGGTCCTCCCCCACAATGGATCCACCCCAGACTCAGTGGCGCCGAAAGGAGGGCTTCTTGGCAGAAGCCCGCCAAAAGGACGAACAAAGGATCCCCGACCTGGGTTAGGAGTTTAGAGAAAGACATGAGAAAGAATTTATATAAAAGTTCTGGCAAACAAAACCTACCGGAGTAAAGTTAATATAAAAATAAACCAGCGGTATGTTACAGGCTGTCAGTAAATGTGGTAGCCTCGAACAATGGGAATATCCTATAGGGAAATATTTTTGGTCGAATATTTTTGGTAGTAACCACGGCCACCAGCCAGAAACTTTTGAGAGAGGGACTGTATGGTACCCTCTCGAAAAATGAACATAAGGGAAAAACTATTAACCCTTTCCAGTACCTCCATAGTAAGATGGGTTGTACTGGTTTTGTTCAGAGATTGACTAGTAAAGTCAATGGGGACTTTACATGCCCTTGGAGACAGTAGTCAGTTCCAGGGTATGGAGTCTATATTTGGGGTCGCTACGACACCCCTTTGTCACTGCACGGAGAGTGCTGTGTAACACATGTGGATAAAGAAGGCTCTCACCTGGTTTTGAGTAGAAGGGGTTGTCCAATTTTGCACAGCTTCAATATTGCTGAGCAAAGGCCTTATTTCACCACCTCCTACATCATGCCCAAGGTAGACCAATTTACTCTGACCAATTTGACATTTACTTGCCTTTATGGTCAAATGGGCTTGTTCAAGAGCCTGCAAAACATATCCTAGGTGGTCAACATGATCTTTCCAAGTAGGGCTGAACACTGCAATGTCATCCAAGTATGTCATGCAGAAGTCCTCCATCCCATTCAGAACCTGATTAACCATCCTTCGGAATGTAGCAGGTGCATTCTATAGTCCAAAAAGCATAACCTTAAACTGGTATAGGCCAACTGGGGTTGAGAATGCGGTTTTCTCCTTGGCATGGTCAGTCAGGGCTATTTGCCAAAAGCCTGACGTGAGATGAAATGTGCTGAGGAACTTGGCTGAACCAAGTCTATCCACCAGCTCATCTGTCCTTGGCAAAGGATGGGCATCAGTCTTAGTGACTGCATTTAGAGCTCTATAGTCCACACAGAATCTCAACTCTTTGGGTCCTGCCTTTGGTACTAACACAACTGGGCTAGACCATGGAGTAGTAGTGGGCTCTATTACCCCGAGATCAAGCATCTTGTTGACCTCTCCTTTGATGTGGGTTCTTACATTTTTCGGACATCCTGTAGCCCCTGCTTTTGACAGGTAAACAGTCACCAGTATTGATATCATGCTGGCCCCAAGGGGTCAAGCCTGGTGCTAGAGAAAACAGAGGAGCAAATTGATTTAACAAAACTTGGCACTCCTCTTGTTGCTCAGGTGTCCGATTAGAAGAGAGATTACACTCCTCCTACTTTCTCATCTAGAGGTTTGCCTCTTAGGAGGTCAGGTAGAGGTTCACTCTCCTCCTGAGCGGAAGCTAGAAGCAAAGCTCCCAGTCTGGTCTCGAGACGTAAGCTTTTAGACGGTTGGTGTGAAAGACTCTAAGAGCCTCCTCAGGATTGCCCAAGTCCACCAGATAGTTCACCTCCAAGTTTTCCCACAATCTTGAAGGGTCCCATCCATTTGTCCTGCAAGGCCCTCTGCCTTGTTGGCACCATAACAAGAACTAGCTGGTCTTGAGCGAACCCAACCATGTTGGCCTTCTGGTCATGCCAATGCTTCACTTGCCTCAGCCATCATGTGTGACATTCTCCTCAGGAGTCCTATCACATAGTCAGTGACTCTGACTGGTGTGGGGGAAGAAGCACTCTCCAACCCCTCCTTGATCAGGGCCAATGGACCTCTGACCGGATGGCCATAGAATGGTTCAAAGGGACTGTAACCCACTCCCTCCTGAGGGACTTCTCTATATGCAAAGAGAAGGCATGGCAGTAGAAGATTCCACTTTTTCTTAAGGGGGTCTTCTAAAGCTCCTATCCTGCTCTTCATGGTTCTGTTAAACATTTCTACAACCCATTTGTCTGAGGGTGGTATGCTGTTGAGAACTTGTAGGTAACTCCACAGTTTTTCCACATGGCCTTCATGTAGTGGGACATAATATTTGACCCCCTGTCGGATATTACCACCTTAGGAAACCCAATCCTAGTAAAATACCAAAGAGGGTCTTAGCCACAGCCTGAGCTGTAACAGTCCTCATAGGAATGGCTTCAGGGTACCTAGTAGCATGGTCTACTACAACAAGTATAAACCTGTTGCCTGAAGAAGTTGGAGGGTCAAGAGGACCAACAATGTCGATCCCTACCCTTTCAAATGGTACTCCCACCACAGGGAGAGGCACTAAATGTGCCATATTCTTGGAGCCAATTTTACCAGAAGTTTGGCAATTGTGGCAACTCTTGCAATACTTATCTACCTCAGCCCCCATTTTAGGCCAATTAAAGTAGAGCAAGAGCCTTTCCTTGGTCTACTTGAATCTCAAGTGACCAGCCAAAGGTATCTCATGGGCGAGTTGCAAGAATTGGAGTCTGTTCTCTTGGGGAACTACAAGTCTTTTGCAGTCTCCAGGGATTGACTCTGTCAGTTCACTATAGCAGAGGCCATCTTCCCAGTGTAACCTATACTTCCCACGCTCTTGCCCTTCAAGCTGAGAAGCTGCCTGGTGGCGAAGACCTTCCAGAGTTGGACATTCTTAGTCCCCTACTGAAGTCTGCCCTGTTGGGGCCACCTTCTGCCAGGAAAGACTGCAGTTCAGGATGGTCAACAGGGTCAAGATCGCCAATGAGTTCCTGGCCTTCTACTAGATCCGAGTCCTCAGACTCTAGTTCAACCACACAGGGTTGTACCTCACTCTCGGCCTCAGCTGGAGGAGGAATCACAGGTGTGATTTTGGACAACCTAGGAGATTTTCTGGTTGGCAGCACTGGGGTGTTTTCTGCTGGTTTCTTCTTTGAAGTCTTAGGTTTCCACTTTGCTTCTGGTTGCTTTGAAATAGCAGTTAGTAACTCCAGTGGAGTAGGAGTGTTCTTTGTCCATCTCCTCAGGAGAGCCCCTCAAGGTCCTCTCCCTTGCAGGTCTGGTGAGCTCCTACAATCTTTTGCTGGGAGGTCTGGGAATATTTGACACCACTCCCAGTTCTTTAAGGTTATTCCCTAAAAGAACCCTTTCAGGTACTTCGGCTTGCACATAACAGGTATTCTCAGTCATTTCATTGCACTGGATGAGAGATGGTAATTGGGGAAGCATCTGCACAGGTCCTCCAGCTAACTTGGTGAGACGTTTGGGTGCCCTAGCAACATCCACCACCTTGAAAAATGATACATCCACCCAGTTATGCTGGCCCCAGTGCCTCTAATGGCACGGGTCTCCTGACCATTAACTAGGACACTGTCTTTATAATATTTAGTATTCTCCAGCATGGGGTCTGGCATGGATTCACATGCTCATGAATATTCCCCGTCAGGCTGGGAATCCTCGGTAAAGAAAAAAATCAGTATCAGTTTCGTTTCTGATCTGTCTTTCGTAGTAGTAACCAATCGCTGATCTCTGCGTCATACTGACCACAGCCAATGACTGCCATCTCCCTAAGCCCCGCCTCTGGCTGCCATCTTCAGATTTTTACCGCACGTTCAAGTGTTGGGAGTCCTCGTGCTTAGCTCTCGAGCTTTTGCTGCGTTTTCGCGCTTTTTCAGGTGAATTTTCACATTTTTCGGTTAATCGAACCTCAAGCTCCAGCATTTCTACTCCCGTTAACGGGTACCCGTTGCGGGATTTTCCTACGCCCCTCAAGGGTGAAGATTTCGTCGAATCAACCTTTTGGAGGATTCCAGAAGATTTGCGGCCTACTTCGAAATGGCCCAGGACGCGAGTTCGTCACCCGGACCCAAGCTGTTTTGCAGCTGCCCTGGATGCGGGCTGCAGAATGTGTTTAAGGAGGACGAGCATTCGCGATGCCTCTACTGTCTTCATGGGGCCAAGACTCATGTAGCGAAGGACTGCCAGTTCTGCAAGAACTTGTCGGAGCGGACCATGAGGGACCGTCAATCCCGTCTCGCCAGCTGGTTGGAGAAGGGCTCAACGGGTAAGAAGAAAAAGGGTCCGAGTGGGCTTCTAAGTCCTGTGCGGGCGCGACGGGGGCCCCAACACCAGGCCAAGCGCCGCGAGTCCGCTGGCTCCGGGAGCGCCGTAAGGTCGGGCTTTTCAGTCGCCAGGCAGGGCGCACCTTCCCCGGCACCGTCAACCACGAGCCAGCGCTCCGGTTCGGGGAAGAGGAAGTCCGAGACCCTGGGTAAGCTTCGGGAGAAGCCCCGTCCGATCTCGGGAGAGGGGGAGTGAGGCGTCGCCCTTCCCCTAAGGAGAAGGCCCGGGACGCACCTAAGGTGGTGAAGGCCCCTACCCAGCAGGCAAAGTCCTCTATCGAGGCGATCACGGCAACTCTGGCTAAGCCGGCAGAGACCCCGCCAGCGGAGACTGCCTCCGGGACTAGAGTTTCCCTGCCGCCAAGGAGGGAATACTCTTTTCAGCCCATCGTCATGGCCACCATGATGGAAGAAGCGAGGGGGGGCACGGTAGCCTCCTCGAGCTCGGAGTCCGCCTCGGAGGAGGAACTGACCGAGGCCGTGAGGAATCTCGAAGTCCAATTCGAGAGGGTTCGATCCCGTAAGGAAGATCCTCGGGAGATAACCGAGGAAGTAGACGATGGCGAGGAAGAGCAGCCTTCCCTTCCGGCGCAGCCGGAACCTAGGCCTCAGGATAGCTCGGCGGCCATTTTGTCTACAAGCCAGTCCTTATGCTCTGAGATAAGGACGAGATTATCACGGCCCAGGCCGGAGGACCCACAACCTGGCCCGTCGGGAAGTCCTCAGAACAAACAACGGAGGACCCAACCCTCTCCTCCACTCGCCCCCGTAAGGCCTACAGTTCCCTCCTCATCCTCCCACGAGTCGGGAGATGATGGTGCGGTGGGCTCGAGAGGGTAGGAAGTTGGACGCCATGGGGCGACGGGTCATTTTGTCGGCGGCGATGACGATCAAAGCGGCCAACGCCCTGGCGACCGTGGCCCGTTACGACAGGGAGCTCTGGTTTAAGCTGGCCCCCATATTGGACTTCCTACCGGACGACATGAGGTCCGAGGCCCTGGAAATACTTCAAGAAGGCGAGGTGGCGTCGGACCACACCATAACGGTGGCAACCGATATTGCCGATACCGGGTTCCGCCAGCTGGGCAACGGAGTTTGCCTACGACGACGGGGTTGGCTCCGGGCGACCGACTTCCGACAGGACAGCCAGACCAGGTTGTTGGACATGCCGTTCGACGGCAGCAACTTGTTCGGGAAGGCGGTGGACGAATCCCTCCAAGCCATAAAAACGGACACGGAGACGGCCCGCGTCCTAGGAGCCCATCAGCAATGACGGCCCTTTCGGAGCTCCGGAGGCAGACAGGGGGCCTCCAAGGGATCCAGCGGTGGCTCGTCCTACCGCCAGGCGGCACGCTCCTCGTCTCAGGAGGCCTACAGGGGTCGCGGCAAGCAGGGAGCGCCGTGCCGGCAAGTTGGCCAGGGCGGCAAGGCCACCACCTCCAAGCAGGACTGAACCGGCCGTGGCCTCGGGCCCCCACCGAAGCACCCCGATAGGAGGCCGGCTGACGAATTTCGTCGGCGTGTGGAAGTCCATCTCCACCGACGGTTGGGTGCTGGATACCCTGGCAAGAGGACACTCTATTGAATTCCTGAAGAAGTGCCCTCACTTTCCACCTGTGGCCAGGGAGGAAAATCACGTCCCGCAACTGCTGTTGGAAGTACGGACGATGCTCAGGAAAGGCGCCATCGAGCTCGTCCCGAAGAGGCTCCGGGGTGTACTCAAGGTACTTCCTCGTCAGGAAGAAGACGGGCGGCTGGCGCCCCATCCTGGACCTTCGTCGTTTGAACAAATACATCAGGTCACAAAAGTTCAGGATGGTCACCCTCCAGCACGTGCTGGGACAGCTGGAGCAAGGCGACTTTCTATCGTCGTTGGTCCTGGAGGATGCATACTTCCACGTTCCCATCCTCAAAAGTCAGCGAAAGTTCCTCAGGTTCGTCGTCCAGGGACGCCACTACCAATTCAGAGCACTGCCGTTCAGATTGAAGTCGGCCCCCAGGGTCTTTACCAAGTGCCTAGCACCTGTGGCGGCACGGCTGCGCCTGCAGGGGATTCACGTCTCCCCCTACCTGGACGACTGGCTCATCCGCTCAAGGACGAGGGAACTCGCCGTCGAACACACTGCGAGGACCGTCCAGCTACTCACAGACATGGTATTCGCCATAAATTACCCAAAGTCCCACCTGGTGCCGTCGCAGGTGGCCCTGTTTCTGGGAGCGAAGCTCGATACAGTGAGGCGCCTGGCGGCACCGTCGGAAGAACGGACGAAGACCATTCTGGGCAAAGTGCAGCGCCTGCTAGCCACGGACGTGGCCAGGGTGAGGTCCATGAAGTCCCTCCTGGGGATGATGTCCTCTTGCATCTACCTGGTGCGCCTCTGCAGACTACGGATGCGCCCTCTTCAAGAATTTCTCGACGCCTGTTGGATGCAGGCGACGGGCACCTTCGAAGACAGGGTCCCCCTCAACGAGGTGTTCCGGCGGGCGATTCAGTGGTGGGGCGTTCGAGCGCACCTCACAGCAGGCAAGGACTTTCAGACGCCGGCGTACCAGGAGACGGTGACGACGGACGCCTCCCTGGAAGGTTGGGGTGCCCACACCGGAGATCTCCACGCAAGAGGCCTCTGGCTCCCGGAGGAGAAGCTCCTGCACATCAACATCCTGGAACTCCGAGCCATGTTCTGGGCTCTCAAATCGTTCCTCCCGTCGCTCAAGGGCAGGGTGGTGCAGATCTTCACGGACAACACCACGACAATGTTTTACATACGGAAGCAGGGAGGCACTAGATCCCCAGCCCTATCCAAGGAGGCACAGGATCTGTGGCACTGGGCGGTTGCCCAGGGGATGTTCCTGGTCCCTTTCCACCTGGCAGGAGAAAGAAACACCATCTCCGACTCGCTCAGCAGGGAGCTGCGCGCGTGTCACGAGTGGGAACTGTGCCAGGATCAGGTGGATCAACTCTTCCGACGATGGGGCAAACCCCAAATCGACCTGTTCGCAACAGCGACGAACTCGAAGTGCCAGAGGTTCGCCAGCAGGTTTCCCCAGCCGAGAAGCATGGGCGATGCGTTCTCGTTCCCCTGGGACGGCCTATACCTGTATGCGTTCCCTCCGTTGCCGTTGCTGCTTCGACTCATCAACCAGCTCAAGAGGTCCCGGTGCAGGATGATCCTCGTTGCACCGGCGTGGCCGAGGCAGATCTGCTTCCAGGATCTTCTGGACTTGTCAACGTCCCCTCCCATCAAGCTGTCGGGGGACGCGGATCTTCTCTCAAGAGAAGGAGGCGCCATCTTCCACCACGACCCGGCGTTGCTGAACCTGCAGGCTTTGCTCCTGCAGCGCTAGAGTTTGGAGGGTACGATATACCGGCCGACAGCAGAGAAGTTCTTCCAAAGGCCAGGGCGTCCTCGACTCTCAAATGCATCACAAGTGGAAGAGGTTCTCTATCTGGTGCCGAGCACAGAAGATCAACCCCCTACGGATTACGGCCCCTCAAGTGCTGCCGTACCTGCCATCGCTGGCAAAGGCTGGGCTAGCCCATGCCTCCATTAAGATTCATCTGGCGGAGATCTCCAGATATACCAGAACCACAGGACGGACGTCCCTGTGGTCCCATCGACTGGTAAAAGAGTTTATGAAAGGCCTTTTCCTGTCGTTCCCGCCGGTGAAGACCCCAGCCCCGGCGTGGGAACTTAACGTGGTGCTGACCAGGCTCATGGGGCCCCCATTCGAGCCGATGCACTCCGCACCGATGAAGTTTGTGTCGTGGAAGACTGCATTCCTGGTGGCCATTACCTCCGCACGACGAGTGGGAGAGATCCAGGCCCTATCCTGCAAAGCACCGTACTTGACTTTCCATGCCTCGTGGGTGGTGCTTAGGACGCACCCCTCCTTTATGCCCAAGGTGCCGTCGGACTTCCATCTTAACGAGCCCCTGGTGTTACCTGTTTTCTTCCCGTCTCCTTCGTCGCCGGCCGAGAGGACTTTGCACTCGCTGGATGTGGCTAGAGCGCTGAAGTGCTATGTGGACCGCACAAAGAGTTTTCGGAGGATATCGCAGCTATTCGTGAACTTTGGACCTGTGAATCAAGGGAAGGCTCTCTCGAAGTCTTCTATTTCCAGATGGCTCTCCGGCTGCATCATGCACTGCCACCGGTTGGCTAACCGACCGCTGCCAGGCCGTCCGAGAGCCCATTCGACCAGAGCGATCGCTGCTACTACCGCGTTCCTATCTGGTGTGCCCCTGCTGGACATCTGCAGGGCTGCTACGTGGAGGTCGACGCACACCTTCACGAGATTCTACTGCATCGATCGGGATTCCAGGGAGGAGTCCAGGGTCGGCCAAGCAGTGCTGGGCAACCTGTTCGCTTAAGGTGAGCCTGGTGAGGAGGTAAGAGATGCTTAATGTTGAGTTTTTTGTATTGCTTAATGTTGAGCCTTTTGCCACCTCCCGTGGTTGTGCATGTGTACTGCTATGTATTCTTATATTCATGAGCATGTGAATCCATGCCAGACCCCATGCTGGAGAAGGAACAAGTTACTTACATGTAACTGTTGTTCTCCAGCATGGGTCTGGCATGGATTCACATGCAAACCCTCCCGCCTACCCCTCTGCGGCTCTTCACTTGGTCATACTGCCACTTCACGTGCTACCAAATCTGAAGATGGCTGCCAGTGGCGGGGCTTAGGGAGATGGCAGTCATTGGCTGTGGTCAGTATGACGCAGAGATCAGTGATTGGTTACTACCACGAAAGACAGATCAGAAACCAAACTGATAATGATTTTTTCTTTACCGAGGATTCTCAGCCTGACAACGGGGAATATTCATGAGCATGTGAATCCATGCCAGACCCATGCTGGAGAACAACAGTTACAGGTAAGTAACTTGTTCCTTAGGAGGGATAGAATTATGCACATCTAAATTCTGTTCCCACAACCCTAGGGATACTAGAGAGACACTAGCTGAGTCTCTGATGGGGTCTTCAGCTAGTAGTTGAAAGTTTCCACTGGCCATATGTACTTTCTCTTCTGGAGCGA
This sequence comes from Ambystoma mexicanum, assembly GCF_040938575.1. Lineage (NCBI taxonomy): Eukaryota > Metazoa > Chordata > Amphibia > Caudata > Ambystomatidae > Ambystoma > Ambystoma mexicanum. The sequence continues at coordinate 1,261,814,037 of NC_090928.1, forward strand.
AGGCTAAGGAGACAGTGTGGACACCTGAAGGTTTACCCTTACATTTGGGATCCCCTTTCACATGGTCAGTTGACCCACAAACATAACATTTCCCAAATGCCTTTATGAATGGTGGCTTGTTCTGACCTCCTTCTGGTCTGGGACCAGAAGGTACACTAGCCTGATTCGGTTTCCCTTGGGGCTTACCCTTAGAATTTTGTTTTGGGGCCTCTTTGGAATTGGATTTATTTGAATTCTTTGTTGTCTTTCTTAGGCTGCTTTCCCGCATCCTTTTTTTGAGTGACCCCTGATCCTTGTGGGTAGCCCTGTTGGCAACCCACAAGTCAGCAGCCTTAGCCAGTTTCTTAGAATCTAGTTCTTATGAATCATCCAAGTGTTGTCTGAGCTCAGGAGAGCAGGCATCATAGATAGACTCCAACATTACAAGATTTATCATTCCTTCATAAGTGTTAACTCTGTAACCCTTAACCCATCCCTCTACGTTATTCAAACACTCATTCACCCAAGTAGCCCAAGGGGTACTATCGTGCTTTTTGAGGGTCCTAAACCTCTTAAGGTACTGGGAAGGAGTCTTCCCAAATCTAGCTATTAAAGCTAGCTTTACACATTTATAATCCATCCTATCCACCTCCCCCAACTCCATTACCACATCAGATGCAGCAGGGGGGAGCCTAGAGAATAACCAGGGGATCAACTGATTCCCCGTGATATCCTGGAGCTCATGATTGTATTCAAACATAGCTAACCAATCTAATACATCCAACTTAGGTTCATACATACCCACAATCGCTTTAGGTATCTGGGGTCTTTTTGGACTGGAAGATCTAGAGGTTTCGGGGAGAGAAGCATTTTCCAAAGACAATTTGGAATGGATTGTGTCCTCCCATGTATTCCTCATTTTAGATAGATATATCCTTACCTTCAGCTTGCTGCTTCGGAAAAAATGTTCTCCTTTCCACCAGAGGGCCCTCCCCTCGAGGCTGCGGCGTCTATGTCCCTCGGCAGCACCCGTCAAACACTGACGTCATCACCTGTATAAGAGCCCCGAGCACGCCCGCTGGCTTCAGTTCTGTTTTTCCGTTAGCTTTGCTTCGGATAGTTACAAACGGCGCTTCAATCTTTTGTGAAGAAAAAGCTGTCGTCTTCTTCGAACCCTTCCACGCCTAAGACGGGATTTTAAAAATGTCTGAAGTGTGGAAAGGAAATGTCGGACAGATCCACACAAAAATTGTCTTTGGTGCCTCGGTTCCGACCACCGAATTGAAGACTGTGGTTCGTGCCAGTCGATGGCCCATAAAGCCTTGAAAGAACGCAGAGGTAAAGTGGCGATGGGGGAGGGTTCATCGAAGTCTACTTCGAAAGGGAAAGACTCGGCTGAGTCTTCGAAAAAGTATCGTAAAAAGCGTAGATCGAGAAAGTCTTCGTCATCCAAAAAGGCAAAGAAAAGATGGCATTGATCTCCCTCATCCTCCTCGACGTCTTCGGAAGAGGTGATAGCATGCTCATCAAAGCATGACTCCCGGAGTAAATGGGAAGCTTTTCGAGTTTCCATGCTTAAAATTTTTGAGAACGCGGCCCAGACCCCCTCAAAAAAAGGCTAAAGAAGACCATGCCCCTACTCACGAAAAATGTGACAGAGGGAGGTCCAAAACAAGAAAAGCTGATAAAGTCGTCGAGGGTGTCATTGAGGGAATCTTCTCGATCACCTCATGAAAAAGACCTTTCGGTGCATAAATCGAAGGTAGAGGGAAACAAAATGGCGTCGAAACATCATACACCATCGAAGTCGACATCGACGCCATCGAAGACTTCGAAGGCCCTCGAGTCGAAAATTCTTTTGAAGGAAGCTACGTCGAGTTCACTTTTCGATAACTCTGAAAGCTCCTTCGACAGTTTCCGCAACCCCCTCGACGATTACATCAAGGTCATCGAAGGTTCCCTCGACGACGTCGAAGGATCTGGTTATGACATCGCCACCATCAACGTTTACGTTGACGCCCAAGCCTTTTATAAGGGAAAAACTCACATTACCAGAAAAGGTTTTTCAACCTGAGAATAGAAATGACTTTTTCAGGACCATGTCATCTATCTATGAGGGAGAATTATTAGAGGAGGAAGAAGTCACCTCTGCTGGTTTGAAATTTGGCACAAGATCTGTTCCAGAGGAATTAATTAATCCTTAATCAAAAATTTTAGAATGTTTACAGACTGCAAGTGGTCTGGACACGTCTCCAGATTACGAATTTGAAAAGCCAGAGCCATCAGAGCAGGCTGATGTGGGTTACAGAAAACTCATAAATAGAGTTATAGAATTTATGGGGTGAGGTAGGAGTGCACCAGTCTGTCAAGATGATGACATGACTGATCGATCAGGAACCCCTCAACAAGACCCCATTCTCCCTTTTCACATTGCCCTGCAGAGAAAGGTTAGTTCTGCATGGGAAAATCCTGAAGCCATACCGGCAGCTAATAAAAAATTTGGCTAAATATAGACCCTGCAATTCTTATCCAGATTACCTGAGTAAACCTCCAACTCCAGAAAGTCTGGTAGTACAAGCAGCCACTTCCACAAGAAATGCTGCATACCCTACAATCCCTCCAGATAGGGGCGATAAAAAGGTGGATGCATGGTCTAGGAAGATTTTTACATCAGGGAGTATGGCTTTGAAATCTACTAATGTAACCTGTACCTTGGCAAGGTTCACATATACCATGTGGGACTACATGGCAGCGGCAGCTGAACACATCCTAGAAGGTGAAGAGCGTGATGGCTTTCTAGCCATAATAAGGGATGGAAAGGAGGTTTCGGGAGAATGCCTTCAATCAGGTTTGGACACAGCTGACAGTATCAGTAGGTCCATGGCAAATAGCACAGTGCTACGTAGATTTGCGTGGCTAAGAGTCTGGTTTTGCACCGGATGTGCAATACAGACTTCTTAATGTGCCTTTTGACTACTCGAGGTTGTTTGGCAGCAAGGCGGATGAAAGTTTGGAGAAGCTGCAGACCTCCAAAGCGGTGGCTAAATCTCTGTGCCGCCATAAGACAACCTCAGCAACCCCCTTACACAGGCTCATCTTCCTGGAGGGGTCATCCTTTTCGTTATTATTCCTCAATTGGAAGAGCACAGGCCAGTCAGAGGTCAAAGAAAATTTCCTCGGGGGCGAGGAAAAGGTGCTAGATCTGACCCAGCAGCGGCATCTGTCCCTTCAGCCGCTGCTGCAGCTGCCACAAAACCACTCTGAGGTTTTGACCCACAAGACCCCGTTGGTAGGCAGAATCTCGCAGCATCTAGAATAATGGCGGGGCATTACTTCAGATGCTTGGGCACTGGAAACAGTATCCCAAGGTTACTGCCTTCCTTTTCTAAAGAAACCTCAGAATCACCCCCACGCCCCTGGGATACAACTCTGTCAAACATCTGGATCTGCTCCTGTTGCAGGAAGTTTTAACCTTGCTACAGAAAGGTGCAATAGAACATGTACCTGTAGCAGAGAGGAGCAAGGGTTGGTATTCCCCATATTTCCTCATCCCAAAGAAGGACAGAGGACTGAGACCCACCTTGGACTTGAGAAACTTGAACAAGTTCCTAAGGAAGGACAAGTTCAAGATGGGCACACTTTCTCCGATCCTTCAGGCTCTCCAACTCCAGGATTGGTTGGTATCATTGGACCATCAGGATGCTTACTTTCATGTGCCAATCCATCTCAAGGACAGAAAGTACCTAAGGTTTGCGATTGGCAAATCTCACTATCAGTTTCGAGTTCTGCCATTCGAGTTAATCTCCGCCCCAAGAGTTTTCACCAAGTTGATGGCGGTGGTGGCAGCGAGTCTCAGGAGAGGGGGAATTTATGTCTACCCCTATCTGGACGATTGGATGATCAGAGCACGTTCCCCAGAACAGGCCCAGGATCATCTGTCTAAGACTTGTCACTTCCTTCACAAACTAGGGTTTTCTCTGAATTTAAAGTCAATCATGGTACCATCACAGAAACTCCAGTTTATTGGAGCAGTCCTGGATACTTGCTCAGGCAAAGCCTTGCCTCCCGAAGAGAGAGCTCCCCACATTCTGCAGATGGTAACAAGATTCCAGAATGACCAGTATCTCCCGGCCTTCGATTTTCTCAGGTTGCTCGGTCTGATGGCATCCTGCATTTTTCTGGGGTCAGAAGCCAGATTGAGAATGAGATCCCTTCAATGGGCTCTCAGGACTCAATGGTCTCAATTCTCAGGGGAAATGTCAGATCTGTTGCAGGTTCCAGCCAAAGTAGCACAGGATTTACAATGGTGGGCTTGCAGACATCATATTCTCAGAGGAGAATCTTTTTGGCAACCATGGCCGGAGATAACAGTAGTGACGGACGCCTCTCTCATGGGGTGGGGAGCCCATACCAACGATCTGACAATCGGCGGTCGCTGGTCTCCATCGGAGTCCAAACTACACACCCACCTTTTGGAGTTGAGGGCAATCAGACTACCACTGAAGGCCTTCCTGCCCTCTGTACAGGGAAAGAATGTCCTGATAATGACGGACAACACAGTGGCCATATACTACCTCAACAAGAGAGGAGGAGTGGGGTCACTGCCGCTGTGCAGAGAGGCGATGAAAATCTGGTTCTGGGCAATACAAGAAGGGATCACTCTTTCGGCCATTCATCCAGCCGGAGAGCAAAACACTGCAGCGGATGCTCTGAGCAGGCAGAGTACAGTCTCCCACGAGTGGGAACTAGCTCAGCAAGTCCTTCAAGAGATCTTCGCCCTTTGGGGAACCCCACAGGTGGATCTGTTCGTGACCAGTGTCAACGGGAAGTGCAACCTGTACTGCTCAAGGGAATTTACCCCGAGATGAGCTCTAGGAGACGCATTCGTAGTGGAATGGGCGTTTCCTCTTCTGTATGAGTTTCCGCCAGTCGCTGTGATCCCTCAGGTAATAAGGAGGTTGAGAAAGTTCAGGAAAACCATGATCCTAATTGCCCGGGATTGGGCCAGGAGAACGTGCTACCCGGACCTTCTGGACATGTCCATCTGCCCTCCAATACGTCTTCCAAGAAGAGAGGATCTTGTCTCGCGAGAGGAAGGTCATGTTCTCCATCCGGTGCTCAACACACTCAACCTTCACGCATAGCTTCTGAGGTTGAGATACAAGGATTGGGATCTCCCTGATGACGTGATGGAGATTTTGCTTTCGGCCAGAAGGCCAGCAACCAAATCTCTTCATCAGTGTCGTTGGAATAAGTTCAGTAACTGGTGCAGAGAAAAGAATGTGGACCCATTTCAATGTAATATCCCCACAATGTTATCTTTTCTGTTACATTTAGCTAATCTGGGGCTCCAGGTTGGTACGATAAAAGGATACTTAGCAGCGATATCCATTTTTAAGCGCTCTTCAGAAGAAGAAACTTACTTCAAGATACCTTTTTTAATAATTCAATTCTTAAAAGGGTTAAACAATGTATTTCCACCAACACATTTCCAGGTTCCAGTGTGGGATTTGAACTAAAACATTTCTCACATGTATTCCATTTAAGCTTTTACACTCCTGTCCGCTAAGGCTCCTTACTTTGAAAACAATACTCCTTGTAGCATTGATATCAGCCCGCAGGGTAAGTGAGTTGCAGACGCTCTCTAGCGGTCCTCCTCACACTATCTTTTATAAAGATAAGGAGTTTAAACCATCTTTTTTGCCAAAAATTGTTTCGGACTTTCATTTGTCACAAAAATAACTTTACCTACTTTTTACCCTCCTCCTCATGCAAGCAAAGAGGAGGAGTGGCTACATAGACTAGATCCCAGAAGAGCACTTAGTTTCTACATTTCAAGATTGGCAAAAATACATCAGTGTGATCAACTTTTTGTGGGGTACACTGGATGCAAATTGGGACTGGCGGTAACCAAACAAACATTATCTAGATGGATTATTTTGGCTATAACAGAATGTTATAGATTGGCTGGGAAAGAACCACCTGATGGATTGAGAGCTCATTCAACCAGGGGCATGGCAGCTTCGACAGCACTAAAAAGGGGTGTCCCTGTACAAGACATTTGTGCAGCAGCCACATGGTCATCCATGCATACCTTTATAAAACATTATGCTCTGGACTCGACTTCTTCTCAAGGAAGTCGGTTTTTCTAAATCTGTACTCCATTCTGTACACGATTAGAAAAATTCTGTACTCCAACTTCCGAGACAAAACTGCTTTGGGAGGACACAATCCATTTGAAGAACAAGTTACTTACCAACTGTAACATTCTTTCGATTGGATGTTCCTCCCACGTATTCCTCATCGACCCTCCCAACCTACCCTACAGTACAGTTTACGTGTATTACACTCTAAGTTCTTTAAAGGCTTGGGTCAAAAGAGGCACGCCATTAATCAAAATCAATTGACTACAATTTCAATGAAGACATTGTCAATACTATAACACCTATGATGACCACCAATACGGGTCTAGTCATTTTAGGAGATTTCAACCGTTGGAAAGGAGACAAAAGGGACAAAAAAGCACTGGCCTTAGAAAAAATGCTTAATCACCAAGTCATAATTCAAAATGTGGAACCTACACATAATAAAGGGCATATATTGGACTGGATTGGTACCAACAACATACAGATTGGAGACATTGTGACTAGACCATGCATTTGGTCCGATCACTCCTTTGTCTCATGTACCTTGAGGCTTCCCGCTTTAGCACATAGGAAACATGTACCTACATATAAAGTCAAAGCCCGAAACTTTAAAAACATCACTCAGCCCATCTTGGCTAAGTGTATGCAAACCCTGATTACTAAAACAACTGACTCCGATGATCCGGAGACACTTATAAATAACTACAACCAGGAGATCACCGAAATTCTCGACAAATCCGCACCTATGAAAGATAAATTGTTTAGAGATTTACCTAATCGCCACAAATAGTTCTCCTCTTCCTTAGCAGAACTCAGAGCGAGTAAAAGACAGGCTGAACATACCTGGCTTAAAGATAGATCCACTATTAACTTGTTAGATTGGAAACAAAAGGAGAAACGGTACAAAGTAGAAATTATTGAGGCCAAGAAAACCTTCTATAACAATCAAATCAGCTCAGCTGGTGATGAGACGAAGGAACTCTTCCACCTTTTTAGATCCTGGGAGAAACCAACTGCCTGTTGCCTCCCTATAAAACCGACTAATGATGACTGCGAACGGGTACAGAAGGCCTTCGCAGCTAAACTATTAAAAGCCCAAGACAAAATTAAATTGGAAGCCCTGTCGTCTGCACACATGCTTACCCCAATACCTGCCCAGACACACCATACTCGCATACAATCGCCCCAAACTCAGTCAGGTTCTATATCTAGCAGGGATACTCGACCAGGTCCTGTTTCAGGTTTCATCTTCAGAGAATCCACCGTTGCTGATATTTTGAATATCCTTAAGTCTAGGCACCCCACTAACTGTCCGGGTGAGTTACTTCCATCTAAATTCATCTTGGAACATAAGGAACTTTTCGCACCCTTTCTCTGCAGATTTGCAAACGCTTCTTTCCGAACAAGTGTGATTCCCCAATCAATAAAGAACGTAGCAGTCTCACCACTGCTAAAAAAAAGCAGGTCTTGATCCCACTGATGCGGCAAACCTAAGGCCTATCACCAACACACTGTTCTTCTTAAAACTTATTGATAAGATAGCAACCATCCAGCTACAGGCCCATGTCCAGACGGCTGCCATCTTGCATGCTAAGCAGTCAGGTTTCAGAAGCCATCATGGCACAGAAAGCGCGCTTCTGGACCTGCAGACATATATGCTCGCTAGACTAGAAGACAGCAAGTCGGGGCTGCTGATGTTAGTCTTATCGGCAGCTTTCGACCTGCTAGATCACAAAATCCAGACTGTTGGAGGCCTCTCCGATAATGCCATAACTTGGCTGAGAGCATTCCTGGAAGGCCGTCGGTCACAGGTGCATTGGGGAGACAGTTCCTCTGGGTCACAAACTATAACATGTTATGTGCCCCAGGGGGCATGTCTTTCCCCATTGTTGTTCAACATCTACATCTTTCCTCTTTGTTACGAATTAGATCTTTTCCAGACCTTTTTCTGTAACTATGCAGATGATTTCCAGCTGGTCCTTAACATTACTGGCGATTACGACATAGATCAATGTGCAGTAAACGCGGTTTATCAACTGATAAAACAGTGGATGTCCACCAACTGGTTATGTCTGAACGCTACAAAGACAGAGCTCATGATCTTTGGCCCACGCCAGGCACAAATCAAGCTGGGGCAGGAATAAACTGGTTTCACGATAGATGGTAGCTTCATCAACACTGTGCAGAAAGTAAAAACCTTGGGCACATACATGGACAGCAGTGTAGACTGCGAAGCACATGTTACAGCCATTAGTGTTAGCACTAATTACCACCTCAAAGTGCTTAGGCAAGTTGCGCCTCTAGTTTCGGTCGAAAACCGTATCAAGCTCGTGAGAGCTGTTATCTTGCCTCGTATTGATTACTGCAATGCACTCTTAGGTGGTGCAAGTAAAGCAGAAATCCAGGAGTTACAAAAAATTCAAAATAAAGCTATTCGCATTATTTTCCAAATAAAGCGTTCAGAACCCACTACAGTAGCCAGAAAAAAATTGCATTGCCTTCCTGTGGAACGCAGAATTCAATTTCAATTGTTAACTATATGCCATAACTGCATCTTTGGCAGTGCTCCTGCATACCTTAAGGACGTCATTGGCATCTACCAGCCCAAGAGAAACCTCAGGTCAGCTGAAGGCTATCTTTTAGTTCAGCACTGAGTTAAACGCTCCCGAGGCTCTGGAAGGGCCTTCTACACCCAGGGAGCTAAGGCATGGAATGCATTGCCCATATCCCTGCGCAAGACAACAGATCTTCTTGCTTTTCGAAAACAATTGAAAATGCATCTTTTACTAGAGTAATCCCCTGCGGTAGTCTCTGTTTACTGTACTCTGCTCTCTCGGCGCCTGGATGCCTACGGGCTTTGGCGCGGTATAAGCATAATAACATAACATAACATACAATAAACAAAAAAACAGAACTGAAGCCAGTTCTCCAGGCTCTTATACAGGCGATGACGTCAGTGTTCGACGGGTGCCGCCGAGGGACATCGACGCCGCGGCCTCAAGGGGAGTGCCCTTGGTGGAAAGGAGAAAAATGTTTCCGAAGCAGCAAGCTGAAGGTAAGAATATATCTATCTAAGAAGAGGAATAAGTGGGAGGAACATCCAATCGAAAGAACGTTAGGTGGTAAGTAACTTGTTCTTCATCTCAAGCTCATGATTGAGCTCCATTTCTTTGAGCCTTAGTTCTTGATGTCTCTGTTCAGTTTGGGCACTAATTCTTTTGAATTCTAGTTCGTCTCATTTTTTCTAAAGTGATAATTTCAGGACTTAATGTGGGACCTGACAATGTTCCAGTAACCACAGGTTGAGGCCTTTGAGCAGGCAGAGGGCCAGAGGGGGTGACATTGTTATCCTCCTCTTCCTCATCTGCTTCAACAATAACATCATCAGTATAATTTTCCTCAATGTTTGCTACATTTGCGGGAGTAGTAGGCACTACAGCACCAATATCCAGACTTTGTTTTCCTAACAGTCTATCAATCATTTCTGATTTCTTGCCTTTGACAGGAAGACCTTTCTGGCTACACAGATCCCTTAAATAATCAGCAGTATTAGTAAGGAAGTTCTCCCGGCTGTAACTTTCCATACATTGACTTTGTATAAAATAAACTTTTTGTGATTGTTAGCCTTGTGGTTAATTGAACGAAGGTACCAGCAGCACACTAAAATGTAAATACAATACTTTTATCCTCACCGCTGTACACCAGTATTGGGCAGAATCCTGTGCAGTTCCCTTAGGGAGCACTACAGAAGATTAAGGCTATAGGTATGAGCAATAAATCCCCTTTGTTATCAGTCTGTACCACAAAGATTTAGTGGTAGCTGTGGCTGAGCAGTCAGACTTATCACAAGAGGGAGATGAGCAGTATTCAGGGTTTACACCATAGGGCTATAGTACTGTGGCACAAGGAAACACTGACCAAAGCTTTGTATTAAAAAGAAATATATATATTTCTGAGGCTTGTGGAATCTGCTTAGATCACATGCTGTGCATAGGCCGACATCTAGTGGAAGCTGCGGAGTATTAATTTGTTTTTCGAAACTCGAAAATGGGCGTCGACACAGGCGTGCCAGTAATACTATCCCTAGTGTGACGTCCACCGTACCTAAGATCCCTCACGCGTCTAGGATCCTCAGATTGTTTTTTTCCGCCATACTGGTCGGAAGCATCTTGCGGAGTCCCCTGGCCTTAGCCATACTTTTGCTAATTATTGAAGTTTAAAATTATTTATTGACATCCTTCCCCACCCCAACGTCGACCCTCGACGACGGCTGGAGAAGACATCGACCGTCGGCTGCTGCACGACGGATCTGGGCCTCGGAAGGCCGCTGGCCTCGGCCCTGCAAGTAGGGAGAGTGGGGGGTGGTACATACTCTTCACTCTTGGTATATAGGTACACTTATATATTTCCTACACTTATCAGCCCGCTGCCTCAAGGTGCGTATGGAGGGTACCCCTTTCCAATTCTGCCCCAAGTGCAACCGCAAATACCCTTGGGTCGACAGGCACGCCACGTGCAATCTCTGCTTGCCGAGGGACCACCCCGAAGCCAACTGCAGAGCGTGTAGTAGGTTTAAGCCTAAGACACTTAAGGACCGTTCGACAAAGCGTTGGGCCCACCACGCCAGGCAGGCGGCCATGGCAGCGGAGGGCGCCTTCAGCGATGGCAGCGACGCCGTACTTTCGGACGGCGAGGGCATTACGGCGTCGAAAGACTGCCGAGCGCAGGTCCCCGACCTCGGAAGGTTGTCCGGCAGGGCGGCTATGGGGAAGACCCCCGGCGACGCAAGCGCTACACACCCTACACACACTAAGCACACTAAGTCCAACCGAACCTCGACGACGTCGACTTCTCGGAAAGAGGCACAGATAGAACGGTCCGACTCGGTGTCCTCTGGGCGCTCTCGATCGAGATCGCCTCATGACGCAAGGCAATCATCCACTCTTGCCAAGAGTGCCTCGCTCCCTAGATTAACGGAAGTTCGATCGTCGGAAGACGAAGACGACTTCCACCCCCAGGCCGCGCTCCAGGAGACCGAGGCCGCAGTTAACACCAGCGAGGCCCCACGCTCGAAACACACAGATACCTCTCCCGACCCTCGACGCCAGGCGTCGAAAGTCTCTGGGGCCTCCAAGGGGCAGGGAAAACATTTTTCCACGCACGGGGAGGGGGGAAACAGCGGAAAGCACAGCCTTCCACTCCTGTAAGACCATCCTTCCACCCTAAGCAGACAGACAAACACAAATCTACTGGGACATCAATATCCAGCAAGGGTACCCTTGATAAGTCCCCTAAGTTGCCTACTAAAGTCATACCCTGTTCCAAAGAATGGTCCAGTGAAGACATAGACAGGGTCATGTCAAGGATGTCTTCCTTGGCTGATTTTTATGACAAAAACCCAGAACATTTCCTTTCGTATGACCCTCAAGGGGCCACACCCTCAGGCTCCTCTGATACTATCCCCCTAGGTAAAAAGGCCTGGTTCGAAAGACCTGAACCCTTCGAGGTGCAGCCTTACTCTACTCCATACTCTACTCCACACCCCAGATACCAAGGACAGCCTTTCCCTGAAGGGGACCAGGAGTTTGAAATTATGGAGGAACAAACCGGGACTGAATACTATGCGGATGATGAGGACCTGGAGGAGGTAGAAGATGAGCAGGAAATTTACAGAGTAGATTCCCCGGTAGAGAGCGAAGCCCCAGTTACCGACTCGCCAGTTGATAACCAGCCCCTCCTGAATGAAGTTCTCGCTCGCGCAGCAGAACATTTTTCACATCGACACCCACGGTGTACAGGAGGAAAGGGACTTCGCAGAAGAGTTGGTGGGAGAGAGGAGGCCGGTCGCTCAGACCATCCCTATCCTTAAATCCATCCAACGTAGAATAGATCCATCCCTGGTGAATCCTAACCTCACCAGAGCCGTCAACCCCAGAGTTGAAAAACTTTTTCGGGCAGCCCAGTCTGACCCTCTTTATATAAGAGGACATCTTAAACCAGACTCCCTAGTGGTTACCAACACTCGGAAGAGGGCTGGGACACCCTTATCGTCGTCAGAAGCTCCTCCCGACAAGGAGAGCAAAAAACTGTACGGGTTTGGCAGGAAGGTAGCCTCAACGTCCGCCTACCAAGCAAGGATTGCAAACTCCACCACCCTGTTGGCAAGTTACAACTGCCATCAATGGGAAGAGGTCGCGGCGCTCATAGCCTCTGCTCCTGAACCGTTAAAGGGCCAGTTGGCTCGGATCTCGGCAGAAGGGAGAGCCGTGTCTGGTTGCATATTAAAAGCAACTTTAGACGCCGCGGACAACGCAGGAAGATTGATAGCAGAAGGTACGGTTATCAAGAGACATGCGTGGTTACGGCAGTCGGGGTTCAAAACAGAAACCCAGGCTTCATTAATAGACAAGCCGGTGGAACCCGATCTATTGTTTGGGAAAGCGGTCGAAGACGCACTTAAGAATGCCAAGGACGAATACGAGACTCTCAAATCCCTTGGCCAGCTTACCAACAAACCCCCTAACCAGAGGGGGAATAGTAATTTTCGTCGCCCACGCGGCCAAAATTCACAAAGAGGCAACTATGCCCAAGGACAGGGTACACAATGGAACAACAACCAGCAGTCTACCCAAAGTTACGGCAGGGGTAACAAGAGAGGTCGTGGAAGAGGCAGAGGCAGCCCCAACAAGGGAGGCGGCACGCCTCCACCAAAGCAGTGACGCTCAGTTCAGGGTCCCTTCTCACGCAACCCCAGTAGGGGGACGCATTTCCAACTTCACCCAGGCTTGGGAAGGGATCACCTCGGACAGATGGGTGCTGTCAACAGTGTCCACAGGATATTGTATAGAATTACTGCAGCGTCCCCGGAACCACCCTCCACGACAAAGAATACACTCCTTAGAACATCAGAAGATCCTTCTCGAGGAGATCGCCATTCTGCTAGAAAAGGACGCGATAGAACTCGTCCCAGGACACCAGGTAAACAAGGGTATCTATTCAACTTACTTCCTTGTGCCAAAGAAAGATTTGACAATGCGCCCAGTATTGGACTTACGGCCTGCCAACAAGTATGTCAAGCCCCAAAAATTCCGTATGACCACGCTACAAGAGGTAATCCCCCTCATAAAAAGGGGGGATTACATGGCAACCTTGGATATGAAAGATGCTTATTTTCATATTTCCATGCTCCCAGCACACAGAAAATACTTGCGCTTCAAGTTGGACAGTCGCCACTACCAATTCAAGGTACTGCCCTTTGGGATAGCTTCAGCACCAAGGGTATTCACCAAGGTACTGGCGGTGGCAGCTGCACACCTACGCAGGGAGGCAATCCCAGTGTACCCTTATCTGGACGACTGGCTCATAACGGGGGAAACCCCAGGAATTTGCAGGTCAAACATTCAGAGGACCATCGACCTCCTCCACGAATTAGGCTTCTCTATCAACGAGAAGAAGTCAAGTCTGGTGCCAAGCACCTCAAAACAGTTCCTAGGAGCAATCCTAGATACTCAGAAAGGGTTGACCTTCCCTTCGGAAGAGAATTCGGAATATACTACTGCAAATTCCACATTATCAGTCAGGTCAACAAATAACGGTACGCAAAGCAATGCGGTTACTGGGCATGATGGCGTCATGCATTTACCTGGTCCCCCACGCGCAACTGCGCATGGGTCCCATGCAGGAATGGTTGGTGAAACAGTGGTCTCAGGCAAGTGGTCAGTGGGACGATCTAGTGGTCGTTTCGCCAACACTCGTACAGAGCTTACACTGGTGGACAAGAGAGAATCTCGCAAGGGGAAAACCCTTTTACGATCCCGAAGTACAGGCAGTGGTGACTACAGATGCATGCCTAACTGGGTGGGGAGCTCACCATCTCCACCACACAGCTCAGGGTCTCTGGTCTCACTCAGTAGCCAAGAACCACATCAAACTGCTAGAGCTTCTGGCAGTATTCCGAGCGCTTCAGGCGTTCGAGCCCCATCTGCTAAACTTGTCGGTGCAGATCCGGACGGACAGCACGACAGCCATGTTCTATCTGAACAAACAAGGAGGGACTCGTTCGCCAAATCTGTCCAAGCTTGCCCAGAAAATCTGGATATGGGCACTCAGACGGAACATCTTCCTGTCATCACAACATGTTCCAGGGGAGCTCAATTCCCTAGCGGATGCCCTAAGCAGAGACTCCCTTCCAGAAGAACACGAATGGGTCCTTCACAGAGATATTATAGAAGATCTCTTCTATCAGTGGGGTTTCCCCACTATAGACCTATTCGCCACAAGCGAAAACAAACAATGCCCAGGATTTGCATCCAGGTTCCCCCAGCCAGACTCCCAAGGGAACGCCCTGTGGATGAACTGGTCAGGGATGTTTGCGTACGCTTTTCCACCAACTCCTCTCATCAGGAAGGTGGTGTACAAGATGAGCAAGGAATCGATGACGCTCATCCTAGTTGCTCCCATGTGGGCGAGACAACCATGGTTTCCACACCTACGCAGGATGGCGGTGTGCGAGCCCATCAAACTCCCAGCCTGGTACAACCTACTGTCCCAGCAACAAGGTCAAACAGTGCACCAGAAACCCAACTCAATGAACCTGGCAGCATGGCTCCTGAGGTCATAGAGTTTGGCCATCTCAAATTACCACAGAGGTGTATGGACATCCTAAAAGAATCCAGGAAACCAAACACAAGGCACTGTTACTTTGACAAGTGGAAGAGATTTGTTATTTGGTGCCAGAATAAACAAATCAACCCGGTTGATTGCACTCCTTCTAACGTTGTAACATACATGCTCCACCTGCTGGACGCAGGTTTGGTTTTTAACTCGCTGAAGGTACACCTGGCAGCCCTCTCGGCTTACACCACATCCCATAACAGAGTATCGTGGTGGAAAGTACCAGTAGTTAAAGCCTTCATGGAAGGAGTAAAGAGACTTCACCCTCCTATTTCGAACCCACCGCCAGGATGGGACCTCAATGTGGTGCTAGCTAAGCTCATGGGCCCCCCTTTCGAACCCATGCATAAAAGTAGTCTCAAACACCTGACTTATAAAACGGCCTTCTTAGTAGCCATTACCTCTATAAGAAGGGTCAGTGAAATTCAGGCTCTGTCAGTGCAGGATCCTTTCTTTACTATCCACAAAGACAAACTGGTTTTACGCACACACCCTAGGTTCTCACCTAAATTTATATCTAAGTTCCATGTAAACCAGTCCATCGAGCTTCCGGCTTTCTTCCAGAAACCGCAAAGCTCAGCTGAGGTGAAACTACACACCCTTGATGTGCGTAGGGCGGTCCTCTACTATGTAAATAAAACCAGACCGCTAAGGAAAACAGATCAACTGTTTGTCTCCGTAGCTACAGGCAGAGAGGGGGATCGCGTCTCTAAAGGCGCGATCTCGAAGTGGATTATCAACTGTATACAGCTGTGTTACTCTCTTTCTGAAAAAACTCTGCCTTTTACGCCAAGGGCCCATTCTACTAGAGGCATTGGGGCCACTCTGGCTTTCATTGCAAATGTTCCCCTCGACACCATTTGCAAAGCAGCTACTTGGAGCTCTATTCACACTTTTACTCAGCATTACTGCATTGACACTCATTCCAAGACAGATACACAAGTGGGACAAGCGGTTCTAAGACACCTGTTTGCTCATGACCCTTCTCACATCCCACCTCCATCTTATGGTACTGCTCGCTAATCTATGCACAGCATGTGATCTAAGCAGATTCCACAAGCCTCAGAAGGGATACATTACTCACCGTAATCGTATTTCTGATGCTTGTATCTGCTTAGATTCACATGCGACCCACCCTTCCTCCCCTCCGAGAGAAGGCGCATGATTGCTTGTAGTCTTACCTTTCTGTCTATCTGCTTGGATTATCTGTACTCACGCTACTCCTCATGCTTCCTCATGTCAGAAAAAATACAATCTGAGGATCCTAGACGCGTGAGGGATCTTGGGTACGGTGGACGTCACACTAGGGATAGTATTACTGGCACGCCTGTGTCGACGCCCATTTTCGAGTTTCGAAAAACAAACTGTAATACTCCGCAGCTTCCACTAGATGTCGGCCTATGCACAGCATGTGAATCTAAGCAGATACAAGCATCAGAAATACGATTACGGTGAGTAATGTATCCCATATATATATATTTTATTTTACACACTTCTAAGTTAACACATTAATCACAGTTATAAAAGCAAGTTAAAATCAGTCAAGAAAAGTATACACAACTCCCTAGTTAAATTGTAGACAAGTTTGAGCAAGAGTGAAAACTGAGCAAAACGGCACAGTGAAAACCAAACACAAATGGCACTCTAGCAATTTCTCACAAGGGAGGGAAAACACAAATTATACAGTAATATATTCTTAAACAGCCTAGCAACACTTCCCATAAGTTTGTGAACAAGTTTAGGCAGGGCAGTACTTTAGCATGTACAATACTTAAAGGAAAACCGAGCAAAATGGCACTTCACAAGTTTAAATAGTGTGAAGGAAAAGGTGGTTATAAGAATTAGGTGCACCAACACAGTTCTAGTTGAAAAGCAATCTAGAGAAGGCAGTTCTAACAAATTCAGCCAGAGTCAATAGGCCTGTGCCAGAGTCAGTGGTACAGGGCAATGGGCCCAGGAGTACAATGTTCTTGTAGCTGCAGTCAAGTCTTTGTTAAACGATTTGAAAAGGTGGACGCAGAAGGTGAAAGACAATGTTAGAAGATAGGGGCGGCCGACCCAACAGGTAGGTAAAGGATTTAAAACACCTTTAGTGCTACCAACGAAAAGGGCGGCCTGGCGGAACAAAGTACCTTAAAATGAAGAAGAGGCTCCTGCGGTGGTGGTGGTTCGTGGTAGTTCCTGCAGTTAGGGGGATCAGCAGAAGAAGAGAGGCTCTCGTCGTGGAGGAAGGTTCGAGCCCCTGCACTACCCAGGGATGTAACCAGCCATGGTGTTGCCAAATGAAATAAAAGGATTGCTCCATTAAATCGCGGTCCGGTTGGACGGGTGCCTGGCTATCCGGTCTCCGAGTGTAGGGCACAGGCGATTCGACCAAGGCAGGTCCAGGAAGGCGATTGATAAACTGGTTGGCCCCACCGCTCAGGGGAAGAAGTCTCTTGCAGATGAAGATCTTCTCTCGTCGTGTGGAGAAAAGTGGTGAGACGTTGCAGCAGGGCTTCACCGGTGGTTGTCGTTGCAAATGTCTTTGGCTTCTCTCCTCTTCAGTTTCTTAGTTCCAGTGGCAACGTCTTGCTCTTCCAGTCATCAGGACCCTGCTTTTATGCAAAAAGATCCCCATTCATACAGCCTAGCTGTCACACTCACAGTGGAGTGGTCATCCTGGCGGGAGACCCTCCAGCCTATCAGGGCAGAGTGTGACATGGGTTGCTGAGGCAACCCTGTCCAGGGGTCCTACTGTTACGCTCACCTGGCTCCCACAGGGGCGTCGGTCAGACCCGGACTGCTGCGGCCTCCACCCACGTGATGCGTAGTGCAGCGATGACTGACTGGATCTGCCCTCCTAATCTGGTCTTCTTGACCCGTAGAAATATACTCCTACAAGTGGAGAGATGGATTTAGCCACTTTTGGATTCAAGTGATGGCACCCCCACTGTCCTCCCCACTAATCACCTCTGAAGTGCCCTCTCAGCAATCTCACCTTATATTCTTGAAGGATGAGTCCTCCATCCTGCGAAGCACGCAGGGGCGCGCTGATGACCAGTTACTTCACTGGCCTGAAGATATTGGAAGAATTGTAGACGAATCCTGAATCCAAAAGGTCCTGGCGAAGAGCCGTAAGTATATAGTTCGTAAGAGTTCAAAATGTCTGGAATTCACTCCTCTCCAATTCCTCTTTTTATCTTGCAGCTTTGACCCAATAAGAAGATTGACAACTGAAAGCGCTCCGGTAAAAGTCTGTGTTGCCCAACACTGTCCGGTAAATAATGCCAAGGGTTAAACTTGCTGATTTCTCGTTTCCTTACAGGTGCGGCCTAAGAAGATGTGGCGTGCTGATGAATAATACCTCAGGCGGTAAAATCGGGTAAGCATATGGCGGCTAAAGAGATTCTCTGTCTGTTCTCTCTGCTCCCCTTGTTGTTTCTTGACCCTTTAGGTGCCGGGATTCGGCGATGTAAAGATGGAGACATCGCCGGATCGAAGAGATACTGCGTGGAACGGTGAGTATGGCGCGGCGCTGCTGCTGGCGATGCGTTTAAAACAAAGTCTTTCCTCTGGTTTGAAGATGCGATGAATCCGGGATCAGTGCTCCAGGTTCGAGGCGGGCGTGGCAGAAGGCTGGATGCTGCTTCTGGCACGGTGAACGTTACGCTGCTGGATGCAGAATAACGCGAAGCGTGTGCTGCTCTTCGGGTGTGGTTTAAATAGCCTCCAAAGTAGTCCCAGGTAGGTATTCCTCCCCGACCACACCCGAGTAACAAAATAGTCCCTAAGGTAAAGTAGTCCCTTCCAGGCCTCACATGGGTTTGGATCTTCATGCAGCATGGTCTGCATCAGGTAAGTGTGCACCTATGAGCCTGGCGCCATAGGCGCCAGGACTGAAGACAGACAGCCCCTAGCAGAGGTTGCTGGGTTTTCTCAAGGCAACATGATGCCTGCTCCCGGGGCTGATGGACGTGGTCTGGATGCCCGGGGGTATGCATCATGACACCTACTCCCCCTCCCACACAATGGATCCACACCAGACTCAGTGGCGCCGAAAGGAAGGCTTCTTGGCAGAAGCCCGCCAAAAGGACGAACAAAGGATCCCCGACCTGGGTTAGGAGTTTAGAGAAATACACGCGAAAGAATTTATATATAAGTTCTGGCAAATAAAACCTACCGGAGTAAAGTTAATATAAAAATATGTTAGAGGCTGTCAGTAAATGTGATGGCCTCGAACAACGGGAACATCCCATAGTTAAATATTCGCAGTCAAATATTTTTGGTAGTAACCACTGCCACCAGCCAGAATCTTTTGAGAGGGACTGTACGGTACCCTCTCGAAAATGAACATAAGGGGAAAACTATTAACCCTTTCCAGTACCTCGATATGATATATGGCATTTGTAACGCGCCTATACACAAGTGTTTCAAGGAA
The DNA here is from genome assembly GCF_040938575.1 of Ambystoma mexicanum. Classification (NCBI taxonomy): domain Eukaryota; kingdom Metazoa; phylum Chordata; class Amphibia; order Caudata; family Ambystomatidae; genus Ambystoma; species Ambystoma mexicanum. The sequence goes on from NC_090928.1 coordinate 1,261,833,255, forward strand.
GATGGGTTGTACTGGTTTTGTTCAGAGATTGACTAGTAAAGTCAATGGGGACTTTACATGCCCTGGGAGACAGTAGTCAGTTCCAGGGTATGGAGTCTATATTTGGGGTCGCTACGACACCCCTGTGTCACTGCACGGAGGGTGCTGTGAAAAACATGTGGATAAAGATGGTTCCTATGGAAGTGAGAAATACCCCATAGACATTAAACACAACAAAATAGCCTAGAACACACATAGCAAATATGCCTAATAGTGGGGAAAAGAGTCACACTCTTAGCAGGAGAAAGAAACAAAACCTTAAAATCCAGCAAAGCTGCTGGGGGACTCTATAGGTAAGCGAAATTAGCCATAGAATGAGAATTCTCCCTTACAGGTGAGTTATTTAGGTGTTTATATTTTATGCAACTTGGGCATGATTGTAGAATACAATATATATAGACTGATGGAGACAATTTTGAGAGTTGTGAGGAGATGGGGAAAGGTTGAAGTTGGGTATATGGGCATTGGTAAATGCAATAGAAATGGCGCTCCTCCTGAAAGTACTTTATATTATACAGTCTTTGCCATTGAAATTTACAGGGAAAAATGTGCAAATAATTGACAGGTTCTTTAAGAGGTTCTTATGGGCTAATGGAAAGAGACCCAACATTCCTAGATTTGTTGCTGCAGGTGGTCATTGAGGGTGTATTTGGATATCCTGATTTGGGAAGTTATCTGAAGGGGTTCATGCTGAAGAAGGCGGCTTATTATTTTGTGCTAGAAGGTAGAAGAGTACCAAATTGGGTGATATCGGTGAGGGAGGTGGTAAAACCATACTCCTTGAATAATGTATATTCTAGGGCTAAGCTGGCTTCTAGAAACAATTATTTGCCATCGATTGAAGCTACCCATGTAGCACTGGTGGCTTGGTTTGAGGAGAATTAACAGGTTTGGTGGTTTAATTACAAGGCTTCATTATGGCATAATCCAGCATTGCAGATCGATCTCTGAATTGGAAGAGCTGGATTTCGAGGGGGATTACAAAGATTGGTATTGTTTTGAAGTTATGGTAAGCTTTGAGGCGTTTAGACGTAAATAGTGCTTGCTGAAACGAGTCGTAGAAAGGTGCCAGTCTCTGAAGGTGGTTGTTACATAGAATGAGTTTGTTGCAATGGCCGCTTGAAAAGGGGCCAGGACTGTGTAAGATGTTTAACACTCCCCCACGCATGATTTCTGTTGTTCCCAATGGAACTGGGATATGCTGTTGCCTGGGATAAGCTGCAACGGGAAGTTACACTGGATCATTGAGGCTATATGTTGAGGGCGGGGTTTAGGCCGAAACTAGATTTGAATTGGAGATAATTCATCAGAAAGTACTGGGGTGGTTGTCTTGGTCGTCAGTGCACACACATAAAACAGGATTGATGGATAATAATTAGTACTGGGGTTGTGGTTTGGAAGCAGGTACTTGCATATGCTGTGTGAGTGTACGAGAGTGCAGGAATTTTGTAAAGATGTCCTGGATAGAGGGGACATGGTGATGGGTATATCCTTTCCTTGCCTCCCCTTGTCGTCTGCGTTATTATCAAAGACTGGTAGGTGTACTACAGGGACAGGAGGAGGCTGATGCAGCGAAATGAAGGCATTTTAGACCGGAGCACCCGCTCCCAGAAGATGGGTGCCACCTTTGACGACCCGACCAACGAGTCTGCTGCAGATTCAGCTCGCTGTCCTTCCCGACGGTGAGGAAGCCTCTATGATCCGGTTCTTGCTCCGTGATTGGAGGGATCTCGTATTTTCAATCACTGAGGCATAGCCGGCAGGCTGTGCCGGCTTCCACTTCAAAGGCTCACTTAAAATGCCTGCGGTCTGTCTGGTGCCTTTGCAGGGCATGTCGGGCATCGGTCGCCCTACCACCTATTTCTCCAAACCCGTTTCTTGCTAACGATTTAAATCCCTGCAAGCACCGCCATGATCTCTCACTTGCTTCACTCCTAGCAAGGCAATACGTATCATTTACCACTTTTTCCTTTCACTTGTTCTTTCGGCATCAATCTTTTCACCTGACTCGCTTCCCTGTCCCTACTATCTGCATTGCCATGCACAAACTGAACTCACTACTAATGGATATATTCATCCAGGGCTGGACTGGGAACAAAAAGAGGCCCTGGAAATAATGTTCAAAGTGGCCCCATATTGCAAATTTTACCAAGCCCAATCCTTTTCTTATGGGAAACATTTTGAACTACAACACAAAAAAGGCAGTGTGCCAGAGTTCCCTATAGGCCAGTCCATCTCTGCTGACCGTCCTCAGTCCCATGCCCCTTACTCTGGTCTCCTTGATACTTTTCCCCCTTAGCCCTTACCCTAAAGCATGAAACTGGGGCTCTTTCACCACAACCTGAAGCCTGAGCTCTTCTTCACCTGCACTGGAATTGCTGCCAGTCTTAACCTCCTAAACATCTGTAAAATCTGTTAACCTCCAACCTTTTACTCCACCAGAACAGTCATCGCCACTCTGGTCCTGAGCAGGCAGGATTGCTTCACCAGTCTGTTAGGCAGAATCCAGTGCAGTGCCCTTAGGGACCACTACACACAATTAAGACTACAAGTGGCAATACAAGTTCACCTTTCACCTGTACTGCACTGTTAAAATGGTAGCAGTAGCGGAGCAGCCAGGCTTATCTCAAGAGCAAATGAACAGTAGTAGAGATTACACCAAGGACTACAATTACTGTGACTCAAGCAAACACTGACTCAAGGTTTTTGGTTAAAAAGTAAAAGTACATTTCACTTCTATTAAATTAAAACCACACGTAAAATACACAACACACAACCAATTCACTTTGTGCAGAACAACTCAAAGTACCTACCTTATGGTTTGATGGACCGGTGTTGTGAAACAGAAGAGGTTACCGGGAATACATGTTCGATCACTTTTTGACAGTAATGACAGTTTGGTCTTACTAAAGATACGTGTATCTGCGGAAAGAAATGTTGCCGGGGTAAAAACGCACTTACCACCTAAGTTAGCAAAAGAGAGTTGGGGGCAAAAATCTTAGGCAATACTTTTGTCAAGGCAGACAGAATCAGAGAACACTTGCTGATAGGAAGATAAACAGGCCAGCGCCAATGTCAAGTGGAACCGGGTTCCTGTTGTCAAGGATCACACAGTCAGACAGTTCAAGATTCAACGTTGCCAGGAGTACTTGGATATTGTCAAGAGAGGAAGCAAAATTTATAAGAGGGAAGGAAGACGAGGGCAAGCCTTGGGTGAGGAGAAAAGGGTTCACCCTAGTTCCTCGAAGCTGGACACAGTATCTTTATTCCTTGAAGAAGCTGGTGCCACGGCAGTTGTTCCTGGTAGTTTCTTTCGCAGACACACAGTTCCCAGAGCTTCAGTCGTGGGGACAAGAAGGACGACGTCTGGGGTGAGCTACACTACCTAGGGATGAGGCCAGCAGCAGCGACCGTGAATAAAAAGTGTGCTCCTTTAAAACAGGAAAGGCTCTTCAGATGCCTCTCCGAACCACTACAGCAGTGTGCAGCGATTTCGACCACGAAGAGGATCCTCTGGCTGTGGAAGATGAGCTGGTTGACCCCACCAGGCTCAAGGGAAGAAGACTCCGGACTGGATCTTCTCCATTCGTTGAAGGGTAGATAGCTCAGGACTGCAGCAGGGCTTCACCGGAACTCGGTAGTTGCAGCAGCCGTCTGCTCCGCTTCTCTTCGGTTCCTTATAGTTCCAGTGGTGACTCTGACTTCCAGCCCAAGAGTCCTGCCTTTTATGCGAAAATCCCCCAATTACTCAGCCTGGCTGTCAATCACTCAGCAGGGGGGCGTTGTCTGGCCCGGACAACCACCTCAGCCAATCATGGCAAAGTGCAACTTGGGTTTCCTAGGATACCCAGTGCAGGGGGTGACTACACCCCTCCCTCACATACAGCCCACCTAAACACCCAGACGCCAAGAGGAGGGCTTCTTTGTAGAAGCCCGCTAAAAGACGTTGAACAAAGAAGGCAAACCTGGTTTGCCGCGCAAAGTAAAACACAAGAAGGACTTTAACAAAAAAAAGAGATGGCGAATGAACCCGACCGGAGCCAAAAGAAAGCGTATTTGGTCAAGCGGGTTTATATTCGAGGCTAATATAATAGCCTGGAACAATACCACGTTTATATAGTTTAATCGCAGTAGAAATGTTAGGGTAGATACCACTGCGACCAGCCAAGTCTAAACGTTAAAAGAGCAGAACAAAGCTCAGGAGGCACAGACAAAAAGGGATAGGCATTAACTGTTTCTCGTACTCCATGTAATATGGGGTGTACTGGGTCTGTCGTTTTAAATGACTAGATAAGGTAAATGGCACCTTTACCTGTTTCTGGGGGACAGTAGCCAGCCCCAGAAAAAGTGAGTCAGTGGGAAGTCTAAAAGACAACCCTGTGTCACTGCACTGAAGGTGCTGTGTAACACACACAAAACGTGGGGCTTGTGGTGTGCTCCAGAGCCCAAGATCACACAAACAGTAAAAATACACATGGCAAAACACATGTAAGAGTGGGAAAAGGCTCACACTCTTATCAAGTGGAAAAAAGAAACTCCAGAAATCCAGCAAAGCTGCTGGGGGACTCAGTAGGTGAGGGAAATTAGCCATAAAATGAGAATTCTCCCTAACAGTCTCCACCTAGGACACTCCTCACTCTCTTTGCTCCACAAAGTCACTGAACCTTACAACACAAACTCTAAAACTGCCACAATCACCGCTCACCTCTGAGCAGCATCATGATGTGGGGTGGCTATCCAAGCTAAATCGCTTCCAAGTCAAATGTATACAATGCACCAATAAATAAAATATCATTCTTGTGCTTGAATCCATCCATGGGCTGACACTTGCCCAACCTGGCCGACTCTATACTCCCCCATTCCCCTGGACTGTACATTCTCAAGCTCTCCTCAGCCTAACCGTAACCCCTGCACCCTGTTCTGTCACCTGCTTATTATATTCGTCTCCCAGCTACACCTCACTGGAACTCTATATCCCTGAACCATTTGACATTCTGGCAATTACTATCTTCAAGATTGCCCTTAGGAGCCACCTTGCCTCCCACGAGAGGCGCTTCGGGTCGAATGCGATCATCTACGGCCTCTACCCCAAGAGTATTGTTATTACTGAAAATGTATTTGAAGTCTGTCCTCTGCTCTCCCTTTTACTGTTTCATTTCCAGCTCCTTTGCCACCACCAGTCGGTTTTATGTATTTATATTTACTACTACATCATGGGTTTGTAAACGTTAGCAAAGCACCCAGCAATGGGACTGAGTCAGACATCAATACATCCTTTATAAAAATGCTTCACAGTGAAGCAATAGTAACCCACTTTAATGTACTAGCCTTTTCCACCTTGGAAGTGCAATCGACTACATTTTTCTTGAAGCAGGATTCGATTTGATAAATGCAAACTGGCCTCATGGTTAAGGCTGACACGTATCTCGTGAGCTACCCACCACCGAAGGATAGGATTCTAGGCTGTTTTACATGTAGGGCTTAAAATGTGTTTTTAATCATGGAACAACGCCTGACAACTGTAGATGACAGACAAGCTTCATCATAGAGTAAATGAGTAACTGCAAAGTTGAAAGCCAAAAGACATCCCAGTATCGCACTTGAGAGAGCGAAAATATCACGGATTCGAATCAGTGTTTAATGGTGTGTGCTACACAGTATCAGAGCATGGCTGTTACTGTACTGCAAGTGCTGTGCTGTGCGTGTGCTTTACTGTATATTCGTGTGTTGTGCTCAGTGAGTGTTGTGTGTGTTGTGCTCTGTGTGCTGGACTTTCTTTACTGCACTGTGAGTGGTGTGTGTGCATTTTGTTTATTGTGCTATGTGAATGCACGTTGCTCAGTGTGCGCTTGTAGTGTGGATATTACTGTATGTGTGCATTGGTCCTGGAATATTAGTGCACGTGGCTCAGTGTTCGTCTAGGGAGTGGCAATGCTCTCTGCTTTGTGGCGCTTTCCACTTGTTTTTGCTTCAAAGGGGGTGAAATGCCAGTCTCTGAAAGCTGTTCAATTTGTGTATGCAGTTGAAGGGCAGGGGGTACACGTTGTGAGGGGGACACCAAATAGATCACGCAACACACGGGGTAGGCCATGCCAATGCTCGAGGAGGAGGAGGGGTCCAGCCTCCATGCCCGGACCCCTGGCTCAGGGGCCTGTGGCTCCCGTCCTCTGTCTTAAGAGAGGCCTGCTCGAGACCTAAGCAGAACGAGACAGCTTTAGACTGCAGCAGATTAGGTTAACTCTGTGCTGTGCTTTCAACCACTCACCGAGCAGAATTGCACGTGCAATGTTGATTGCAAGCTCCTAAATGATCAGAAAATAACTTGCTGTAAAAATACAGGAAATAGTGCCACTTCATGAAACAAATGTGCGGTCGCACACGCCTTCATTTACCCAGCTGTCGCCTCATATAAAAATGGTAAGGACGCTCTCAAGTTCGTACGGTACCTGTCTGACTTCACATCTCAGTTCTGTTCCGGTGGTTTGCGGGACATTTTCTGCCGCTTTCCATAGGATGCCCTCCAGTCTGGTTCTTCCGTCCTGGCTTCAAGTGCTGTGCAGGCAGGGCACGTGCGGTTCTCCAGTGCACTGTCCAGGCCAGCCGCTCCCCTACATGTAACCATAGATTGGGGGCAGCATGGGACCTTCATCCCACTGCATAACCCCCTGGTCTTCACTCGCTTATGCCTGGCCGTAACCTAACCTCACCTTATATCCGCCCTCCCCACGTCTACTGGCAATCGCCTGCCGTCGCAGTCTCTTCTAACATGTGAGGAGAAGTTCCAAACAGGCTCCCAATCCTGTGCCTGTTCCTCTTCCACACTTCTTGTCAGACCACAGCAGCCTGAGCTGCGCACATACACTGGGGGTCATTAGGAGTACGGCGGTAGGGGGTTAACGGCACTGGTAAGGATGCAGGTGTTAACCCCCTACCACTGCATTCTGAGGTCCCTTAGCGGCTCCCACTATAACCGGCTGGACAACATGGGGTAGGCCCCATGTGTTTGCCCAATGATTTGACTTTGCATCCGTGTGCCGCTGTTGCCCGGCAACATGGGGTTAGGCCCAATGGATATGATCATCATGCACCTCTCTTCTGCTCTTATGATATATAGGGTTGCCAGTCAATTCGTCGAAAAAAATTGGTCGACCAGACAAATGGTCGAAGCAAATTGGTCGAAAACCATTTCGCCGAAATTTTTTTTTTTCTATTTTAACCCTTTTTTTTTTTTTTTTTGGGGGGGTCCCCCCAACCCCCTTTTTTTTCTCTAAAAACCCCTTTTTTAACTAAACGAAAACCCAAAAAATAAATATATAAATAAAAAAAATGTTTTCGACGAAATGGTTTTCGACCAAATTGCGTCGACCAAATTGCAGTCGACCAGTTTTTTTTCGACGAGTTGACTGGACACCGATATATAGAGTATGACGTAATTCACCTCTTACACTTCCTTTTCTGTAACTTGAAGCACTTACTGTAACCGTATTCTTAAGTTAAAAGAACCTAGATACCTCTGGGTTTTATGTGCTATACAAGTGTCAAAATAAATAGGTATGTGTCTTTGATGGTGGCTGTCAAATAATGGTTTGGAAGACGTGGAAAAAGCCGTGGGCAGTTGATTGGGTTTGAGTTGAGAAGGTTTTTTTTACAAAAAGAGGTTTGATTGAGGAATATCTTGATGTGAACGCCTTTCAATGACTTGTATAGTTAGACTGAATATCTGTGCATGTACGTTTATGGAGTGGGAAGTTGTGTTATGTGGTATGGCTGAGATGTGCGTGGTGTTTTGTATACAGTCTTTAGGGAGGGTCTTATATTCTTACGAGATTCACTTCGTTGACATTTCTGCTTTTGATGTACACATTATTTAAGCTTTTTGTTATTGCTTGTACGATTTACTGATAGAAGTAAAACAAGCTGTAAAACAAGCTGTAAGGTGTACCCACCACATCTGCTGTGGTCACCGAAAGTCTGGGGACTATGGACAAATAGCAACTATTCATGATAAAAACAGAAGATTTCTTAGAAAATGGTCACTCTTCTTGAGCTGTGCATGAGAGGAAATACTGGCATGCTCGAGTAGGCTGAGAGCCCTACGTTTGTTTGACATTGATAAACATACATATTGGAAAGTCCTCAAACCAAGAGTCTGCCGTGTTGTTTTTTTTTTTTTTTAGGGGTGTGTGCATCTCTATACATTAACTCATTTTGTTTGGTTGATTACAATGCTGTTGGAGTTGGTTGGCGATGTCTGACTTAAAGAAAGAATTGATTAAAAAAAATAAAAGAAACCTTGAACCTTTGAAACATTAAATGGACAACAATTTATAAGCCCTCCAGTTCGTCATAACATATTTCGGACAGCTGCATTGTTAGATGGGCACCACGCCCCCCAAACATTCTGAATACAGAGAAAATGTTAACACGAGACACGGTTACATATCAAGGGGGAGCGCCAGGCTGTACAACGCTTTCAAGACACAAATCAAGACTGTTCTCATAAAAACATACCAATGTATTATTGGAACGAACATGGCCTGCTCCAGCATCCTTGATCTGTCGAACAATTTTGCACAGGGGATTATAGATGTAAATACGGCTGCAGGCACAGTATCTCTCAGGTGGTAGACCATTATGTAGCAGACAGGCTCAGCTGCCCTGTCTTAAAAGAAAGAGTGGGAGCTCAGCACACAGGCATGGATACTCATTTTCAAGAGATGGGTTTCCAACAAGTACAAAAGCAAAATGCCACAGGTTTTCATGGGATTTGAACACTGTTACACAGATTAAAGAGGCCACTGTTTAAGCGCATCCACCAATCCACCAATGCTCCTGCGTACAAAGTAGCTTTTTAAAATAACTAACAACTCAGTAGGAGGATCCCTGAGCTTCATGCTCCATCAGCGACAAACCCTTTAGCCATAAATAAAGACAAAGGTCTGTCCAGAACACATCCAAGTTTTTTTCCCAAAATTAATTTAATACAATTCCATGTTCTCCAGCATTGGCTCTTTCATGGATTCACATGCTTAGAATATTCCCCATCGTCAGACTGGGAACCCTCGGTACACTTTTATAAAGCCGCTTTCCATAGGAAAAAACGTCGACACCTTTGTGTCCCATCTACATCGTTTTGGGCTGCTTACGCATGCCCCAATAGGACGTAGCGGTGTAAATGCCCCGCCCCCACGGCTCCCTTCAGATTTCAACCTTCTTCCAAAGTAGTGGGATCACCTCGCGTCTTCTACTATTTTGACTAGGTTGTTTCGTTGTGTTTTTTCCTAATGTCTGGAAAAGCTCTTTTCCGCCCGTGCGCTACATGCGGGCTAAAGAAAGTGTATGAGGGAGATGGCCATATGGACTGTATATATTGTCTACACCCTCACCATTCGGCAGACAAGTGTGACATCTGTAAGGGCTTGTCCCAGAAGACTCTTAAAGACCGAAGTCGGCGGTTGGTGGCCTGGTTGACCGACGGAGCGGGTGCGTACACGCCTTCGGAGGTAGGCTCCACGTGTAGCTTGGCCTCGACAACAAAATCCTTGGGGGAGCCCCCCGCCATTCAGCATCGGCTGAACCCCCGGTGAAAAAACCACGCCCTGCAGCGAAAGGGTCTTCGGAAAAGTATTCTGCAAGAGAACCTTCACTGAAGAAAACCTCCTCCTTGTCCTCATCGAAAAAGGAGAGGAAAGAGAAGTCGAGATCCTCCTCAGGTGATCATCATAGATCATCCTCTAGTCGAGATTCTGAGAAACACAGGTCAAGTTCAACGCCTCCAGGAGCTGCGCAGATACCACCGTCGTTGATGGGAGGACGGTCGTAGACTCCCTCACTATCAATGACGCAGTTGGTTTTGTCTGCTGCTCTGCTGAAGGTGGCGGCTACGACGACAGCTGTCCAAAATTTAGCCTCGTCGACGGAGATTCCGCAGGAGGCCTGGCGGCTGGAAGTATATGACCCGGTTTTGCCGGAATCCTTGCGAGTGTGAGTGGGTAGCTGGGCCTGCAGAGCTCGGGTTACAAGGGGTTAGCAAGCGGACTCTTTCGAGCAGGACAAATATCCCGGTTATAACCCCGTTGCTTAACCCTCAGACTGTTCTATCACTGGAGGTTCTGTCCACATTGCAGACCTTATGAAGGAAATTGGATGAGAAGTTACCTCAAGTGGTAGCTCCGACGATACCGGACGTCGACGAGCCCGGTCCTTCCCATCGACCAGCTCCAACGGTGTCGACGGCAATACCGGCCCATGAGGGCCTCCCATGTACACGCCCGGAGGAAGGAAAGCTGCTGGACTCAATCAGACAGAAGGTCCATATCGGATATTTCGTTATCCCCCTCTAGGGATCCAACCTGGAGTCGGAAGCGGAGTTTGAAGCCCCAAGAAGCCCAGCTCAACCGTCGCCCACGTACGACATTGGTCTTTCCATGCCATGATGAGTAAGGCTTGTACTGAATTTGGATTGGCCCAGGAGGAGGAGAAAAACTGTTTTCTGCTCGACCATATGGGGAAGAGAAGGAGGTTGGTGTTCTCAGTACCCATCCTGGATCATGTGTGGCAGGAGGGTCTATAGACTATGCGTCATCCCTTCTCTGAGCTTGCAATAAAAGGTAGGCTGGAGAAGAAATTTAAGGCTCCAGAATCCACTCCCAAATGTTTATCCTCCCAACCAACCCCAGAGTCGGTGGTGTAAGCGGCTGTGGTGAGAAAAGCAAGGTCCCAGCACAACGACGGTGAAGGCGGCCCACTCTCTGGCTATAATGGCCAGGTATGATAGAGAGATGTGGCACCGGTTGGCACCCATACTAGAACATCTCCCAGAAGAACACAGGAAGGCGGCGATGTTACTCGTCCGAGAGGGGGAAGAGCCCTTAAATCATTCTATAAATATCGCTGTGGACCTTGCAGAATCGGGGTTTAAACAATTCAACAACTGGGTGGTTCTACGGAGACAGGCGTGGCTTAAATGCACCTACTTTAGACCCGAGGTGCAATACAAGGTGTTGGATCTTCCTTTTGAGGGAGACCTTCTGTTTGGCGAAAAGGTGGACGAGGCCTTAAAGGGCATGAAGGAGGACTCTGACATGGCGCGTTCTTTGGGTGCCCTCCAGAGTGGAAGAAATGTTCGTTCTTTTCGCCCCTTTAGAGGAGCATCAGGGAACACCTGATTCTCAACATCAAGGGACCGGGCTTTCAATAGGCCGGCGTACTCCTTGCAGGGCTACAGGTGGGCTTCTTAGACCGCGAAAATACGCTGAGTCTATCAGGCCTCTAGGAAGAGGACGGGCTACTCCTTGTCGAAAGATAAGCAAGCCAAAGACCAGCAATGACGGGCGTCAGAACGTCCTGGGAGGCAGGGTATCGCATTGTGTCGACGAATTGGAACAAATAACCACGGACCAGTGGGTGTTGGACACTGTAAAGTTCGGGCATTCCCTGCAATTCAAAAGCAACCCCCCGCAATTTCCACCTGTGTTTTCGGCTCAACCCCACTTGAGCGTGTTCAAACGGGAGGTAGTGCTTATGCTACAAAAAGGTGCTATAGAATTGGTACCTGCGTCACAGAGGGGTCAAGGTGTTTATTCCTGATACTTCGTAGTGAAAAAGCCCAACGGAAAATGGCGTTTGATTGCCGACCTTCGAGACCTCAACAAAACGTTGAAAAGCCTAAAATTCAAGATGCTCACACTTCAGGAAGTGATCCGATCTATTCAAGAAGGGGACTTTCTGGCGTCGCTGGACCTTCAAGATGCGTACTTCCACATACCAATGCGTCGACGACACAAAGTTCCTAAGATTTGTGGTCGGGCGGACTCACTACCAGCTCACGGTGCTTCCTTTTGGACTAAAATCATCCCCCAGGACGTTCACGAAATGTTTAGTTCCAGTTGCAGCATGGTTGAGAAAGCAAGGCCATCACATGTACCGGTATCTCGATGACTGGTTGGTGAGGGGATCCTCCATTATGGCAACTCAAGCAAGTTTACAGGCCACCATGCAGCTTTTACGACGACTGGGATTTGCAGTAAACTTCGAGAAGTCCTCGTCGACTCCGTCGAAGTTTAGTGTTCTTGGGTGCACAGTTCGAAACCCAGTCAGGGTTGGTAAGACGATCCGTCGACAGAATCCACAGACTCAATCAGCCAGCAAATCAGTGGAGGATCAATACCAAAGTATCGGTGAGGAGATATGTCGATACTGGGCGCTATGGCGTCGTGCATCCCTTTGGTGAACAACTGCCTCCTTTTCATGAGGCCAATTCAAGATTTCCTGGCGGACTGATGGACCCAGACCCAGGGACTCTGGTCGGACAAGCTGATCGTCGACGACAAGCTCCTACGAGCTATTCGATGGTGGCAAGGCTTCCAGAACCTATCCAGGGGGGTACCCCTGCAAGAACCGGAATTCCGCGTGACCATACTGTCGGACGCGTCACTGACTGGTTGGGGAGCACATATGGGCACTCTCCAAACGCAAGGTCGGTGGTCACCGAGGGAATCGCTCCTACTGGAGTTGAGGGCAATGTGTTGGGCCCTGAAAGCCTTTCTACCACACATAAAGGGCTCGGTAGTGAGAATATTGACAGACAACACGACAACAATGTTTTACTTGAGAAAACAGGGAGGTACTCGTTCCAGAACCCTTTCCACCGAGGCTCAGAATATGGCAGTGGGCTCTGAAACACAATATAACCATCGTAGCTCACCATCTCCCTGGAGTAAGGAACGAGCAAGTGGATTCCCTCAGCAGGGAAATGGACCAAATACACAAATGGGAGCTAGACCGTCTTCAGTTGTCGAAGATCTTCAGAAAGTGAAGGCAGCCTCCTCTGGATCTCTTTGCAACAAGGAAGAACAAAAAGTGCAAACTGTACGCCAGCAGGTGGCCACAGATGGGCTCGCTGGGGGGAGTTTTCTCCTTGCCGCGGATGGACACGTTTCTGTACGCCTTTTCCCCTTTTCCTCTCATACGGAGGACCCTGCAATGGATTCACAGATAAAGGTGTCGAGTGATCCTAATGGCTCCGTATTGGCCGCGACAAGCGTGGTTCTCCGACCTGCTACAACTGTCAATAGCACAGCCGATAACATTTCGGAAAATCCCGAACCTCTTGTCCCGGGACAAGGGAACAGTGTGGCACCATGACCCGGACAGTCTCAACCTCACAGCTTGGCTCCTGACTTCTCGGAGTTTGGCGCCCGCAGTCTTTCGTCGGATTGCCAGAGAATCCTGCAGGCCGCGTGGGCTCCGTCCACGAACACTTCATACGCATGCAAGTGGAGGAGATTCTGCGTGTGGTGTCAAAATCAGCCGGGATTACAACCACTGAATATAACTCCGGAACAGCTTCTACCATATTTGCTGCATTTGGCGAAGAGCGGGTTATCCTTTTTCGTCGATAAAGGTATACCTAGCAGCCATTTCAAGATTCACGCGGAGAAGACAGTCGTCTCCCTTGTTTAGTGATAGGCTGATAAAGCACTTCATGAAGGGTTTATTCCGTACATTTCCACCGATTAAACGCTTTCCACCGACCTGGAGTCTTAACTTGGTGTTAGCGGGGCTAATGAAAGCTCCTTTTGAGCCGATGGCTTCCTTGTCTATGAAGTTCTTATCGTGGAAGTTGGCTTTTCTAATAGCTATCACGTCAGCACGGCGGCTTTCGGAGATGCAAGCATTGGTCATAGATCCGCCACACCTGAGGTTCTTTAAGGACAAAGTAGTGCTGGCGACTAATCCTCATTTTATTCCAAAAGTTCGTCTAATTGTTCTACCTACCTTTTTCGCGACTCCTTCATCGACTGCGGAAAAGGCCCTCCATACTTTGGACGTGAAGAGAGCTCTAAAATGTTACCTTCATCGGCCTCAGCAATTCAGGACTACGCAGCAACTGTTCGTGGCTTATGGTCCATCGACGAGAGGAAAGGCAATCTAAAAACAAGGACTAGCTCGATGGGTCTCGTCGACGATTGCTTTTTGTCACTCCAAGGCGGGGAAGCCGCTAGAAGGACGTCCGAGAGATCATTCCACGAGATCAACTTCGTCTCTGGCGGACGCTGTGGGCAGGGATTCCGCTGACGGACATTTGCCAGGCGGCGTCCTGGTCGGTGCCACACACATTTACCCGCCATTATTGCCTCGAACCGCAACATGCAGACGATGTGCAGATGGGGCGAGCAGTCTTGCACCATCTGTTTCAGTGAGGTAAGCCCTGTTCAGGGAAATTACCTTGTTTTTTTATGTATATGTATATGTATATATATATATATATATATATATATATATATATATATATATATATATATATATATATATATATATATATATATATATATATATATATATTGGTATTTGATTACTGTTGTGGTAGTTCTTTGAACTAGCCTGTAGTTGCTGTTTATATAAAAAAAGGAGGAAAAATGTATGCTTATGATGTTGGATTGCATTTACACCGCCATATCAGGGTTACTGCTATACAATCTATTCTAAGCATGTGAATCCATGAAAGATCCAATGCTGGAGAATGGAATAGTTTCTTACCTGTAACTCCATTTCGAAGGGATTGTGTCCTCCGACGTATTCCTTATCTTAGATAGAAATCCTTCAGCTTTGCTGGCCTCGGAAAATTTTTTCGCCAGAGGGCGCTGCGCGTCGATGATCGCCGAGTCGATGACCCTCGACGGCCTCCGTGCCGACGTCGACGTCATCCTGCCTATAAAGGCCGCGCGCAGCGTCCGTTGCTCAGTTCCGTTTTTCCGCGCTTCGTTGTGCCTCGGAACACCGTTGCTCAGTTCTCGTCAAGATAACGTATATAATAACTACTATTTACCTCGATATCGATGGCATCCTCCTCCGACCCGACGACCCCTCGGTCCGGTTTCAAAAAGTGCCGAGACTGCGGGAAGAAAATGTCGTTGACGGACCCTCACAGGGTCTGTTTGTGGTGTCTGGGAATCACGCACCAGAGTTCGGAGTGTGAGGAATGCCTTTCCATGACGGCGAAAGCCTTGAAGGAGCGTAGGGGGAAGCTCGAGAGAGGTAGGTCAACTTTAACTTCCTCGAAAGCTTCTTCGGTAGAGTCGAGACGTTCGTCTCCTCACCATAAAAAACACTCTCGATCTAGATCACGAAGTGGCTCCCACCACTCGTCGACATCGAGACACTCGAAGAAGAGACGTAGGAGATCCCCTTCGTCATCTTCGTCGAGTTCTCCTGAGAGAGTTCATTGCCCCACAAAACGCAGCTCGCAAGCTGAGTGGGAGGAATTCAGGAAAAAGATGCTAAGCGTCTTCGAGAAAGCGGCCTCGTCCCCCTCGAAGACAGCTGAGGGTGATACCCCGGGTGAAAAACCCAAAAAATCTAAACGCCGCGAGTCGCAGTACCCGGCGGAAAAGTCAACCCGAAAGCGCCTCGAGCCATCGGGAGATAAAGCATCATCGACGCCATCGTCGAAAACTCCTTCGAAACAGAGGTCGGCGCCATCGACGCCGTTGTCGAAGGATTCATCGGCGCATCAGTCGATCGAGTCGACGCCGACGTCGACGCCGATATCGACGCCGGTGAAGGAAAGAACCACGGCTACTCCACAGCCAACGGTTAGACAAAAGACCTCCGACTCGACGCCGAGAACGTCGACGTCGTTCTCGAGCAAGACTCCGATCCTTTCGAGTTCTTCGAGGCCTAGTACACATTTCTCGACGCTTTTCACGGCGCCTTCGAGTACTTTCACGTCGGTGTCGACGACATCGACGTTTTCAAGGCCTGTGATGATGGCTCCTTCTGCATTGGAAATGGGGTTTATACCATTCCAAAAACCAATGTATCCCCCTTTAACCTCGATTTTTGAGGAAAGGGAGGATTCAGACCAAGATATTGATTTACAGAGGACCACATCACCAGAGCCAGAGACTTTCGCCTCTGAGGAAGGAAGATTAAAAAATCTTCAGGATGCACTTCAGGAAGCTAGTGGCTTGGACACTTCTCCTGAAGCAGAATTTATCAAACCAGACCCAGGAGAACATGCGGAGACTCCATATAGAGCTCTGATGTCTAGAATCATAGAATTTATGGGTTGGTCTGCACCTTCTCCTGCCTTTCAGCAGGATGACCTCACTGACATACTGGACAAGGGCCCACAGGAGGATCCTGTGGTTCCATTTCACTCTGCTCTACAGAGAAGGATTTTGACAAACTGGGAAACGCCAGAAATTATCCCGGCAGTAAATAAAAAACTGTCAACAAAATACAGGGTGGCTAGTTCTGACCCTGAATATTTGTCAAAACACCCTACTCCTGAGAGCTTGGTTGTACAGGCTGCAACCTCATCAGGCAGCACATCTGCATACCCCACTGCTCCGCAGGATAGGGATGACAAAAAATATGATGCCATGGCTAAGAAGGTTTTTTCTGCCTGTAGCATGGCGTTAAAGTCTATTAACGCGACCTGTACGCTCGCTAGGTTCAGCCACACCCTTTGGGAGTGCGCTTCATCAGCGGCTGACTGCCTCCAAGAAGGAGAGGAAAGGGACGCATTTTTAAACATCATCAGGGATGGTAAAGATGCGATGTGCGAGACCCTACAAACTGGCCTAGATTCTGCTGACAGTATCAGCAGGGCCATGGCGGCAAGTACCACAATCCGCAGGCATGCGTGGTTGAGGAAGTCTGGTTTTGCCTCTGACGTGCAGACCAGGCTTTTGAATATGCCCTTTGACGGTTCTACCCTCTTTGGAAAGAAGGCGGATGACAGTTTGGAGAAACTGCAAACGTCCAAGGCAGCAGCCAAGTCATTGGGAGCTGCTATCCGTCAGAATACCTTTCGTCCTTCGGGATCATCGTGGAGAGGACGGTCCTTTCGTTACTATTCCTCATATGGAAGGGGCAGGGGACGACCGGCTCAAAGAGGCCAAGGAAGATTTACCCGTGGTGGACGGGGTAGGGGAAAGAAAGCCGCACCCGCAGGAGCAGGAGCCACTTTACCTTCGGCAACTGCATCAGCCGCTTCAAAACCACTCTGAGGTCTCCCCTCACAGAACACCAGTAGGGGGCAGGTTAACTCACCATCTGACGGAATGGCAGGCTATTACGTCAGATGCTTGGGCTCTGGAGACAGTAGCCCAAGGTTACTGCCTGCCCTTCCTACATATCCCTCAGAGTCATCCACCGGGGAACAACCCTTTGAAGCTTCCAGATCCGCTCCTCTTGCAGGAGGTTTTAGACCTGCTAGAGAAAGGTGCCATAGAACTGGTACCTGTAGCGGAAAGGAACAAGGGTTGGTACTCCCCCTACTTCATAATACCGAAGAAGGACGGAGGACTGAGACCCATCTTAGACTTACGGGAATTGAACAAATTCCTCCGAAAGGACAAGTTCAAGATGGTGACTCTCTCTCAGATCCTTCAGGCCCTCCAGCTTCAGGACTGGTTGGTATCTCTAGACCTCCAGGACGCTTATTTCCATGTGCCGATCCATCCCAGGCACAGGAGATACCTGAGGTTCGCAATTGGCAGCTCTCATTATCAATTTCGAGTTCTGCCATTTGGGCTAACCTCCGCCCCGAGGGTCTTTACCAAGCTAATGTCGGTTGTGGCTGCAAGTCTAAGGAGGGAAGGGATTCATGTCTACCCTTACCTAGACGATTGGTTGATCAGAGCTGTATCTTCGGAACAGGCTCAGAGACAACTAGATTATGTTTGCCACTTCCTTCACAAGCTGGGCTTCTCCCTCAATTTAAAGAAGTCACAGATGATACCATCACAGAGACTCCAATTCATTGGAGCAGTCCTGGACACTTCCCTGGGAAAAGCCTTGCCACCAGAGGTGAGGGCTCGAGATATTCTGCAGATGGTCATCAGATTTCAGAATGCCCAATATCTCCCAGCCTACGACTTTCTGAGGTTGCTAGGCCTCATGGCATCCTGCATATTCCTCGTGCCGGAGGCTCGCCTGAGAATGAGATCCCTCCAGTGGGCACTGAGAACTCAGTGGTCACAGTTCTCAGGAAGGATGACAGATCTCCTTCGGATCCCGGTCAAAGTAGCCCGAGACCTTCAGTGGTGGGCCTGTCGGGAGAACATCCTGAAAGGAGAAATGTTTTGGCAACCATGGCCGGAGATAACAGTAGTCACGGATGCCTCACTCACGGGGTGGGGAGCTCACGCCAACGACTTGACCATCAGCGGTCGTTGGTCTCCATCGGAGTCCAGACTACATATCAACCTGTTGGAGCTGAGAGCCATCAGACTAGCGCTGAAGGCTTTTCTGCCGTCTGTACGGGGAAGAAACGTCCTAATAATGACGGACAATACAGTGGCCATGCACTACCTCAACAAAAGAGGAGGCGTAGGCTCACTACCACTGTGCAGAGAGGCGATGCAGCTCTGGTTTTGGGCAATTCAGGAAGGAATCTCTCTATCGGCAATTCACCTAGCCGGAGAGAAGAACTTGACAGCGGACGCTCTGAGCAGGCAGAGCACAGTCTCTCACGAGTGGGAGATAGCTCAGGAAGTCCTTCAAGAGATCTTCGCCCTTTGGGGAACCCCTCAAGTGGATCTGTTCGCCACCAGTATCAACAGGAAGTGCGACAGATTTTGCTCAAGGGAATTTCCCCCGAGAGGAGCTCTAGGAGATGCGTTCGTAGTGGACTGGGAGTTCCCACTTCTGTACGCGTTCCCTCCGGTCCCTGTCATTCCTCAAATGATCAGGAGGTTGAGAAGGTTTCGGAAGACCATGATCCTAATTGCCCCGGATTGGGCCAGGAGAACGTGGTACCCGGACCTTCTAGACATGTCCATCTGCCCTCCAATTCGACTGCCATACAGAGAGGATCTTCTCTCGCAGAAGGAAGGTCAGGTTCTCCATCCAGCCATCAAGACCCTCAACCTTCACGCTTGGTGTCTGAAAGGTTGAGGTACAAGGATTGGGACCTTCCGGATGATGTTATGGAGGTGTTGCTTTCGGCCAGAAGGCCGGCAACTAAAACTCTATACCGCTGCCGTTGGAACAAATTTTGCAGCTGGTGCAGAGAAAAGAATATTGAACCCTTTTCTTGTGGTACACCTATGGTGTTGTCATTCTTACTTTACCTGGCTAATTCAGGCCTACAGGTTGGCACAATTAAGGGCTATCTCGCAGCGCTATCAATCTTTAAGCGCACTGCAGAGGAGCCTTCATACTTCAAAATTCCATTGGTAATACAATACCTAAAAGGATTAACTAATGTTTATCCCCCGAAACCTTTTCAAGTTCCCTTATGGGATTTAAACCTAATTTTAAACTTCCTAAAGGGTGCCCCTTTTGAACCACTACACTCTTGTTCATTGAAGCTTCTCACCCTCAAAACTGTTTTGCTAATAGCATTGACATCTGCTAGAAGGGTTAGCGAGTTGCAAGCCTTATCGTGTAAACCTCCACATACAATCTTTTACAAGGACAAAGTTGTTCTTCAGGTGAAGCCTAACTTCCTCCCGAAGGTAGTCTCGGAGTTTCACATCACTCAGAAGATTATATTACCTTCTTTCTACCCTCCTCCTCATCCGGGGAAGGAGGAAGAGAGACTGCACAGGCTGGACCCTAAGCGAGCCTTGAGCTTCTATATCAGCAGATTGGCTAAGATCAGACAAGCAGACCAACTCTTTGTAGGTTATGCAGGACATAAGTTGGGCCTTCCAATAACAAAACAAACCATCTCCAGATGGATTATTTTAGCCATTCTGGAGTGCTACAAATTGGCAGGAAAGGAGCCTCCTCAAAATCTAAGGGCTCATTCTACCAGGGGTATCGCAACATCCTCAGCCCTTCAAAGAGGGGTGCCAATTCGAGATATATGTGCGGCTGCCACATGGTCGTCCGCACATACATTTACCAAATTCTATAGCCTGGATTCCTCCTCTAGTCAAGAAACTAGATTCGGCAAGGCTGTGTTACACTCTGTCCATTCTGGAAGGGTAACATAACTTTTATTACTCCCGCCTCCAGTCACAATACCACTGCTATGGGAGTCTATCTAAGATAAGGAATACGTCGGAGGACACAATCCCTTCGAAGAACTAGTTACTCTTACCTTGTAACGTTCTTTCGATGGGATGTTCCTCCGACGTATTCCTTATCGACCCTCCCATCCATCCCCGCAGTATGACTTCCTGTGGGTTTGCAGCCTATGCTCCTTCAAGGTGATTAGTCTAATCCAAAAACATTACTGGGGACTACAAAACGGAACTGAGCAACGGACGCTGCGCGCGGCCTTTATAGGCAGGATGACGTCGACGTCGGCACGGAGGCCGTCGAGGGTCATCGACTCGGCGATCATCGACGCGCAGCGCCCTCTGGCGAAAAAATTTTCCGAGGCCAGCAAAGCTGAAGGATTTCTATCTAAGATAAGGAATACGTCGGAGGAACATCCCATCGAAAGAACGTTACAAGGTAAGAGTAACTAGTTCTTCTCCAGCATTGGTATCTTTCATGGATTCACATGCGCCCACCGGCCTCCCCTGAATGCAATATACATGTTTGTATTCCCCCCATGCTACTTTGGAGGGGTTAAAATCTGAAGGGAGCCGTGGGGGCAGGGCATTTATACCACTACGTTCTATTGGGGCATGCGTAAGCAGCCCAAAACGACGTAGATAGGACACAAAGGTGTCAAAGTTTTTTCCTATGGAAAACGGCTTTATAAGTGTACCGAGGGTTCCCAGTCTGACGGGGAATATTCTAAGCATGTGAATCCATGAAAGATACCAATGCTGGAGAAATGGAGTAACAGGTAAGAAACTATTCCCTTATCCAGTGTATTGCATTGCCTGCTTTTTTCCAGTCCCAACGATCAGTCAGGGAAAACCTTACATACACTGAATGTTCATAGGGCAGCACGTTTTAGAGTGCTTGAAAGAAGCAATTGCGTAAAACTAGTCCTCAATTTTGTAAAACATTTTTTTGCCCTGTTGACAGGAGTCCTTGAGCAAATAGATCATTACACTATGGATTGGGCCTTGCATCGAACAATGATGCAAAATGGCCATCTACACCAAGAGTGCTTTCTACATGGGGGAACAGCAGCTACTCTTTCCTCATTAACCGCCCCCTGTGCGCACAGTATGAAAAACTGCAACATGGAGTCCTGTACACTTACTCCTAGGTCCTGTCCCCTTTCCTCCATCCTGTATGGGGGTCCCTTGCGATGGACTGGAACAGAACCACTTTTACACCAGAAAGACATTTCCCCTTTAAATTTACTGGCACGCAGGGGTGTGGCCCGGGTTCCCTTGACCCCACCCACCAGCGCCATACCTCAGTCCCCTTTTCCGCATTGACGGGAACGGACCACTCCACCATCACCCCTGGGTGAGGCCTAGCCTCGTAATTCCATGCGCTTTCCCCTGTATCTCATCTTATCTTTTTCCTTTATCTACAGATTTGGAAACACTGTCCACCGGTGCCGTAGCTCTGTCCCCGGCGCATGTTGGCCCGACAGGATTTTGCAGGTGCCCGTCGTGCAACGGTTCCTTCCCTACAGCAGATCCCCACGCACTCTGTCTCCGATGCCTTGGTGAGGACCACGGTTGGGACGGTTGCTCCACTTGCGACTCCCCCACGCCAAGATCGCTTAAGCACCGGCTCGAGTGTTGGAGGGAACTCCTTCAACAGGACTCCTCATCAGAACAAGGCTCTTGAATGCAGTGGCGTCTCTCCTCAGGTAGGAGGGGCTGCACGTCTACCCATACCTTGATGACTGGCTAGTCAGGGGTACTTCTCCAGAGCAGGTACGGGACTCGGCGCACACACTCTTCTCTACCCTATTTGACATGGGCTTCTCAATCGCCTACCAAAAGTCTCAGCTCAGTCCTACAGTGTTTCTGGGTCTATTGTGGGACATTCTGCAGAAGAGGGTTTTCCACAAGGGGGACAAGAGTTTTCCCTCATATTTTGACAGCAATTCGAACAGCAGTATCCCATTTTCGCAGCAAGTCAATCACCACAGCATGGTAGTATCAGCACCTCTTGGGCATACTGGCAGCATGTTTCCTGGCGGTTCCGTACACCAGGCACCACATGAGGCTCCAGTTGCATTTCCCGGATTCTTAGGATCAGGAATTGGGTCATCAGGGGGCCCCGGCCTCCATCCCACAACACCTGAACCATGAACTCAGATGGTGGCAACATGATGAGAATGTTCTGGTAGGCAGACCCTTCCGTCCACCCCCCATAGTGTACACCATTATCACAGATTCCTCACTCCATGGGTGGGTAGCCAGCCTGGGGGCACACTCAGTGCACAGCCTATGGACCCCGACCGACCGGCAGAATCACATCAACTGGCTGGAGCTTATGGCTGTACAGTTGGCACTCTAGTTCTTTCAACCGACCATCAAGGGTAGGTCTGTGTGCATCCAGACAGACAACACAACCTGCATGTGCTATATCAACAAATGGGGACCAGATCCCTGCAAGTGATTGCGTTGACCCTGGAAATCTGGGAATGGGCTATCAGTCAGGGTGTGTGGCTCTCGGCAGTCCACCTTCCTGGAGAGTACACCCTGGAATCAGATGGGCTCAGTCGACTGGCTGCCGACAATTCTGAGTGGCAGCTGAATGGGAGCGTCCTCCAGGACGTGTTCAGCAGTGGGGGGCACCCAACAACAGACCTGTTTGCCACAGCAGAAAATCAGACGTGTCAGCAATTCGCGTCCTGGAGAGGAAGGGGACGCAGTCCAGATACCCTGGGACGGGATGCATTCCCACCCACAACGCCTGTGCACAAGATAGTGAGCAAGATCAGGAATTCCAGGACCCTCAGGATTATACTTGAGGAGCCTCGCTGGCCGGCACAGCCCTGGTTCTCGGACCTGCGGCAGATGTCAATTCTACTCCCCCACTCCCTTATGGAAGGGCCCTCTACTAGCACAGCAGGGAGGTGCAATGCTACACCCCTCTCCAGAGAGACCAGCCCTAGTGGACTGGTTCTGAGCAGCTAATGCTCCAGCACCTTCAGCTGTCCAGCGACAACCTGAAGATCATTCAAAATGCCAGGATTCAGGCTACACGCAAGCAGCACAAAAGTAAATGGGCAAGATTCTGCTTTTGGGCTAAGGAGCATGGTGTGAACCCGCTGAGACGCACCCTCGACCAATTTTTATCATTCTGGCGTCAAGGTTGATAACTGCAGAGTAAGCGAGATCCAGCTGTTGGCTGCCTCGGAGCCAAACACTAGATTTCACAAAGACAAGGTAATGCTCCGCATGCAACCCAAGTTTCTTCCGAAGGTAGTTTCATCCTTCCATATCAACGAAGAGATTGTGCTCTCGACATTCTTCCCGGACCCCAAGAGAAAACGCTCCACTGCCTATATATCAGGAGGGCGTTGACATTTTATCTGGTTAGAACGAAAGGCATCCGAAATACAGTTGCACTGTTTTCAATATGTGGAGGCTCTAGACCTGGGCAGCAAGCCTTCAAGGCATCCATAGCTCGATGGGTGACGGCAGCGATCCAGGAGGCATACAAGGTGCAACGTAAGGATCCGCCGCAGGGCAAGCATGCGCATGTAGTAAGAGCTAAAGCGATTGCAGTCGCATTCCAGCGCCACGTTCCCTGGGAGTTGATCAGCAGGGCAGCTACATGGGCCACGCATTTGGATACCAGTGCCAAGGCTGATGCAACATTTGGCTAAGCGGTGCTGTGTAAACTATTTCCCTAGAACGTCAGGCTCTCCGCCCCCACCACTCCAGTTTGTTGTCAACTGTAATAACCCATACAGGATGGAGGAAAGGGTACGAGACATGGGAGCAATAAAGTGTTACTCACCGGAGTGACTAACGTACTCCTGGTCCATAGTCCCCTTTCCTTCATACATCCCACCATCCATCCCCTTATAATAAGACCAGTAGGGTTATTAAGGTATAATGCAGCCGACGCATCAAAAGGGGACTGGGGTGTGGAACTGGTGGGTGGAGTTAAGGGAGCCCGTGCTCCCCGGAGTGTGCCCCTGCATGCAGGTACATTTAAAGGGGACCTTTTTATTTTCTGGTGTAAAGAGGTTCCGTTCCAGTCCCTCGCAAGGGACGCCCAAACAGGATGGAGGAAAGGGGACTTTGGACTCAGCGTGCGTTAGTCACTCCGGTGAGTAATACTTAATTTTGCTCGCCACTAATGTTTAGATACTCGAACCAGAGCAGATGCGCAAATGGGACATGCAGTACTTAGGTTTTTATTTCACTTTTGCAGATGCATTTGATGTGATTCACAAGCCCCAGAAGACATACATTATTTAAGGAGTAACCATAGATGAGGACACAATCCATTCGAAATAGGGTTTTTGGCGCTTGTATCTTCATTATCATTACTATTATTTTTAGTGTATTTATTCAACGTGGACCTAGCTTCGGAAAGAAGCGCTTTATATTTATTGGGGTAAGAGCATGTTGAGAGAAGCGGAGAAAACAAGAAAGGAGGGGTTTAATGTGGGGGAGGGCAGTTTGGAAGCAGGGGATCGGCAAGCAATCGGAGGAAACAGTGGGAGCATATCGCCCAGTCTCAGGTCGGGTGGTGAGTGGAAGGTGTGTGGCTCTCGGTATTCAGAATCGCATGCACCTTTTCAACCTCCCCACTGAGCTAGAGAAGACAAAATACAAAAAACAGATGCGTATCAAAATGGACCCATGAATAAATGGGTACCTGTACTATAGAACACAGTGGTCCTGTCTCGCAGCAAACAATCTCAGGGCCTTGTCTTGAGTATTATAGGTACTGGTAATATATGACAGGAATTCCCGTCAAGGCCGATTTATTATTTGGAAGTAATCCACTTGTAATATTCAACAACCACTGGATGGGTGATCCTGAAGAGATAGAACCTACAGAAAGTCTGTTAGACAACTATATAGTTGCGAAAGTGTTAAGCAATCCCACGTATAGTTGCAGCTGTTTAAACCTTTATGAATATTACTGAAAATACACAGAGTAGTACTAAGATTAAAGTCCCTTTCTTTTTTTGCCCACTAATGGCTATAATAAATGTCAGCAATGTTTGCATGGCATTAAACAGGGGCCTGCAGTCTCAAAGGATGTAGATGGACTCGAGTTTAGCTCAGTTTTATCTGGAAACTGTCTAGAAAGCTAGCCTTTTTCTTTGTAGATATTACATAAAGCAAAACATGTATTTTAAAGACTGTTTTAAAAAAAGATAATCATAGACGCTGATGGGGTTTTTATTTTTTGTAACAGGTGTGAATATTGGTGATGTTGGATGTTATGTTTATGATCCAAATGCTAATGAGTCGGAAATACATAATCTCCCCTGAATTCCATGAACAGTCCAAACTACATAGGAAACAGGTGAGCGCGACACCAATATATAGAAGTCACTAAAGTATTTTTCCAATACGCTGTTAAAATTGTATTATGTTAACAAATGTATGAATGTAAAAGTATTTCTCCAGCATAGGGTGTGGCATGGCTTCACATGCTCATGAATATTCCCTGTCGTCAGGCTGGGAATCCTCGGTAAAGAAAAAATCAGTATCAGTTTCGTTTCTGATCTGTCTTTTTTAGTAGTAACCAATCGCTGATCTCTGGGTCATACTGCCCCCAGCCAATGAATGCCCTCTCCCTAAACCCTGCCTCTGGCAGCCATCCTCAGATTTTTACTGCACGCTGAAGTGTTGCGAGTCCTTGTGTTTAGCTCTCAAGTTATTTTACTGCGTTTTCATGCTTTTTCAGGAGATTTTCTCATTTTTTCGGTTAAATCGAGCCTCAAGCTCCACCGTTTCTACTTCCGATAACAGGGATCCGTTTCGGAATTCTTCTACGCCCCTCAAGGGTGAAGTTTTCGTCGGGTTTATACTTCTTGGAGGATTCCGGAAGATCTGCAGCCTACCTCTACGGACATGGCCCAGGACACGGGTAGCTCGACGCCCGGATCCAAGCTGTTCAGGTGCTGCCCTGGATGCGGATTACAGAACGTTTTCAAGGAGGACGAGCATTCAAAATGTCTCTACTGCCTCAAGGACAAGACGCACGTGGAGAAAGACTGTGCGTTCTGCAAGAACCTTTCGGAACGGACCAAACAAGATCGTCGTTCCCGCCTCGCCGCCTGGCTGGAGAAGGGCACAGCAGGTGAGAAGGCGAAGAAGTCTGAGCGGGCTTCTAAGCCCTGTGAGGGCGCCCCGGGGCCCAACAGAAGGCCAAGCGCTGCGAGTCCGCGGGCACCGGGAGCGCCGAAAGGTCGGGCTCATCGGTTGCCAAGCAGGGCGCTACTTCCCCGGCACGTTCGACCACGAGCCAGCGCTCTGGTTCGGGGAAGAGGAAGTCCGAGAACCCGGGTAGGCAGCTGGAGCAGACCCGGTCGATCTCGAAGCGTGAGTGAGGCGCTGACCCCCCCCCCCCCACCCCCAAGGCCCAGGACGCGCCTAAGGTGGTGAGGGCTTTGATCCACCCGGCAAAGGCCTCTACAGAAGTGGTTGCTGCGACCCTGGCGAAGCCAGCTGAGACTACGCCTGTGGAAACGCCCGCCGGGCCCAGAGTATCCCTGCCACCGCGGAGGGATTCCTCTTTCCAGCCCATCGCTAAAACCCCTGTGAAGCCCCCGGCTGAAAAAGAGGGGTGGGGGCGGTGTACATTACAGACTCGGAATCGGCCTCTGAGGAGCAACTGGTGGAAACCGAGAAGGGCCTCAACGAAAGATCTATAGGCCTCAACGAGAGGTCCTTAGGCCTCAACGAGAGGTCCTTAGGCCTCAACGAGAGGTTCGAGAAGGTTTGATCCCAGCGGGCGGTCCCTGCTGACGTGATCAAAGATAACGACGACGACAAACGGGGCCCAGCGGAATGGCCATCCCGTCCATCGCAGCCATTGCCCGAGCCCCAGGATAGCTCGGCTGCCATTTTGTTTCCAATCCTTATGCACCAAAATAAGAACGAGATTACCACGGACCCCGACGGAGGATCCAGAACCAGGCCCGTCGGGAAGCCCTCCGAGCAAGCGGAGGAGAGTCCACCCCGCTCCGCCCTTCGTGCCTGCGAGACCGGTGGACCCCTCATCCCCCTCGCCGGACCCTAGAGAGGATACGGCGACTGATACAGCGACGGGGACGGACGATGGCAGCGGCGATGACACAGCAGACATCCCGTCACCCCCTCCCGTGGGCATCTCCAGCCAACGAAATTGGCTTTCCACGCCATGATAACCAGGGCATCCGAGCTCTTCCAGCTCTGCCCTGAAGAACGGAAAAAGGAGGGGTTTCTGTACCAACAACGAGAGGCCAAGAGGAAGACGGTCCTCGCGGTGCCTTTACTCGATGACATCTGGGAGGAGGGCTTGCTGTCCTCAACCCTTCCACGACACCAGCCAAGAGGAACAGGTACGAGAAGAAGTACCGAGTCCCCGATGCGCCCCCTTGTGCCTCAGGGCCCGGCCCACGCCGGACTCTGTCGTCTCAGCAGCGGCTAAGAAGGCGGCAGCGGGTGCGGCGGCTTCAACTTCCACCTCCCCGCCAGACAGTGAGGGCAAGAAGTTGGACTCTATGGGACGAGTCATCTAGTCGGCGGCGACGACGATTAAGGCGGCCAATGCCTTAGCGATCGTGGCCCGCTACGACAGGGAGCTCTGGTTCAAGATAGCTCCCCTGCTAAAGGGCAGAGGCCCTAGAAATTCTGCAGGAAGGCGAGGTGGCGTCGGATCACGCCATAACGGTGGCAACGGCAGACATTGCTGATACCGTATTTCGCCAACTGGGCAACAGAGTTTGCCTCCGACGATGAGGATGGCTCAAGGCGACAGACTTTCGCCAGGACATCCAGACCAGGGTGTTGGACATGCCGTTCGACGGCAACAACCTTTTTGGTAAGGCGGTGGATGAGGCCCTACAGGCCATCAAGACTGACTCGGAGACTGCCCGGGCCCTGGTGGTGCTTCAACAGCGGCAGCCCTTTCGGAGCTCCGGAGGCAGACAGGGCGCCTCCAAAGGATCCAGCGGTGGCTCCTCCACCGCCAGGCGGCCCGCTCCTCTTCTCAGGAGGCCTACAGAGGTCGCGGCAAGCAAGGGGGTTCCTGCCGCCGTCGCCAAGGAGGCCAAGGCGGCAAGGCCGCCTCCAAGCAAGAATGACCCGGCCGGGTTGTCGGGACCCCACCAAAGCACCCCGGTGGGAGGCCGGCTGACTAAGTTCGTCAGCGTTTGGGAGTCCATCTCCACCGACCGTTGGGTGTTGGACACCCTGGCCGACGGGCACTCGCTGGAATTCCAAAAGAAGTGCCCTTGCATTCCTCCCGGGCCAGGAAGGAGAATCATGTCCCTCAACTACTGTTGGAGGTAAAGGCGATGCTCAAGAAAGGTGCCATCAAGCTCGTCCCCCAGAGGGCTCCGGGGCTCCAGAGTGTACTCGAGGTACTTCCTCATCAAGAAGAAGACAGGCGGTTGGCGCCCCATCTTGGACCTGCATCGCTTAAACCAGTACATCAAGGCGCAGAAATTCAGGATGGACACCCTCCAGCACGTGCTGCGACAGCTGGAGGAAGGCGACTTCTTATCGTCTTTGGAACTGGAGGATGCTTACTCCCACATCCCTATTCTAAAAAGGCACAGGAAGTTCCTCAGGTTCGTGGTTCAGGGACGCCACTACCAATTCAGGGCCCTACCGTTCGGATTAAAGTCGGCACCCAGGGTTTTCACCAAGTGCCTGGCACCAGTGGCGGCGCGGCTGCGTCTGTAGGGGATCCACGTTTACCCCTACCTGGATGACTGGCTAATCCGGGCAAGGACAAGGGACCTCGCCGTCAAACACATGGCGAGGACCGTCCGGTTGCTCACGGAGCTGGGGTTCGCCATCAACTACCCCAAATCCCACTTGGTTCCATCGCAGATAGCACTGTTTCTGGGATCGAAGCTTGATACAGTGGTGCAATTGGCCTCCCCTTCAGAGGAGAGGACCAAGACCATCCTGGGCAAGGTGCGGCGCCTGCAAGCCACGGGCGGGGCAGGGTGAGGGCTATCAAGTCCCTCCTCGGGATGATGTCCTCATGCATCTACCTTGTACCCTTTTGCACACTTTGGATGCGTCCGCTACAGGAGTTTCTTGACGCCCGCTGGCTCCAAGCGAGGGGCTGTTTCGAGGACAGGATCCCTCTCGACAAGGAGTTCTGTCGGGCGATCTTATGGTGGGGCATCCGTGCTCACCTCACGACAGGCTCGGAATTTCAAATCCCGGCGTTTCAGGAGAAGTTGACGACGGACGCCTCTCTGGAGGGTTGGGGGGCCCACACCGGAGACCTCCACGCAAGAGGCCTTTGGCTCCCGGAGGAGAGGTCTCTCCACATCAACATTCTGGAGTTCCGAGGAGTGTTCTGGGCCCTCAAGTCGTTCCTTCCGTCCCTCCAGGGAAAAGTGGTGAGGATCTTCACCGACAACACCACCACGATGTTCTATATACGGAAGCAGGGAGGCACCAGATCCCCAGCCCTATCCAAGGAGACCCAGGATCTGTGGCACTGGGCCATCGCCCAGGGGATGTTTCTGGTTCCCTTGCACCTGGCAGGAATAAAAAAACACCATCGCGGACTCACTCAGCAGGCAGCTGCGCTCGTGCCACAAGTGGGAACTGCGCCAGGACCAAGTGGATCGACTCTTCCAACGATGGGGCAAACCCCAGATCGACCTGTTCGCGACAGCGACGAACTCCAAGTGCCAGACGTTCGCCGGCAGGTTCCCACAGCCGAGGAGCATGGGCTATGCTTTCTCGTTCGCTTGGGACGGCCTGTTTCTATTTGCTTTCCCTCCGTTGCCGTTGCTGCGCCGCCTCATCAACCAGCTCAAGAAGTCCAGGTGCAGGATCATCCTCGTCGCACCGGCGTGGACGAGGCAGATCTGGTTCCCGGACATTCTGGACTTGTCAACGTCCCCACCAGTCAAGCTGCCGGCGGACGCGGATCTTCTCTTCAGAGAAGGAGGCGCCATTCTCCATCACTACCCACAGTCGCTGAACTTGCAGGCCTGGCTCCTGCAGCACTAGAGTTTGGAGGGTACGATATCCTGGCTGATTGCAGAGAGGTTCTTGCAAAGGCCAGGGCGTCCTCGACTCTCGTGTTACGGTCATAAGTGGAAGAGGTTCTCTGTCTGGTGCTGTGCACAGAAGATTAACCCTTTGCGGATTACGGCCCCTCAAGTGCTGCCGTACCTACTGTCGCTGGCCAAAGCTGGACTGGCTCACGCCTCCATAAAAATACATCTGGCTGCCATCTCCCGATACACCAGGACTACGGGACGGGCGTCCTAGTGGTCTCATCGCCTGGTGAAGGAATTCATGATGGGACTATTCCGATCATTCCTGCCGGTGAAGGTCCCTGCCCCGGCGTTGGAGCTTAATGTGGTGCTGACCAGGCTCATGGGAGCCCCATTCGAGCCTATGCATTCAGCACCTTTGAAGTTCCTGTCATGGAAGAAAGCGTTCCTCGTGGCCATCACCTATGCATGACGAGTGGGAGAGATTCAGGCCCTATCTTGCAAGCCTCCATACTTGACTTTTTATGGCACAAGGGTAGTGCTGAGGACGCACCCCTCCTTCATGCCCAAGGTGCCGTCGGACTTCCACCTCAATGAGCCCTTGGTGTTACCAGTTTTCTTCCCGTCGCCTTCGACGCCGGCCGAGAGGACTTTGCACTCGCTGGATGTAGCTAGAGTGCTGAAGTTCTACGTGGACCGCACAAAGAGTTTTCGGAACACGTCACAACTGTTCGTTAACTTTGGGTCTGTGAATCAAGGGAAGGCTCTCTCGAAGACTTCCATTTCCAGATGGCTCTCCGGTTGCATCATGCATTGTCACCGGTTGGCAAACCGACCGCTGCCCGGCCGTCCGAGCCCATTCGACCAGAGCGATCGCTGCTACCACGGCGTTCCTGTCTGATGTGCCCTTGCTAGACATCTGCAGGGCTGCTACGTGGAGGTCGACGCACACCTTCACAAGATTCTACTGCGTCGATTGGGACTCCAGGGAGGAGTCCAGGGTCGGCCAAGCAGTGCTGCGCAACCTGTTCGCTTAAGGTGAGCCTGGTGAGGAGGTAAGAGATGCTTAATGTTGAGTTGTTTTATTGCTTAATGTTGAGCCTGTTGCCACCTCCCGTGGTTGTGCATGTGTATACTGTTATGTATTCTTTTATTTATGAGCATGTGAATCCATGCCAGACCCCATGCTGGAGAAGGAACAAGTTACTTACCTGTAACTGTTGTTCTCCAGCATGGGTCTGGCATGGATTCACATGCAAACCCTCCCACCTATCCCTCTGCGGCTCTTCACTTGGTCATACTGCCGCTTGGCGTGCTACCAAATCTGAGGTTGGCTGCTAGAGGCGGGGCTTAGGGAGAGGGCAGTCATTGGCTGGGGGCAGTATGACCCAGAGATCAGTGATTGGTTACTACTAAGAAAGACAGATCAGAAACGAAACTGATACTGATTTTTTCTATACCGAGGATTCCCGGCCGGACAACGGGGAATATTCATGAGCATGTGAGGCCTGTGGACCCCTCATCCCCCTCGCCGGACCCTAGAGAGGATACGGCGACGGATACAGCGACGGGGACGGACGACGACAGCAGCGATGACTCAGCGGACATCCCGTCATTACCCCCTCTCCTTTCCCCCCCCCACCCCCCCGAGAGCCCATTCGACCAGAGCGATCACTGCTACCACTGCGTTCCTCTCTGGCGTGCCCCTGCTGGACATCTGCAGGGCTGCTACCTGGAGGTCGACGCACACCTTCACAAGATTCTACTGCGTTGATCGGGACTCCAGGGAGGAGTCCAGGGTCGGCCAAGCAGTGCTGCGCAACCTGTTCGCCTAAGGTGAGCCTGGTGAGGAGGTAAGAATTGCTTAATGTTGAGTTTTGAATGTAATGCTTAATGTTGAGCCTTTGCCACCTCCCGTGGTTGTGCATGTGTGTACTGCTATGTATTCTTTTATTGAGCATGTGAATCCATGCCAGACCCCATGCTGGAGAAGGAACAAGTTACTTACCTGTAACTGTTGTTCTCCAGCATGGGTCTGGCATGGATTCACATGCAAACCCTCCCGCCTACCCCTCTGCGGCTCTTCATTTAGTCATACTGCCACTTTGCGTGCTACCAAATCTGAGGATGGCTGCCGGAGGCGGGGCTTAGGGAGAGAGCAGTCATTGGCTGGGGGCAGTATGACCCAGAGATCAGTGATTGGTTACTACTAAGAAAGACAGATCAGAAACGAAACTGATATTGATTTTTTCTTTACCACGATTCCCAGCCTGACGACGGGGAATATTCATGAGCATGTGAATCCATGCCAGACCCATGCTGGAGAACAACAGTTACAGGTAAGTAACTTGTTCCAACCTCACCAACATCGGTTTTACCTCAGCCGTTAATTGCCACCAGCAAAGGACACTTCAATTGAGGCCCAAGGTGACATCCCGTGAAGAACCACGGTTGTCAGCCAGTGTGTCTTCCTCGTCAGAAAGTTTTCATGAGCATTTGTGCATGGACCTTCACCAGCCACATCTAGTGTCCTTTTGGCGGTCCTTCATAACAAGTGAAGTTTGGTATATCACTCCAACATGACTTTGTGAAAGAGCGCTCTGAGAAGCACCCTTCTTGGTGGTCCCCGTTATATTTAGGTTGTTGTCTGACAGCCTTTATTAGCGTCAAATCCCCAGCACAATCTACTGTAGTTTCTGCAACTATGCAACAGCACCAAACCTCATCACGTGTTTTGCCCTCATGAACTGCTACTCCTGTGGGTAAAGACGACAAAGCCCTGGACTCCATGGGGAAACTAGTGTACTTATACAGTTATTTACACCATAGACCGGCCAACGCCATCCAGGTAGCATATAACATGCCTGTGGATGGAGATTGCAGAATTCCCCTCATGCTTCTCGAAAGAGAAGAGTGCTGTTTCATCCAAGAGTAATCCAAGCTCTTGGCTATGAAAATGTTGGAGGGCGCAGTGGGCCAGGTGGATACAACTTAGAAGGGCATGCCTAGTTTGAGTATGCACAGATTGCTGTTGCTCAAGGTGACGTGATCGTTATCACCCTTGCCTCCAGAGGATTGCCTCCATCCCCAGGTGAGTGTCCATGACCACCCCAGCAGGGGCAGTGGTAGATGTAGGCATAGGGAAAAGCATGTACCTGTCACTGTGCAACAGCAATGAGCAGGCAGCAACCCCTGCAGTAGGAGGCTGTTCCCAATTGCCAATACAGGAGAGGTTTATCAATGTCACATATATTTATATTGATAGGTCACTGTTCACACCATCCATTAACCCTTGGTGTGTATTAAGATATGTAGATTGTAGAACATATCAATACACAGTAGTTCAAATAGATTCCCCACACTTAATAGTCATGTTCAAATACTTGGCCCTTGATAATGAACAATCAATGAATACAAATAAATCTTTTAATTAAGAGAAATGTGTAACCAAGACACAATACTATTATCATCACTATGCACAACACTTGGTGCCTGCATTGATGGGTTTGGGCAAGCAGGAGCATAGCAGTATTCCTTCATGCTCTGCTTTCAATCAGCAGGATGAAGGTGGGATTGCAAAGCCGCCTTTTCCGCCACTCCGGATTGTGACGCTGGTTGCAGTGTATGTGCAAAATAAACTTAAAACAAAAAAGTTTCTCCTTAAGCCTATTTGTTGTACAATGTCGTTATTTTTTTAATTCCAATTGGTTTAATCAAACCTTTACAATTTAGTAAAAAAGATTTAGATGAGTGATAGTGATCGGAATATAAAGAGAGAACGAAAATCATATATTCTCAATACATTTCAAGAATAGTTCAAACAGTTCATTACGATTCATTCATATATCAAACATTTCCTTACAACTAGAATAATCATCACATTATTAAAGAAATCAGAATACTAAAATCAAACTTTAAGAATCAGCCCCATAGGCCACCTACATACTCTATTGGTATTTTAATAACCTACCCCATCTTAATACCCTTTAGAAAGCCCGAAAGGGCCAAGCCTTCATGTACATTTTGTAGATTGAGGCAACGTTTCAAGATTGCATCGATGGAGTATAGGACAAAGTGATATTTTAGTCTGCCTAGAAATACACCTCTTAAATCATTCAATACTACACATTCTAGAATAAGATGTTTTGCATTGTCATCTTTTACTTGACAAAACCTACAGTTACATTCCTTAGGTGTAATTTGTTTCCTTCTCACTAGAATATCCCTTGTTGGCAAAATGTTGCATCTTAAAGGCATGGTCCAGTAAAAATGTTTGTCCCTACGGGTCGGCCATGTTCTTTTAAGCTTAAGTGGCTCGATTTTAGAAAACTTTCCTATGGACCTTACCCGAGTTTTCGTCCATTAAACGCACGCGAAAACAGGCACCAGGGAGCCGCCATTTTGTGATAATCCTATCACTTGCCGCATCGCCCTGGCTGACCTGCTTCTGCGGCACTAAATCAAATCCCCTGCCCCTGAGCCTGACATTATCAAAACATTCATATGGTAACGAAATAAATCGAGGCCAACGCACCATGAGAAACGACAGTTTGCATGCGTGTGGAATGATATGATATGGCATTTGTAACGCGCCTATACACAAGTGTTTCAAGGCGCGACGAGGCGGGGGTGGGGGGGACAAGGGCAGACAGACAACGATCATACTAGGCCAGGTGTCTTTCAGGTCGCGCAAGGGGAAGGGGGTAAAAGTGCTGTACATGGTTAGTAGAATACAAGATAAATAATAGGGCCAGCTGGTGGCAAGTGCAAGGTAAATGCCAGGAGAAGGGGCTGAAGGATACAGAGACAGTCCCGTAGTGCAGGTAGGCAGTGCAGGGAAAAGTGGCTGGGCCAAGGACCGAGATCGGTGAGACCTGTGGACCTGCATGCCCATGTGCCCACTACGAACACGTTTTCCTTGCTTTTCCTAGCTCTTCATTCATTTATTCATGCATCCATTCATTAATTCCGGTATAAAAGCGTCTAAAGATTTACTCACATTATATTTGAAATTTCCATTGTGTCTTTGCGTAATGCAGTCTTTAAATCCGACCCTGCTCTTGACAATGATTTTTCGTATACTGAACTAAAATGAAACTCGGTCTAGTTTCTGAATTTTCAGCCTTATCGTCTTAGGTTATTGTGCACCCCCTTCAAATGAAGTTCTTTCGGCATGGTCCCTGTCTAAAGGTCAAAAAACAATAGACCCTTATACTTCCAGTGCGACTTGTGGGCGCGAGCTGAAAATCAAAGCCGCTGTCCTTCGCATTCTTTATTTGCAACATCCCGTAGTAAAGGCATCTGTGAGAACTTGAAGTTTAGAATCCCTATATGTAGTGCGCCACAATGTGCAAATGCGAACTGGCTTCTCTCCCAAATGCCACGGCCCGTTTGGCGCGTTCTAAGGCCCCCAATTTTGTCCCCGTTGTCTGCGAGCTTTGCAGCCCCAAAGAATCATGACTATGGAGACATTTAATTTTTGGCGGAAGGTCAGGTGTAAGTATAAAGTACCACAGGAGTTGAGTTAAAAGTGAGATTTATTGTTTGTTTTATTATTTGCAATACGGAAGCCTCCCCTCTGTTAACAGTGTTCAACAGTGCGCAGCATTTACATTTACATGAGATGAGACATAAGAAAAATATATAAATACACATATATGAGGTGAGAGAATTCAAAGATGACACCCAGCTTGTTCGCCACCCATGATGGTGAAGGTAGGGGTTGGGTTACAGGCACTGTACAATAACATTTATTTACAAAAAGACAATCTTACTGCAATTATTTAAACCAGAATTTGTACTTCACAACCAGCTGTGCTTCTGGTGGACATGTAACAGTTGCAATGTTCGGTGGCAATGGATCACTGCTCTGCACAGAAACGTCCAAAATTCCATCTGTGCTTCTCTAACACAGCAACAATAAGGCCTTTCACAAAGTCGAACTGTATTTCATCATAGACTGGTTTGATCACCCATTGCTTACTTCGTTTTGAAAACACCTTAGTGTAGCGAGGCATCCTTACTTTACCCCTAGTCCTAGATTGTTCATGTCCGACATTGCTGTTATGGGCCAAGACCGCTAGTAGAGTGCAATGTTTCATGCCCCGAAAGTTAAAATGCAAGCGCTTTGGCCTGTACTTTAGGCACATATTGTGGAACACCTCCAAATCTCCTGTGTGACAAAATTCTGTCAGTCCTCTCAAATCTCTTGATAGAGTTTTGTCGAAAACAATCTTCTCAATGGCTTTGTGTGTCGGTGAAGATGGAATCAACCACTTCTTCTTCCGTGCCTCCTCTGGGGACAAAGGGTCATGTTCACATTGGTGGAAATGTAGGTTTTCTGACCAGCGGTGAACGTTGGTACAGTGGTGCATCAGTGACCGCCATCTTTCAAGTAGTATTTCCACTGACCCTTCACAAGTTTTTGAGCTCCACCAAAGATGGTTGGTGATAGACTGGGACCACTGCAAAATGGTCCCAAAATTTTTTTTTCCTGCAGCCGAGATTTTCTTACTGATTGATTTAGCAAGATGCCATACGTGGCAATTGAAACGTATCTGTCCGTGGCTGAGGTCGATGTGCCTTCCCCTTGATTGTAGATATTCCACTGATTTTATAAATCCTAGTTTCTCCATGGCCACTGAGGATGTACATTGTGTTACCTGCACGACCACCGAACTCACAATTTTCTTACTATCCATGTCCTGAAAGTGGTAGGTGCAGTACTTGGCAGAAAATCCAGGGCTGTCGCACTGTCCATCGCCGGCTAGCCTGAAACGTTTCCCTTCGAATGTACTTTCTAGAGACAATTGTTCAATTTTCCAAGTATCACTAATGGCCGGAAACAGATAATCACGTTGGTATATGTAGTACAGCGATTTAGACATGAAATGGAGTCCCACAAACTGAAAGAAAGCCTCTAACTTTCTAAAACTGGAGCCATTAAAGTGATGCAGCTGCACACAGTAGATTGCCTGCTGGCATTTTCCCCAGCATCGTTTGTGCAGACCATGAGAACCTATGATTTAATCGACAGGCGGCTTTTATTTTGACGTTACTGCCTTTTATTTGACGAGTTACATTAATCAATGGCTTCCCACATACTTTCCCTCTAACTGAATTCCCACATTTCAGCATACTTATAATTCCCATCAAACAACTGTCGAATACATGATCTCTTTCATTACAAAACTGCTCCCTTTCATTAGACTGTCATCCTGAGTCAACGTTGTTTCGGCCTGTGACGTTGCGGAGATTTCAACACATTGGAAAGTAATATCGCTGCTATCAAGTTCTGATGCGTCTATGGATGCTGCGGCTGGTTCATTCTGTCATTTCGACATCTGCTACTTCAACATTGATGGGAGAACACAACAATGTCGACATGTTTTTGGGTGGCAATTTTTTGGCGGGTGTAGATTGTGTGAATTGATCTGCAACTACTTCAGAGCTATCTTCAATACATTCAATATCATCTTTTTCTGTGGTGCGGTCGCACTGTCGCAATGGTCCAATGCAACTTTGCTGTATTCTCCAAACACAGTTAATTCAAGTTCTGGCCATTGGACATGAGCATCTCGAGCCTGAACACGCATCGCCTCGATTAATAGTTCCTCCATAGTGTACATGGTCTGGCAAGCAACATCTCTCATTCGCTTCGCTGTCTGTGTATCTATAGTTCTGACACCCATGGGTAACTAGAGGAGAGATTGGAAAAGGGATGTTCAGTTTAAACACAAGATAAAGTGTAGTCCAATTGACTGGAAAAAAACATAAAATAGTCCCCAGCACAAACATTTTTTTAAAGTTATGAACTGTTTGTAACTAACCTTTTTTTGTTTGTTTTCTTTGCAACTTTAATGACTCAACCTTCAACATCTGCACGCTGTAGTTCCGATTTGTTTGCGCATGTCCTCCCTTCCTCTTGCGCTGCAACGACTATATTTTCTGTATCCGCATAGACAGCACGGAATGAGGCTCCATCGTCTCCCTGAAACATAGTACTTTCATTACTATGTATCAAAATATTGTTAGCATAAAACACACGTGATGGCGAACACACAGGTACATCTCAATAGCCAAACACGATTTAAACATTGTGTACAACAATCAAACGACAAGTATTCGACCAGTGATGATCTATTTCGATGGAACTGTCAGTATCCATACCTCTGGCTCTGCATGGACTGCCATGAATGGTTGTATTGGAGAGCAGGCATCAGCATCTCCCTGAAACACAGTACTTGCATTAGTATGGTTTTCAATATTGGAAACATAACACACACTTGGGGTCGACGGCACAGGTACATATAAAGAGATAACCACAAATGATGCATTGTCTAAAAGAATCAAGGAAAATCTAAATATGATCACATTTCATCGAGTTATTTCTCTGATTTATTTACATATGCATCATCTAAATGGGATGTTGTGATTGTAGTGGAAGCTCCGTCGTCTCCCTGAAACACTGCACTCGCGTTAATAGGGAAGAAAGTATAGCAAATGGAATCCCGTTATATGATCACGCATAATGGAGCTGTCAGTATCCATACCTCGTGCTGTTGAAGAATATCTATGGATGTTGCAAATGTAGTGCGCACTTCCGAAAGCTGTTGCGCCGATTCGTGTACGCATGGTCCTGCTTCCACTTCCCCTGGAATTACTTGAATGTCAGGCTCCGCATCAAGTGCAGGGGTTGATGCTCCATCAACTGCCTGAAACATAGTACTTGCATTAGTGAGGATTACAATAGTGAAAACATAACACACACCTGGGGTCGACAGCGCAGCTACATATCAACGGCTAACCACGAATGAAACATTGTGTAGAACAATCAAACAACAAGAATTCCAGCTCTGATGATGACGCTCGATGGAGCTGTCAGTATCCATACCTCCTGCTGGTGAAGAACATCTAGAAATGTCGTAGATGTGGCAGACGCTTCAGCCTCTCCCTGAAAGACAGTACTTGCATTAGTATGGATAACACTAATTATAACTGAAAACAAACACCAGTGGACGATATCTAAGGTGTATATCAATTGGAAAGCACTAACCAAACATTCTGTAAAATAATAAAACGATAGAATAAAACTATTACTTGACATGCATAAAACAAGTCTGTAGCGGATTAGCCTAGTAAGATTACCTGATACGCGCTAGAAGTGGTTGAAAACTGCGACCACGTCAAGGATGTAGTGTTCTTGCTTCAGATGCAAGGGATAGTCAAGAAGTTGTAAAGGTAAATTAATGATTGATAATGAAATGCCAATATTAAAAATAGCCATGTAAGGCGACAGAATACTTGAAAAATGCTCAATACAGCACAGTTCCCTGTTCCCATATATATACATTTCGTTTGTGGGTTATGAAATCGAAAAAGAATATATTGATAAATGTCATTATTCAAAAACCTATACACTCATATCAATATCGAAATTATTACAAGGGATAGAACACCTACAATATCAATTAATCCATTCGGCTAACTACACACTACCGCAAGGCCTAAAGCTAAATCTGGACACTTGACTCACCGGTGGCGGAATGTGGACGTATAGAGTGGGAATAGCGTTTTCGAGCAATTTCCGTGTCGTTCGCCGTTTATTCTTCTTTGTTACCCAAGATGTTGTGTACATGTCCAAGGAAAATTGCCAGCTGCAGATGCAGTATCGATCACCCCTCTTGTCCTGTAAGATTTGTTGGACTCTACTTTCCAGCTCATCCAGTGGATATCCGCAATGTCTGACCCATTCTCTTATTTGATCAACAGTTTTCGGGAATACATGCATTGTAGTGCCTTCAGATTTTGCATGGGTCTTCGAAGGGCAACCGCTAATCAACCAGGCAGGCATTGTTGATAAATCTGAAAAGTAAATATCGACATTATTATACAATCTTCATGAATAAAGATTTGATACAAAAGTAAATGAATCATACAATGATCAATGCAAGGTTTGTTTTGGTCGCCGGAACTATACCAGTTCATTATGTGCGGCTTAGTATTTGCATAAGTTGCAGAAATGTATAAATGATGTGACTAAAATCTGAACATGTGACTCATCCCTTGGATGTTCTGTCTTGCACGAGAAGGAAACATGCTTACATTATAGACTGGACCCCCGAAGGATGCAATTCGATGACAATAGACAAAGATGAAAATAAATAGATCTATTGATAGCATAGCAATGGAAACTCAAGTCAATAGCAATGAGACCAATGAACATAGCACTATTGAGTACTCTACTCGCAAATAGATAGAAATTTAAAAATCTGCGAAATATGACTAGGATACATGGCCTTACCTTGACCAACAAACAGTTGGATTCAGAAAGCAGAGCAGTATGTTGCAGGAGAATAGGTGGGTGGCCACAGGTAGCACACTGATGGGTTTGCTCTAAGCGGTCACAGAAGTTCACGGATAGCACGATGACGAGCAGATTAGCGTAGATCTCAGGGGTTGCCAGGTAGCACGTTCAGGAGTTGACTTGCAAAGCACAAAGATGTTCTCATGAGACATATCAAGTGGTTTATAAAGTATTAGAAACAGGGGTGTGTTTGTGAATGAATGACGTATGTATGTCGTGGTCTTAGGGGGGCGGCCTGCTTGAAGGGGAGGCCTGGCTGGAGACACAGGGTCTGAGGAGGCCATGTGAGCGATGGCCCCTGGGCGTGGGATACCTTTTGAAGTGTACATGCTGTTTGGCATCTTGGCCGTTTGCGCCCCTGACAGCGCACATCCACTGGCGTGAACCGCCTTTGATAGAGGGTGGGTGGGATGGAGGGGCCTGGGGCGTGCAGATAAGGCACAGGAAGACTGCTGAATGGAGACACACTTATGTGGATTGCTGGGGAGGCAGCCTGCTTCAAGAGGAGGCCTGGCTGGAGACACGGGGTCTGAGGCCATGTGACCGATGGCCCCTTGGCGTGGGGTACCTTTTGAAGTGTACATGTTGTTTCGCACCTTGGCCGTTCTCCGCCCCAGACAGCCCCACATGCCAGCGCTCATCCATGGGTGCGAACTGCCTTTGATAGTATATCGTTGCTTATCAATAACAAATGCCGCATACCGGAGATTCTTGTGAGCACAGACCCACACTTCAACCGGTGTATTATAGTGGTCAAGACCCTAAGGCCTGTATAATCCAATGGTAATTGTTAGTATCGATATATGTGTGACTTTTATAGAGACATAACCTACTGAAAGACTTTGAACAAGTGTTATTTAGTGCATGCATTATCGAGAATGTTATGTTAGCTTAGATAGATAGTGACCACCCTGCTTCACAGCGACCAGACCTTCACCCATTCGGAGCACAGATGTCTGATGTCCATCCTTGAATGGAGACACACTTGATTCATTTAAAAAATCGAAACAACCGTTGTTAAAATATATGTGGTGTTTTATTTTGGATCTTATTTTCATTACGCAAAAATACAAGACTTTAAAGATTATACAGGTCAGGTTGCAGCACAGCGAGAGAAAATCCCCTGTACTGACCGCTGTCACTCGGGAACATTTCTCTTACGGCACGAACGGCACAGGCGGCTATCACTCTTCGAACGCGGTGCCCAAGCCTCCTGTGGAGCCACCATGTAAAGGAACGATAGGCCACCAGCCTGTACCACCTGTGAAAAGGAATGAAACAAACTGTTTTTAAATGACCAAGATAAGTTTAATAAACGTTTGTTGTCAATGACAATTCTTGTAACTAATGGCATTCTGCACGGACAAATGCTATCTAGACAATGCACACTATTGAACGACTTTCATGCGTTACTATGATATGAATATATAATTTTGGATATAGTAGAAGAACATGAAATAGGAGTGGCATGACAAGCAGAGTATACTTACTCGTTACTCGGATTACGAGGACGAACAGTTGCGCGAAGTTCGTGCATGAGCACCATCATTATTCTCAACACGGCCCGTGTGAGGCAGGCTGCCCTGAAGTCTGGCAGCTCGGTGATGCATTGCGGTCGTGGCTCGCCTTCCGAAATAGAGGCCAGGCATCCCGAGTTTTCTCGGCAGCAGCCGTTCTCGTCCTCGGTTGGCATTAGCTCGCACCGATTGCATGTGCACCAGGTGGAGACGCCGTCCATGCGACTAGGCCCAGGCTCTTCATCTGTTGAATCGTCCTCCCAACTGCCGTCCGAATCCCCATCGTTTTTGCGTACTTCCCTTCCCAGTAGTTCCTCCTCGGTATACTCGGGTTCGTACATGTATGGCATTATTGTAGCCATTGTGTGGTAAACAAAGTAAAATAATTTAGAGAGATGGTACAGGTGTTCACACGGGCTACAAGCGGCGAAGGTAGCTGACCAGAGCACAGAAACGAGTCACAGAATACTCAAAGTAAAACAGAGAGAGGAATGGAATCGAAAATCTGCTGTATGTTGGGAAACGGTCTGTTTATACTTATTGAGGAAAGAGGCGTCCTGCCATTTCCATGGCGACACGTCATTAGCTGAGGCGCAGCGATTGTTTACACGAGACGTGCTTTGGCGTTGGGAAATGGGCGGTACGAGTCTGCTGATGACAGGCTCAGGGGCGGGGGATTTGATTTAGTGCCGCAGAAGCAGGTCAGCCAGGGCGATGCGGCAAGTTATAGGATTATCACAAAATGGCGGCTCCCTGGTGCCTGTTTTCGCGTGAGTTTAATGGACGAAAACTCGGGTAAGGTCCATAGGAAAGTTTTCTAAAATCGAGCCATTTAGGCTTAAAAAAACATGGCCAACCCGTAGGGACAATAACATTTTTTACTGGACCATGCCTTTTAGCCGAAGGGCTATCCCACGGTAGTACCGGTTTGGAAATATGAGAAGAATTTTTGAGAGGGATCCTCGTTTATTATGTTTGTGGGCCAAATGACTCGATGAGCTATAAGCATGAAATAATTGTCTTTCGGATCCAGTCTTGATCCAACAAACATTTTGTGGTTAACATTGGGTTGTCAACTAGTATTTCCAGATTAGAATCGATATTTTGAAGACTAATTTCCCA
Source organism: Ambystoma mexicanum (assembly GCF_040938575.1). Classification (NCBI taxonomy): domain Eukaryota; kingdom Metazoa; phylum Chordata; class Amphibia; order Caudata; family Ambystomatidae; genus Ambystoma; species Ambystoma mexicanum. The sequence continues at coordinate 1,261,876,285 of NC_090928.1, forward strand.
GTTGTTTTTAGAATTCTAGTTGGAATGTATTACTACCTATTGGCTCATATAAAGTTTTCATCATGGGAGCCACAATCTTTGCATTAAGTGTTAGCATCCTCCACTGAACTCGGACCCAGAGTGATATGTAGCCTAATTCGAACCTAATAGCTGCTATTGGAACAGCCTTGGGAATACTGAGGATCTTTCTCCAAATATTCAACTTATTTCTCTTTTTTATCTATTTTCACAATTTGAGATTCCAGAAGTGTTGCTTTGTGTGATAGGATAGGATAGGATATCCATTTGGGTTTTAGTTCCCTTATGTGACCCAAAATGAAAGGCCATATACGTAAGACTGGTTGAGATGCAGACCCACTCTCGTGCAATCAAACAGCAGAAAATCTGCATACGCCAACCATATGATTTTACTTTGGCCTATTCTCAGTGCTGATGACCCTTCATTCCTCAGCCTCTCTGCCACATCTGACAAATATTGATTAAAGATCCAGGGTGCTAATCCACATCCCTGTCCGACCCCTCGTTTACATTCCACTCTTTCAGACATATCCCCCTTCTGACTTAGTCTCATCTGGATCCCACAGTTATTGTACACTCCTACAATAAGCTTCAGGAGGCCCAATGGCAATCCCCAACCAGCCAATTTACTCCACAATTTATTGCTATCAACGCAATCAAATGAAGCTGAGAGGTCAACTGAAGCCACAAATGTCAATCCTTTCTCCTTCGTCCATGAATCCTCCTGTATACATTCAATGGTGAGCGCATTGACATTTGTTGAATGGCCCTTACAAAATCCCATCTGGGAAAAACACCACCACCCACTTTGTATATTTCAATCAACTAAGTGTGTTAGTAGAAATGCCCAGAAGATTTAGCAGTCGGCGTGTATAAGAGAAATAGGGCAGTAATATTTTGGGTCCGATCTACTCTCGCACTTAAAGATTGGTACCACATGTGCAGTACTCCATGTTAGTGGGGTACTTCCTGTCTTAAGAATATCCTTAAATTCATAGAACAAGAGCTTTGCCCATAGATTAGAATCGGACGTTAAGGTATTATTTGTGAGGCCATTGGGACCGGCCGCACGTGATCCTTTACATTTTTTTATTAATGCCTTGATAGTATCAATATCAAGAGGGGGGGTTCTCATATCTCAACTTCCAATTTATAGACTGTTTCTTCCAACCCCTCCGTTTGTGTACTTGTTTGGGACCCAAACCTAGCCACAAAGAATTCCAACCATTCCCGCACAGAGATCGGATTCAGTTGCGAAACGGCGTAATTGGGGTCCTGATCATTCACCAAAGTCCAAAAAACGCGAACTTGAGCCTTAATTAGAATCCCCAGAATATCTTCAGCATCTTGTTGTAATAGCTGTTTTTTAATTGCTTTGGAGAAGTTTCTATATTTTTGTTTTATTAGCCTAATGCTCATTTTCTGGGTGGTGTCATCCAGTTTATATCTCATAGTGCTCCATGCCTCTTTCGTCATATTAGTTTTGGCCAGAGCTACTACTTGATTAGAAAAATGTGTATATCTATTAGGATGACTTTTCTTTGATAATGCAATAATATCCGATATCGCAGACCCAAACAAGCTCTGGATTTCAAGGGCATTAAAGTTGTTCATCTTCCAGTCCAAGGTGGTTTTATTTAAAACGACCCACAAATTGTGATTCAATGTTTCTAGTCATCCATCTGACCACATCCCCTGACACGGTTACAGCCATTTCAGTTGAACTCTGTATTCTCTGGTGGTTATAATCATATCAAAGGATGTAGTCAGCATTGAGTGGTCACTCAATCATTTGAGGTAACCGTAAAAGAGATGCATTTATCCCTTAGTTATCAAGGAAGATATAGTCAAGCATAGATTAACTCTTTCCTCGGTGGCACGTATGCCAGGCAGTAGTCCCAGTATCTATGACCTGAGTCCCCACCAATGGTAACAAACCCACATTTCCCAAACCCACATACCAGACTTTACCAATCTTTCTTTTTGATGATGTTCCCCTTTGCTCCATATCCATCTCACAAGTTTCCCATGGTGGGTTTTCAAAATCACACTCTGCATTTAAATCACCCGCAACAAAAATCCGACCCTTCTCATGATTCAACATCCATTCACTTATTACACTGCACACCTTTGCAACAAAAATTTCAGCTGGAGATATACCACTATGCCAGTATATGTTTACTACCACCAGCCTAGGGGCACCATCCCTGGGGTATAGATCTATTCCTAAAACCCCAAAAGGGAGGCCCTATAAGATTTTACCTCTTAGGTACAACTTATTTGCAGTGAGGAGTCCCCCAGATGGCCTCCCTCCGATATTGGTCTTGGCATATTGGTTGTATATCCTATAACCATCTAGTAGGGGGTGGAAGTCAACCACGTCCCCTGTAGGCAAACAATGGCCTCTCGTAATTTCACCAAACAGCAAGGGTTACTAAATAGGTGCTGGTGGCCTCTAGGGTTCCATGATTTAAAACTCAGTGTAATTCTTTTATTTCCCCCACAGAGAGCTATGGTCTGTTTATGGCACCAGTTTCTCCCACGGGGTTGCGATTACTGCTGCCCAATCAATCTCTTTTGCCAGTCCATTCTCTGAATTGGAGGTGTATTCCCTCCTCCCCTTATCCATCAAGTTACCCATAGGGTCCTCAGAGTTTATCTGTTTTCGTTTTAAGTCAGAGGTGTCCCCCATCGTTGTCCTGGACTCAATTTCGAAACCCATATTCCACAATGTGTCGTGTTGGGTGAGAGTAAGTTCTTTAACTAAGGGGCAATCAAAGAACATAAAGCTTATATCGGGTTGCTCACTATCCAAAAAGTCCACTCGAGTTATGTCTATAGATCCCACTAACGCCAACGCCGGAATTTCAGCAAATATTGTCAGGATATTTGACCTGTTTAGACAGATCATTTCATCAGGGCCAAGAGACTTCTTATTCTTATTAGATGGGCTACTTTCCCTGCCCCATTTTTATTCATCTTAGGGGTATTTATTTCTTTCAATTTATTTCGGCCAGTAGAGCCTAATCTACCTTGTCGTGCACTCCATGTACCGATTCCCCCAGTCTTATTAGAGGATCTATGAAGCCTATTTATCAGATCGTTTATGCCTGAAGCAATTCCGGGATAGACAGTGGCTAAAGGCATATCGTCCTCCTGGAACTTGCCCAGGTCAAGACCCTTTTCGGGCATTCCTTTAACCAACTCCTAGTAGAGCGGTTGACTGAGGTAGATGTCCCCTCTATAGGGTCCCAAATGGATTGAGAGACAGCTATTTTGCCAGAGCTCCAAGTATGTATCAGGGCCACTGTTTTACCTATGCCCCAAGAGTTTTCAGCTATTTTGCCAGAGCTCGAAATAGGTTTCGGGGCCTCTGTTTTGCCTATGCCCAAGAGCTTTCAGAGACGACCGATTTTACCTGGCCGCATACAATCACCGGCATGGTTTGGCCCAGTCAGTCAGTACGTTGATTCAATTTTATTGCCCCCTCTCTTCCTGGGGCTGCAAAGCTCTTAAATTTCCTTAGCCTGCACCCCCATTCTGATCTCAGTTGCAAGTTTCCATTATTCTCCTCGTTTGGGAGGGGCGAGTTGAGTCCCCTTAACAGGACCTCCCAAATTAATCATATGAGGCCCATCCCCTCCCACCCCGGGGCCTATTAGTGTCCATATGATTACCTATCCTGATCACATCAGTTTGAACTGTCGAATCAACAGACCGTGGTTTTATGGGTACAACTCCCTTCCCATTTGGAGTTTCCCCTATCAATGTTTTAGTTCTAAACAGATTATGGGCAGTTTTAGCAATTACAACATGGTGCCTTTTTACCATCAGCTTCCGCCTAATCTGCCTCCCTTTTTTGAGGGATAGATTTCGCGCATAGGGGTTCCTTGCCCTTATCCCCTCCACCCTTATTCCCTCATCAGATTAAGTTTCATCAACAGTACCACATGCCATTTGGTCACAATTTACATTATCATGTAATGAGATTTTACACAGTTGAGGGTAACATCAGATTTTCCCCCTCTACATTGAGTGAGTCATGTCTATTCCTGCATACCAGTATTTTTTCAGAATCTACAACATCTGATATTTCAATTATCTCAGAGCAGTTTGCAACCATAATCAGGTTTGTTTGAGTAGTTGCCCCCACCTCCCATATTTGGGGTTGTGACTAATAGCCTAGAATTTATTTCTGAGCCAATTCAGTCCAATTTATTATCAACCTCTGCCATCAGGTCTGAGCCGATGCAGTGAATTTTAGTATCAACCTCAGCCATCAGTAACTGTGATGATTTTAGTTCGGCCCTTATGTTATCATAAAGTTCGACAAATCAACTCAACACTGCGTTTAGTGCAAACACAGTAGGGCGAGATAATCGTATCGTCTCATCAACTTTTTGGAGAATATGATGCATTTTCAAAGGCCCGCCATTCACCCTTGAGTTTCCCGCACTGTCATTCCGAACTTCTTCCTCATCCTCCAAAGTTATTTCCCATTTCAATTTCCATTTCTTAAAGTATATTTGTAAGAGCGGTAGGTGTATCATGCGCCGATGCGTCACAGCTCTGCTGCATCAAGCAATCAGAGTTTCCAAATCAAACAAATTTATTCGGATGTATAAAAACAACCATTAAACGACAAATCAACACATTATTGCACAAATCCAAAATACAAATTCTTAAAATTACAATTCATAAAACTAAAGTCAATATACATTTCCACGGACAACATACAGATACAATTAATTATCAGATGGTTAACTCATCAAAGGCTATTTAAAAAAAATAAAAAAAAGAAAAATAGTTGAGTAAGGGATCATACAAAAAGCAATACAGGAACCTTTGTCCCATTACTGGTGCTATTAGGCTTTATTACAGACCTTCACCACCTTGCAGTTTTAGAATACTGTTTCTGAAATACATTGCTCTTTTCAAGAACGTCACAAGAGCCCATGCTGTATATACAGTTTCGGCACTCAAAAAGAACACGAGCAGCCCTATGTGTGCGGATCAACGTCTTCTTAAGAGCTGGAATCAGTGTCAGTTTACGAATACCAACATACCCACTACAGAAGAACAGCAAATGAGAGAGATCCTCTCTACAGTGTCCACAGACTGGGCAACCCGCTGCGTCTGGAAAACCCTTCCAAATATGGGTGTTACCTTGCAGCCGAAGGCAATCAAACCTTGCCCTCGTGATCAACCATCTGTCCTTTTTTAGCGTACTCCATAGCAGATATGGTTGAATTCCATTCAGACAGCTAATGCTGGTATGAAATTCACCCTTTCTGTGGCCATACTCTTTCCATCAATCTTCGCCTCCACCATTAACTTATCAGCACATCCTATAATGCTAATGTCAGTAATGTCCTTGTGCCCCCCAAAAAAGTTGTGTAGTCATGGCAGAACTATCTAGTATTGCATTCCCTCTAATTGCTTGCAACACTTTGACCTCAGTACTAGTTGTTGCCGACTTTACAAAATAATGATCCATAAATCTTTGTTCCAGTATTGGTTTAAAAAATGTTGACCCTCTGTGTTATAGAGGGATGTTTAGCAGGTAACATCAAGGGCTCATTGATGAATACTGGGTCCTGGGTAGCATGGATCAGGGCTTTACAAAGTGCTGCCGGGTTAAATTAATCGTCCAATTTGAGTGTTAGTTGAGGGACTTGTTGGACTTCATCGATAGCCCCCCCTAATAATTTATCAGGTACACTGCTTATAGGAGAAAGTCTACATAACGAAGTTGATACTGCCGGCTGAGTATGCTGCTTTTTATACACTTTCTCCATCTCTGTATCATCAGTTTGGCATCTCCTGGGTTAAAGGAATAGTAGTATTTCCTGGTTGAGTACTCGGGGCCATTTGGCATCGTAATCCGGGGCGCATTGTTGTCGTTGTGTCGCAAGTATTTAGTACAGAACACTGAAGCTACCCATATCAAAGGGTGTGCCACCTAACGGCCCCCTGCAGTCTTTGGGGAGATATCTGTGGAAATATCCTTTTACCGCTATTATCAAGTGGCTGTCCAAACACCTCGACCCAGATCAAAGGGCATGCCAACTAAAGGCTACCCCGCAGTGTCTGGGCCGTTTCAGTAGAAAGAAAAAAAATGGGCCACAGCCTTAGATAGTAACACACTGCGCCTCTCCGGCCATATGCCACACGGAGCAGAATGGCGGGCCCTGACTGCTCACTTCCGCTCCTCACCTTTGATACCTAATTTTCTGATGGCCTCGGTCACCACGGCCGCCACAGCAATCACGTCGTCTTGGGAACATTTGGGAAAGTCCTCTGAATACTGAAAACCGAGGATCAAACACTGTGCGCCATGTCAGCAGAGTTTCAACCTTCCTCCTCCTTCCTTGTTCCTCGTTCGCACTAGAGGAAAGCACTTAAGGCCAGCAAACAACGAGCGCCAAGCCGCACTGCAGAATGTCTCTCATAAGCACATTACCACAGACTCGCAGCCGCTTCCGACACTAGTCACGGTAACCGTTATATGGTTTCATGAGCCCTTTTTTTGACGTGTGCTATCCTTAAGCAACAACTGTTGTCCCAGGTGGAGGGAGGTATGCTATGCCACAGGTGGTTTACATGACTACTTTTTTTCAGCGAGCTTTAGTGCTAAAGAAAGCTTTAGAGTGTATGTGCTAAAATATCTTGAAGCCTTCAAGATATGGAAACTTCCATGAAAAATAAAGTTCAAGTTCTTTTGAAAATTCGTAATGGCCCGTTTCTAATAGTTTGTTTTTCCCCTAATGCTTTCAAAATGTTGCTTCTTTAATGTAGATGTATGTCACATTTCTGTGTAGGTTGCATGACTGCTATTGTGCAGCGTGTTTCTTAATCCTCCTCCCTCTACTCTACGTCCTTTGCAACCTATCCAGAACAGGACTGCAAGACTGGTCCTTGGCCTCAAACCCAAGGATGGCATCTCTCCAGCTCTGAAATCTCGTCATTGTCTCCCAGTGGTGGCAAGGAATCAAGTTCAAGACCCTCTGCATTGTCCGCAAGGCTTCCTGGCGCCTGGGACAGCACTCCCTCCAACTCTCTCTTCCTAAACATCTCCCTTCTCGAGCTCTACGCTCATCCACCTCCAACTCGGAGGGTCAGTCGCTTTTCCAAGCAGAGAGTTGGGGGCAGATCTTTCTTCGGATGGGGCCTCCCTCTGGAAGAGCCTCCATGCCTCTCTCAAACCTGAGAAGAACCACCTCTGGTTCCGGAAGCAACTCCAAGACCTTCCTCTTCACTTCCACTTTATCTCTTCCTCTCCCCTGCTGATGACCCGTCTGCTCCACGCACTGGTCACCTGGCCACCCTCTGAACTTGGGCCCAGGTCCCTGCCTGTCCAGTTGCACCTCACACTTCCTCTTGGCTACCCCAGCACTTGTGGTCGGTATCTGTAACCCTACAATCACTTCTCGCTGCACTTATGGGCCACCCGTTGCTGCTCTTTCTGATTACATGCAGTGAGCCACCTGCTGGCTGAACTTTTGATTACCTGCACTGCACCTCCCCCCCAGCACTTCTCCCCTTCCCTGCACTTGCGCAATCAGAATGACACAAGGCCTAGTAAGATTATTGTTTTGTCCTCCCTCTGTTTCCCCTTCCTTGTCTTTTCACGCCTAGAAACTCTTGTGTACAGGCACGTTATAAATCCCATATCATAGCATCACTTGAAAAGGCAATAAATCATTAATGAAAAAGCTGAACCATTGTCGGGTGCTTCTACCTCTGATCAACCTTCTCCAAAAAATCAGTCACCTTAAAAACCTACTACCTGCCTCACCAGGTCATGCTAGGCAACCTCACAAATCAAGCTAGGCAATGTAGCACCTGCCTCACCAAATCATGATGGGCACTCTCATTGAGGCATCTGCCTCAATCATTACCTTTTGTCATTGTGATATCAAATACAAAGTAAAAGGCCTCCCATACTCACTGTAGAAGGTAGGGAGTTGAGGAGGGCTGGAAAAATCCACAATACAAATAAAAAGTGGATAAAATGCTTCAAAAGGAATTATATTTCTATTGCTCTTACTGGTGCCAGCATATAGCCAATCCAGAATAAGGTGTATGTCCTTAGGATGTGATCTGAAGTGGCTTTGAGGGTAAGGGGGGGGGGGGGCAAAGATCTTTCCCACAGCCGCTCAAAAACAAATAGTTCTTCTAAAAAATGTTTACTTAGCAGATATGGCTGATGCCTTACAAAGTTTGATCACCTGCCCTATTACAATTGGAACCCTAAACATTAGTTGACTGAGTTATGCAGATGATTTACGGCTATTAGATTACACACCGAAGGGGCTTCAAATTATGCTAGATGCCCTTTGTGCTTACGCAAGAGACGATGGGCTTTGCATAAATATAGCAAAAACCAAAATGCTTGCATTTTTGGTCAAAAAGACTAACCCAAAATTAAAATACATTTGGAAGATAGATAATGAATCCCTTGAAATCGTTCAAGAGCATAAATACTTGGGTGTGATAATTGATGACCGACTAAAATGGGACCGTCAATGGAATGAAACTAAGTGCAAACGTATGAGACCCTGAGCATCTTTACTGGCAGGAATGGAGGATGCTCACTCAAAACCATACTATTGCTCTATACCGCAAGAATTGTTCCCATCATGATGTATGGCATTGAAGTATGGGGGCATAAATTGCTAAAACAATTGGGTAAACTGGAAGCAAAAATATTGTGCATTCTGTTTAGAATGCCAAAGATGTTACTGGTCGAATATTTACTTTTAGAATTTGGACTTAAGAGCAGAACAGACTTTTATTGCAAGGGTCCAAAAATGGGTTTCGAATGGATTGTCCTCCCACATATTCCTTATCTTTGATATTTCCTAATATCCAGCTTGCTGCTTCGGATTTTCTTTTCCCAGTAGAGGGCGCTGTGCGCCGATGCCTGTTCGAGTCGATGTCCCTTTGAGGTCCCCGTCCTGATGCCATCACTGGTATAAGTAGCGTGCGCAGCGCCCGTTGCTCAGTACCGTTTTTCTGCGCATCACAGCTTCGGTAATGTAACGCTTGGTTTCGTGTGAACCGTCGAATTTCTATCGAGTTTCCTGAGAAATTCTTTCGAGTTTTCGACGATGGGGCTTCTTCATCGGCTCCATCGACTCCTCGGTCCAGATTTACAAAATGCTGCAACTGCAGTGAAAAAGTTTCCATGACGGATCCGCCTGTGGTGTCTAGGGGCAGAACATTCGTGCTCAAAGTGCGACAAATGCATGTCGATGACGGCCAAGGCCTTGAGGAAACTCAGAGGGAAGTTGGAGAGAGGTAGGCCTCTTAAATCTATTACCCCATCCAAACGTTATTCTTCTGACCAGTCGAGACCTTCGTCTCACCGTCATATACATAAACGCTCCTGTTCCGGTCAGAAAGTGGGTCGCATCATTCCTAGTTTTCGAAGCATGGTAAAAAGAGGTGCCATAGATTGCCGTCCACTTCCTCATGCAGTTCACCTGTAAGGGTCGCTTGCCTCTCTAAATGTAGTATCCCAGCCCAATGGGAGGCATTCAGAAGAAGTATGATGAATGTATTCGAGAACGCAGTCTTGCCTCCCTCAAACACCTAGAGGCGATATCCCAGAAATAACACATGGGAAGCACAGAAGCCAGGAGTACTCGACCCCAGCTGCGGAAACTCCTTGATAGCGATCTAATCCCTCGAGGAGAAAGCCTCTGTGACGCAAACCTTCAAAGCCGTCGACAGTTTTGTCGAAGCTGTCGACGTCCTCAACAATTTCGACACTGTCGGCTCCTATGGCGTCCATATCGCCGCCTTCTTCTTTTGAGAGGATTTATAGTCCTCAACCTCGTTCAGAGTATTTTAAAACTATTTCTTCAATCTGTGAGGATGCTGAACACTCATCTGATCAGGAAAGACCATTTGGTCTTGAATATGGGACACCTTCTGTACCAGAGGAACTCATATCTGAAGAGTCTCAGATAAAGAACCTACAGGACTCCCTACATGAGGCAAGTTGCATTTACATTTCCCCTGAAGTTGAATTTGGTACGGCAGATCCAGGGGATCATGCCAAAGGCAACTATAGACAACTCATGACTAGAGTAATGGAATACATGGCATGGTCCTGGCCCACACTTGTTTTTGAACAGGATGATTTAACGGACATACTGGATAAAGGACAACAGGAAGAACCTATTGCCCCATTCCGTAGGGCTCTGTAGAGGAGGGTAGCTTCCAACTGGGAAACTCCCGAGATTGTCCCGGCAGTGAATAAGAGGCTAACGGCCAAATACAGAGCTTTAACTTCTGACCCTATGTACCTTTCGAAACATCCAACACCAGAAAACCTGTTAGTACAGGCAGCTACCTCTTCTGGTAAACAAAATGACTATCCCACAATACCACAAGATAGGGATGACAAAAAATATGATGCCATGGCCAAGAAGGTTTTCTCGGCCGGTAGTATAGCGTTAAAATCTGCTAATGCTACGTGCACGCTTGCAAGGTTTACCCACATCCTTTGGGACTGTATTTCGATGGCAGCTGACCACATCCCCGAAGGGGAAGAACAAGATGGTTTCTTGAGCCTTGTCAAGGATGAACTGCAAATAAACACAACAGTCAAGAAATGCTTCTTCTTCCTCCACACGGCAAGAAAAATACTACCGTTCCTCTCCTTCACACACAAAACACTCACTATCGTCACCCTCATGTCAAAAATCGACTATGCAAACAGCCTCTACCTCGGAATACCTACTGAAGAAGCTACAACGGATCCAAAACGCAGCAGCCAGACTACTCCTCAAACTATCCAGAAGAGACCACATCACTCCTGTGTTAGGGAGAATTCTCATCTATGGCTAATTTCCCTCACCTAGTGAGTCCCCCAGCAGCTTTGCTGGACTTCTGGAGTTTATTTTTTTCCACTTGGTAAGAGTGAGACCTTTTCCCCCCCACTCTTACCTGTGTTTTGCTATGTGTTTCCACATGTTTTTGTGATTGTGGGCTCTGAAGGACACCACTTCAGTAGCCCCCTTCTTTGTGTGTCACACAGCACCTTTTGTGCAGTGGCACTGGGTTGTCTTTCAGACTCCCACCGACTCCATTTCTGAGGCGACTGTCTCCCAGAAAAGGGTAAAGTTACCATTAACTTAGTCAATCTAGCACAGATCCAGTACACCCCATCTTCCATGGAGTACTGGAAAGGGTTAATTTGTGTCCCTTTTGATCTGTACCTCCTAGAGCATTGTTTCGCTCTTTTAAGATTTAGACATGGCTGATGGCATTGGTATCTTCCCTAACTTTCTACCGTGGTTCTTATATAACTGTGGTAATATTGTAGGCTATTGTATTAGCCAGGAACTTAAACCCGCTTGACCAAATACTTTTTCTTTTGGCTCCGGTGCGGTTTATTCGCTATTTCTTTTTGTTAAACTCCTTCTTGTGTTTTGCTTTGCACGGCAAACCAGGTTTGCCTTGTTTGTTTGCCGTCTTTTGGCGGGCTTCTACCTAGAAGGCCTCCTCAAGGCGCCTGGGTGTCTAGGTGGGCTGAATGTGAGGGAGGGGTGTAGTGACCCCCTGCTCAGGGTATCCTAGGAAACCCAAGTCGCACTTTGTTACGATTGGTCAAGGTGGTTGTCCGGGCTGGACAACACCCCTGCTGCGTGATTGACAGCCAGGCTGTGTGAATGGGGGTTTTGCACATAAAAGGCAGATCTCTTGGGCTAGAAGTCAGAAAGAGTCGCCACTGGAACGACTAGGAACTGACGAGAAGCGGAGAGAACGACGGCTGCTGCAACTACCCCATCCCGGTGAAGCCCTGCTGCAGTCCTGTGCTATCTACCTGCAACGACTCAGAGAAGATCCAGTCCGGAGTAGTCTTCCCTTGAGCTTGGTGGGGACAGCCAGCTCATCCTCCACAGCTAGAGGATCCTCTTCCTTGGTCGAAATCGCTGCACACAGCTGTACTGGTCCGGATAGCCATCTGAAGAGACTCTCCTGTTTTTAAGGAGCGCACCTTTTATTCCGTGTCACTGCTGCCGGCCTAATCCCTATGTGGTGCAGACCCCCCTTCAGATGTCCTCCTTCACAACGAAGCTCAAGGAATCGTGGGTCTGCGGGAAACCACTAGTAACAACTGCCAGGGCACCAGCTGCACCGTTGGAACAAGGTACTGTGTTCTGCCTGAGGAAACTGGGTGAATCCCTTTTCTTCATTTCCAATGCTTGCCCTCGTCTTCCTTCCCTCTTTCTTATAACTTTTGCTTCCGAACATTGACAATATCGAAGTACTTTTGGCTACGTTGAATCTCGAACTATCTGACTGTGTGATCATCGGCAACATGCCCCAGTGTCTCTCAACTCTGGCTCCGGCCCTTTGACTTTCGAACTCCTGTCTTTGAGTGTTTCTTGATTCTGCCTGCCTAACCAAAATATTGCCTGTGATTTCTGCCTCCAACTCCCTCTGGGTATCTCAATTGCTAAGTGTGTTTTTACCCTTGTAGCATTTCATGTCACGGATACACGTTTAGTTAGTAGACTGACCTGTCAAAAAGTGATCGCAATTATATTCGCGGTAACGTGTTTTGTTCTTAACACCGGTGCATTAAGCACAGGGTACTTACCTTGAGACTTACTGTACAAAGGGAATTGGTTAGTTGTAGTATATTTAACGTGTGGTTTTCATTTAAGTTTAATAGAAGTGTTGTGTTTATAACGAATGGTTTAAAAATAAATGTCTTTATATTTTTCTACCCGAAACCTTGAGTCAGTGTTTGCTTGAGTCACAGTAGTTGTGGTCGCTTTGTGTAATCTCTGCTACTGCTCATATACTCTTGAGATAAGCCTGGCTGCTCTGCTACTGCTACCACTATAACTTAGTAGTACAGGTTTGTACCAAAGGTAAAACTTGTATTGCCACCTGTAGTCTTAATCGTGTATAGTGGTCCATAAGGGCACTGCACGGGATTCTGCCTAACACCCTGCCCTAAAAACACTACACTGGCTCCCAGTAAAACACTGAATCCCCTTCAAAACAATGTGCATAATGCACAGGGCAGTCTGCGGCAAGGAGCAGAATTCCTACAAAAGAAAATAACAATCTTCAAGCCAACGAGACCCCTCAGGTCAACCAACGAAATCCGCCTGGAAATAAAACCTTACATCAAGAAAAAACTCAGAGGAACCGCCTTCTACCACTTAGCCGCAAAAACCTGGAACAACATCCCAAAAGAAAAAAGGAACACCAAATATCACCTTAAATTCAGAAAATTACTAAAAACCGGGGTCTTCAATACCACAGACTAAAACAGAAACAGTAGTAAGACTAAATGACTAAACCGAAAAGGACATTGACAAGCTCCCAGAACCGACTGAGAAGCACTCAGGGCACTGGGAGGGGTGATGCCGGACAGAGTGGTTCACATGCGAGACCCATGGAGACGGAGGCAACAACCCCAGCCAATCCATACCAGCCCCAACCGCCCGTTTAGCTACAACTAGGTACCACTGGGTTGTGGAACTAGCGAGGCATCACCAATCACCACACTGAGGTATGGACACCGGCAGGCGCACTGGCCATGTGGGTGGGGGTGAGGAACATGCAGGGTTGGTGACGGAGCGAGCTGAGGAGGCAGCTAGATGTTCAAGGGGCCTCAAATGCAAAACTGGCAGGGACCTTCAGAGGCTCAGGGAGCCCAAGCACCCCATCGAGTGAGATTACGCAAATCCAACTGGTCAATTTAGGATAGAGATGCCAACTAACCAATACCACTAACAATTTCCTCCTCCTGCATACACCTCTCAAACTCCAAACCAAACACAACCACAAACATCCAGCACAACAAACCGCACTAACTTCACTACACTGCAACAACAAAACAATAAACACACATAGACTCGCACAACAGTACACAACAACTACCGGCCGCATACACCCCAGGCCCAGCTGACGGACCCACCGTGCTGAAGCTGCCAACAGCACATCACTGCACTCTTGCACTTTTCCAGCCTCCACCCACTAACTCAACTTCCCTCCCTTTTTTCAGAGCCGCCAGGGGACCACTCCGGTGGTGATAGAGCACGGTACAAATGTCCTTTAACATTTAACATTAACATGGGGAAGGACGTTCTATGCGAATCCCTCCAGACTGGTCTCTACTCTGTTGACGGCATCAGCAGAGCCGTGACGGCTAGTATAGTGATCTGTAACCAAGCAAATTTGCGGAAGTTAGGATTTGCCCCAGACGTTCAGTCCAGACTTCTCAACATTCCCTTTGATGGCACAGATCTATTTGGGAATAAAGCTGAGGAGAGTTTGGAGAAGCTGCAAACTTAAAAGGCAGCGGCCAAATTCCTTGGAGCTGCAATAAGGCAAACGCCCTGGAGGGGTAGGTCCTTTGGCTATTATTCCGCATTCGGAAGGACAGCCAGCTCAAAGAGGTCAAAGATGATTCCCCCGTGGTGGACTGGGTAGAGGTACTAAGACCGCAACAGCAGGGGCTGCTTTACCTTCAGCTTCTGCGTCAGCCGCTCCAAAACCTGTCTGAGGTCTTACATCACAAGACTGCAGTAGGAGGCAGGTTGTCGCAGCATCTGATAGAATGGCAGGATATTACTTCAGATGCTTGGGTATTGGAAACAGTTACCCAAGGTTGCTGCCTACCTTTCCTGCAAAAACCTCTGAGTCCTCCACCGGGGAACAACTCTTAGAAGGTTCCGGATCCGCTCCTTATGCAGGAGATTTTAACCCTGCTGGAGAAAGGTGCTATAGAACCAGTACCTGTAGTGGAGAGGAACAATGGTTTGTACTCCCCTTATTTTCTAATTCCAAAGAAGGGCGGAGGATTGAGACCCATATTGGACTAAGTTCCTCAGGAAAGACAAGTTCAAGATGGTTACACTTTCTCAGATCCTTCAGGCCCTCTAGCTTTAGGATTGAATGGTATCATTGTACCGCCAGAATGCTTACTTTCATGTGCCGATCCATCACAAGCACAGACGGTACCTGAGGTTCGCCATTTGGCAACTCTGACTATCAGTTTCGAGTTCTGCTATTTGGGCTAACCTCCGCACGAGGATTTTCACCAAGCTAATGGTGGTAGTGGCAGCAAGTCTCAGGAGAGGGGGGGAATTCATGTCTGCCTCTACCTGGACGACTGGCTGATCAAGGCCCGTTTTCCAGAACAAGCCCTGGATTATCTCAGCTATACTTGCCGCTCCCTCCACAAGCTGGTCTTCCCCCTCAACTTCAAGAAGTCCCAAATGATACCTTCACAAAGACTCCAGTTTATCGGAGCAATCCTGGGTGCATCCCTGGATAAAGCCTCTCCACAAGAGGTGTGGGCTCAAGACATTCTGCAGACGGTGACAAAATTCCAGAATGCCAAACATCTTCCAGCCTTCGACTTTCTGAGGTTGCTCGTCTCATGGCATCCTGCATTTTTCTGGTGCCAGAGGCTCGCCTGAGAATGAGATCTCTCCAATGGGCTCTCAGGACTCAGTGGTCACAATTCTCAGGAATTATGTCAGATCTCCTACATATCCCAGACAGATTCTCACTGGATCTTCAGTGGTGGGCCTGTCTGGTAAACATCTTGTAAGGAGAACCATTTTGGCAACCATGGCGGAGATAACAGTAGTGACGGACGCCTAACTCATGGGGTGAGGAGCCCATACCAACGATTTAACCATCAGCGGTCGTTGGTCTCCATCAGAGTTAAAACTACATCGCAACCTTTTAGGGCTGAGGGCAATCAGGCTAATGCTGAAGGCCTTCCTGCCAGCTGTACAGGGAAAGAATGTCCTGATAATGAAGGACCACACAGTGGCCATGTATTCTCAACAAGAGGAGGTGTAGGCTCACTACCACTGTGCAGAGAGGCAATGCAGCTCTGGTTCTGGGCATTACAAGAAGGAATCTCCCTATCAGCAGTTCACCTAGCCGTAGAGAAGAACACAACGGTGGACTATCTGAGCAGGCAGAGCGCAGTCTCCCACAAGTGTGAACTAGCTCAGGAGGTCCTTCAAGAGATCTTCACCCTTTGGGAAACACCAAGTGGATCCGTTTGTGACCAGTGCCAACAGGAAGAGCGAACTGTACTGCTCAAGGGAATTTCCCCAAGAGGAGCTCTAGGAGACGCATTCGTGGTGGACTGGGAATTTCCACTTCTTTACGCGTTTCCTCCAGTCCCTGTCATTCCTCACGTAATAAGGAGGTTGAGAAGCTTCAGGAAATCCATGATCCTAATTACCCCGGATTGGGCCAGGAGGACATGGTACCCAGACCTTCTGGTCATGTCCATCTGCCTGGACGACGTAATGGAGGTGTTGCTTTCGGCCAGAAGACCAGCAACCAAATCTTTATACCGCTGCTGGTGGAATAAGTTCTGCAGCTAGTGTAGAGATAAGAATGTTGACCCTTACTCATGCAATACACCGATGGTGTTATCTTTTCTTTTACACTTGCCAAATCTGGGGCTCCAGATTGGAACTATCAAAGGATATCTAGCAGCGCTGTCCATCTTCAAGCGCACAGCAGAGGATGTCTCCTATTTTAAGATTCCTCTGGTAATCCAATTCTTAAAAGGATTAACTAATGTTTATCCTTCAACTCTTTTCCAAGTTCCACTGTGGGATATACATTTGGTTTTAAACTATCTAATGGGTTCTCCTTTTGAGCCTCTTCATTCTTGCCAATTACGACTTCTCACCTAGAAAATAGTTTTCTTAGTGGCTATAACATCTGCCCGAAGGGTGAGTAAGCTACAGGCTTTATCCTGCAAGCATCCTCATACTGTTTTTCTTAAAGACAGAGTGGTATTGAAAGTGAAACCTAATTTTCTCCATAAGGTTTTTTCTGAATTTCACATCACTCAGAAAATAACCTTACCATCCTTTTATCCTGCGCCACACCCGGGAAAAGAGGAAGAAAGGCTTCACAGATTCGACCCTAAGCATGCACTGAGTTTTTACATTACCAGATTGGCAAAACTGAGACAGAATGATTAGTTCTTTCTGATGATTGTTAATCTGCTCAGAATCACATGCTGTGCATATATTCCTACATCTAGTGGTAACCGCAGAGTATTGCAGCTTGTCTTTTGAGGATCGAAAGGGGATGTCGACGTGTGTGGGCTATACAGGTCATAAGCTAGGTCTAGCCATCACCAAACAAACCATCACTAGATGGATTATTTTAACAATTTCAGAATGTTAAAAACTGCCCGGTAAAGACCCCCCAGAATATCTAAGGGCTCACTCAACCAGGGATATCACAACTTTGTCTGCTTTGCAGAGGGGAGTTCCAGTAAAGGATATTTGTGCACCTGCCACTTGGTCGTCTGCACACACCTTTACGAAATACTACAGCTTGGATTCCTCCACTAGCCAAGAGTCTGTTTTTGGAAAGGCAGTACTGCACTCTGTGCATTCTTGATCACTTCAATTTTACTCCCTCCTCTGAATAAGGTAACTGCTATGGGAGTGTATCAAAGATCAGGAATACGTGGGAGGACACAATCCATTCAAAGAACAATAATAAGTTGCTCACCGTAGTGACGAACACACTGTCTTTAGTCCTCTTTCCTCCATACTGCATGGGCGTCCCTGACTGGAGACTGAACGTTTTTCACCAGAAAAAAACAATTTGGAAGCGGTGTGAGATCTTTGATGGCTGAGACCATCCAACGGGCTATGGAGTCTTTGGAGGCCTGATACCCCTGTCTTGATCTGCCAAAGATGACGACAAGAGCGTCTGACTTGCGGATGCCCTTGATCCTGTCTAAGTAGAACTTCAGGGCATGCCTGACATCCGGGCAGTGCAGAACTCTCTGTACCTCGTCTTTGGGCTCAGCTGGTAGGAATGCTGGGTGTGTCCGCAGGACTACTTTATCCCTGTGAAAGGTAGTATATGGCTCTGAGATGACCAGCGCCTAGATTTTGCTGATTCTGCGAGGTGAGGCTGACTAGCAAGGCTGTCTTAATGGTGTCCAGCCTGATGTCCGTGGACACCATTCGTTCAAATGGTTTGTGCGCCAGGGCACCCAGAACTTATGTTGAGGTCCGACACAGGGTGTTGCCTCTTGATGGGCGGGTAGAGCCTGGCGAGTCCTGTCAAATGTTTCTTGACAACCGGGTTGGAAGAGGAAAATATCCCTTCCTCAGTTTCTGTAAGCCCCAATGGCTGCCAGGTAACTGCGGCAAGTGTCCACCTGCACGCCAGAATGCCGAGAAGAAGAGCATGTCGTCCAAGGTACATATAAGGGGGTTGATACCCCTAGAGTTTGCCCATTGGCAGAACTTGGTCCACCTGCTCTTCTACTGGGCCCTGGTAGATTCGCTCCTGGCGCCCTGTATGATCTCTACATTAGCCTGGGAGAGGCTGAGGTGACCTAGCGTGACCTGCTCGGGTCCCACGCTGTGAGGGCCAGTTTGTGGAGCGGGGTGGATGACCCTGCCCCCCCCCCCCCCCGCCGTGCCAGAAGATGTGCTGGGCCCGTCGAAGGCGAATGGGAGGCCTGTCCGAGAGGCTGAAGAGCTGGCCACCATGGTGTTATTGGAATGACGGTGAGGTGGCGAGAGTCCTTGATCTTGCGTATCACCCTGTGTATCAGCGGTGTTGGTGGGAAGGCGTATGCTGTAATTCTGTCCCATCGAATCTGGAATGCATCGCCCAGGGAGCCCTGACCCTGCCAGGATGCAAACAGTTGGCACTTCCTTTTGTGCCAGGAGGCAAAGAAGTCCACTTGGGGTTGACCCCATTTGTAGAACAATCTCCTGAATCACTAGATTGTTTAACTGCCACTCTTAGTTGTCCACACCCAGTCTGCTGAGCCTCTCTGCCTCCAGGTTGGATTCCTCGTGTATGTGGACGGACGTGTGGGTAGATGTTGTTCTCCAGGGCCCATTCCCACATGCTGTCTGCACAGAGGGGGAGATCTGGTACCTCCCTGCTTGTTGATATAGAACATGCTGGTCGAGTTGTCTGTCTGAATGAGGACGACCTTGCCCTCAATCGGAAGGAAGGCTCTGAGCGCTAGCCAGATAGACTTCAGTTCCAGCCAATTGATGTGGTACTCCTGCCAGTCCAGGTGCCATGGACGCAGTGGTTCTCCAGGGTGGTCCCCCAGCCACCGAGTCTGTGATGATGGTGACCTGTGGGGTAGGTTGCCTGAAAGGCTTGCCCGTCCGCAGGTTGCAGTCTCTGGACCACCAGGTGAGGTCCGGATGAAGCGACGGAGGAACGTTGACACTCTCTGACTGGGAGCCTCACTCCTGGTTCCAGGATGCTGCGAAGTGTTGGGGACGGCCAAGAGGACTGCTGCCATGAACCCAGTAGGTGTTTGTACCACCAGGCCGAGGTCACTTCTCTGCTGAGGAAGTGTGTCATGGCCCTCTTGATAGCCGTGATCTTGTCCTCCGAAGGAAAAACTTTCTTGGAGCATGTGTCCCAGATGAGACCCAAGAAGGTCAGTCTCTGTGTAGGCTGCAGCTGCGACTTCTTGAGATTGAGTGAAAACCCCAGCTTGTGCATTGTGTTCATAAGAGCGTGGGACGTCTGGTGCACCGCTTCCAGAGATGGCAACCTGACGAGCCAGTCGTCGAAGTACATGTAGATGTGGTGGCCCTGAGACCTCAGGAGGGACGCCGCTTTATTCATCAGACTGGTAAAGACCCTGGGGGCCGAGTTGAGTCCGAAAGGAAGCACCTTGTTCTGGAAATGGTAGCCCATGATCCTGAATCGTAGAAATGAGCGATGAGTCTGCTATACCGGGACGTGTAAGTGCGCGTCCTTCAGATCCAGGGAGCACATCCAGTCTCCTTGCACAATGTCTCCGCTATCAAAGCTGGCGTAACCATCTTGAATTTCTGTAGAGGTAGGGAGAGGTTGTGGGTGGAAAGGTCCAGCACAACTCTCTGGCCCGCCTGGTTCTTTTTCTGAATGGCGCAAATCCTGGAGTAAAAGCCCAGTCCTTGCTAGGAGGCTGGGACTCCACCGCCTGGCTCTCGACAAGCGACCGGATCTCTGCCGAAAGAGTTGCTGTTCTAACCTGTGGGAGTGAAGGGGAAGAGGGACGAGAGGCTGGGACGGGGAGGCGGTACCCTGTGGATACTAAGGAGAGGATACAGGGGTACACGAAATTCTGGTACCAAAAATGTGCATGGAGGCCAAGCCTAACCCCCACTGGAGACACATGGACCAGAAGGGACGTGTCATGCCTTCTTTCCCTCTGAGGCTGTTGCGGATGAGGGGGACTTGATACTCTACCGCCCTTTTTGTTGCTAGCGCCCATGCTGGATCACCGAACGGTCAGGCTGCCTGGACCTCCGCTCTTGGAAGCCGCGGAACCCTCTGTATGTGAGCCTCTTGTCCGAGCGCTGCTGTGACTGGGTGTGCTATTAGGGCGTGGCCTTTGTAAGCATGGATAAAGATGTTAGGGAAAATTCTCATCTATGGCTAATTTCCCTCACCTAGTGAGTCCCCCAGCAGCTTTGCTGGACTTCTGGAGTTTATTTTTTTCCACTCGGTAAGAGTGAGAGCTTTTCCCCCACTCTTACCTGTGTTTTGCTATGTGTTTCCACCTGTTTTTGTGATTGTGGGCTCTGAAGGACAGCAAAAAACACAAGGAGGTTGAGGGAAGAAGGAAAAGTCACAAATAGACCCTCAAATAAAGGGCAGAACCCTTGTCAAAAACAAACAAACTTGTGACTCCAAACAGGTACCGCTACCTTATCAGGGTGATTATGAACCAACTTTCATGTTCGAATCACCGATACCACATCAGCAAGTAGAAGTAGCTCAGTAAATTGGGACCCAGAATCAATATTTCTTACGGAAGAAGCGACATTTATTTCAAACGCATATACATTATATTAGTTTGATACACAAACAATTCGTACAGTCCCTCTTAAATTTAATCAGGAGAGAGGGAGTATTATACAAAAGTTTTAATACAAAAAAATATTTTTGTTGTTAAAACACCACTCGTGTAGAAAAGCCACACTATGCAAAGCCGAGGGAGCGTGGTTCCGCAAAATGGATCTTGTGCATGCAAAAAAGATCTAAAAACTTGCGAACCTATACATAAGTGATCACATAAAAAGTGTATTTATTTCACTGTTCACCCATTCTTGACAATCATACCAAACATACCCACTCATGAGAACTGTATTCATTCATACACACAGAAAAAGGTTTTTAAAAAAAAGGGTTTTTTGAACATTAATCTAAAATAAGCCCAACATGTTTCTTTCCTAACTATGGTTTTATTCCCTGGAAATTCTTCAGGGGCATAATCAAAAATAAGGATAAACAATACAACGCAGCGTGACAAAATTTCATAACATCTTGCATGGACCAATTGTTATACGAGTTGGAATCTGTGCGTTAATTTCACAGGATTTCCTTTGTGATCCTTCTAAGAAATCTAATCCAAGAGCTTCATCAGATGGTTCTCCCTGTAAAATAGCGGTAAATGTTACAGAATGTCAATTACTGATTTTATATTTTTCAAGTGCAATTTATCAGTTAAATTTAAGCACTGAATGAAGCTAATCATTAGCTCATGTATCAAGTGTGCAGCAACATTAGTTCGCTACACTCTTGGGTTACAAGACAACAGTACCATCTCTGGTACCAAAGACCCTGTTGATGATTCATTCAAATATCAGAAAGTTTTCAAAAAAGAAAAACATATTTCTTATCTCCGTCTTGACTTGATGTACCTATACAGGTGCCCTCTAACATTAAGAGCAAGGCAAATGTGACCAGGGAGAGGAAGCAAGCGGGGAAAGCAGAGAACATGGTTCAAACGCAGAAAATCCAGAAGGGGAAAGGAAGAAGAGAGACCATTAATGAATGTGTAAATGAAAGGAGTATCTTACATTATGGTAGTGGATCTTAAAAATGGTCCAGCGAACTCAAAAATTCCAAATCTAAGTAGTTCTAATCATTACGTTCCAATGCCCTCTATATAGCGTCTTCTTGTAAACTGTTTAAGAAACTCAGATTTACCTCCCAGACCTATATCGGGTGTCGAGATACAAGATTATTAGACAGATATACGGTTTTTGGCACGACAAGTTGTAATTGTTTGATCACTGAAAGTTCCTATGATGTAGTCTCTTACTCACGTTAATCGTAGAAAGCTACTGCGTGATTGTCTTCGTGTAGTGTAGCGATTCCGTCTATTCCGATACACTCGAGTATACTACATGTGGGGCTGTTGCATACCCACCGAAGTGTCAGGAGAATTCAAAGTCTTCCCACCACCAACTATAGGGGAGAGACCAAACTGGACTTCAGAGCACATAAACTGGTGTTCCGTAGCATCAAAGAAAACCAATGTCTAGCGGTAGCTAATCACGTTCTTCAAGGTGCATTTTAAAGAAAAGTAATCTTTTAATCACGGCACACATGTGGTTAAAAACGTTTCCGTCCTTGAGTTTTCCCTTCGAAAAATTATATTGGAGCGTAAAATGCGTGAGCGTATATCGACGGCTTACATATCTCTGTTTGTTCAAAGAATTTATAACCCGTGGCGATACAAATTAGGGAACTAGGGCGCTCTTACCGTCGTAGTGTTCTTCAGTAGTTCCCCGTCACACGTACCATCACCTTCTCGAACCAGTCGTCTGTCAGCTGCGGTTGTGACCATAACGGCAGGTTGCCTTTTATATCTTAGCCGCCAATCCGGTAGTTGGTCATGTGTGAATCATGTGATCGGGACGCCAGTCACATGATCGCATCAGACCTCGCGATCCGCACTGTGGCAGTGGCATCACCGGAACCCCCCCATCGCCACAAGAGCCTGAACCAATGTCGCCGCGCCACACGGGCAAAAAGCCCACAGACCCCCGGCCGACTAGGGCCAGACAAAGTGAAAACACACTCGCCACAGCACAATGGCCCCTCCAGGGGCGCCCGCAGTTGGGAGCGGAACGCACGCGCATCCGATCCCGGTCCCGCAAACCAGCGCACGGCAAAGCACACACAAGGGGCACCATGCGGCCCGGTCACCAGGTGAATATCTAACAAGGTAACAGGTCTTTCAGAATATGTACATCTGTGCACAAACAGTGTAAGTGTGTAATAGGGCATTAAGTGTAGCACTTCCAAAGACACAGATTTCACTATAGCAACACTGTGGGTCATAATACCCAATCTAATCTCTCATTCAGCATTATCGTCATGCTTTTCGTAAGAAAGATAAATTCACGTTCTTTCCTAGATAGGAGAACCCTATCACGGTTCACATCATTGCTGGGTTTGAGTTTAAAGATGACCGACCATGATAGGTCCTGTATTTGATGTACGTTCTCTATCCAGTGATCCACCAATGGGGCATTTTTAGTCCGGTTTTTCAAACTGCGATGCTCTCGTATGCGAACCTTTAACTTTCTTTCCGTTTTACCTATATACAGTTTCCTACAAGGACACCAAATCACATAAATTACCCAGCTCGTATTGCAGTTAGTTAACATAGTCTGAAGCCAAGGAGTCTTTCAGCCAATATCTATAGAGGAACTTTTTTGCGTAAAGGCACAGCACTGGCATGACCCGCACGGGAAATGCCCTTTTACTGCCTCTAAACCCCAGAGTTGAGTTATCGTTGGGGAGATTTTCGTTTTTGGCAGAATGTCGTTTCTGGTGATTGTTTCCTTCATATTCCGGCTCCTCTTAAATGCATTAATGGGTCGAAGGATGGGATTAGGGCCTTTCTCAAGGATGTTCCAGTGTTTACCGATTATTCGTTTGATGGTATTGGACATATGGCTGTACGTGTTTACGAAGACAAGACGATCCTGTCCAGTTTTATCAGTTCTCGATTGTTTATATTGCAAGAGCGATTCTCTGTTATTCTCTGCTCATTTACGGGCAATACTCACTATCTTTTTTGGATAGCCTCTTTTTAGCAGGCGTTTGTTCATATCTTCTGCCTCTTTCTTAAAGTCTTCTCTTCTAGAGCTATTTCTTTTCAGCCTTAAAAATTGTCCCAGAGGTAGGTTATCACGTACGTGCTTTGGATGGAAACTGCCATAGTGTAACACCGAGTTTTTGTCAGTTGGTTTATTATATGGTTTCACATAAAGTTCTTTTGCAGTTTCATCTGCTGTGATAGTGATGTCCAAGAAGTCAATTGTCTGTTTGTTATAGGTAGAAGTAAATTTCAAAAAAACATTCTGTTTGTTAATCCATTCTAGAAACTCATTGAGTCATTCTGTTGAACTGTTCCAGATGACAAAAATGTCGTCGATATATCGGCGCCATACTCTGATATTCTCACGGAACGGATTTGAATCGGTCATTATTGTGCTTGTTTCAAAGAGTTCCACATATAAGTTAGCTACACTTGGTGCGAACGTAGCGCCCATGGCCGTACCCTGGGTTTGTTTAAAAAAAGACCCATTAAAGTGGAAATAATTTTCGGTCAGGGCCATCTCTGCACACCATAGTATGAAAGAGATAGGAGTTTTGTTAACTATGTGGTCGTTAAGGAGTTTATCCTCAAGCATTTCCAATGACGCCTGTTGCCGTATGTTAGTATAAAGATCAACCACATCCAGACTCATGAGTATTTCGGTATGTGAATCAAACGGAATCCCTTCTATTTCCTGGATAATTTGAGTAGTATCCTGGATGTACGAGGCCATTTTCTTGACCGGAGGTTGGAGAAACTTATCAGCAAAGCGGAACAGTGGTTCAAGAACCGAATTCACTCCAGATAAAATTGGTCTGCCTGGCGGACTGATTAGGGATTTGTGAATTTTCGGGAGCACATAAAATTGCGGGATTAGAGATTTGTCAGTAGCCCCCTTCTTTGTGTGTGTCACACAGCACCTTTTGTGCAGTGGCACTGGGTTGTCGTTCAGACTCCCACCGAATCCATTTCTGAGGCGACTACTGTCCCCCAGTAAAGTTACCATTAACTTAGTCAATCTAGCACAGATCCAGTACATCCCATCTTCCATGGAGTACTGGAAAGGGTTAATTTGTATGCCTTTTGATCTGTACCTCCTAGAGCATTGTTTCGCTCTTTTAACATTTAGACTTGGCTGGTGGAAGTGGTATCTACCCTAACTTTCTACTGCGGTTATCTTATATAACCGTGGTAATATTATTGTATTAGCCTAGAACTTAAACCCTCTTGACCAAATCCTTTTTCTTTTGGCTGCGGTTTATTCGCCATTTCTTTTTGTTAAACTCCTTTTTGGGTTTTGCTTTGCGCGGCAAACCAGGTTTGCCTTCTTTGTCCGCTGTCTTTTGGCGGGCTTCTACCTAGAAGCCCTCTTCAAGGCCCCTGGGTGTCTAGGTGGGCTGAATGTGAGGAAGGGGTGTAGTCACCCCCTGCACAGGGTATCCTAGGAAACCCAAGTCGCACTTTGTTACGATTGGTCAAGGTGGTTGTCCGGGCTGGACAACACCCCTGCTGCGTGATTGACGGCCAGGCTGTGTGAATGGGGGTTTCGCGCATAAAAGGCAGGTCTCTTGGGCTAGAAGTCGGAAAGAGTCGCCACTGAAACTACAAGGAACTGACGAGAAGCAGAGAGAACGGCTGCTGCAACTACGCCGTCCCGGTGAAGCCCTGCTGCAGTCCTGAGCTATCTACCTTCAACGACTCAGAGAAGATCCAGTCCGGAGTCGTCTTCCCTTGAGCTTGGTGGGGACAACCAGCTCATCTTCCACAGCTAGAGGATCCTCTTCCTTGGTCGAAATCGCTGCACACAGCTGTAGTGGTCCAGATAGCCATCTGAAGAGCCTCTCCTGTTTTTAAGGAGCACACCTTTTATTCCGTGTTGCTGCTGCCGGCCTCATCCCTGTGTGGTGCATACCCCCTTCAGACGTCCTCCTTCACAACGAAGCTCCAGGAATCGTGGGTCTGCGGGAAACCACTAGGGCACCTGCTGCACCGTTGGAACAAGGTACTGTGTTCTGCCTGAGGAAACTGGGTGAATCCCTTTTCTTCATTTCCAAGGCTTGCCCTTGTCTTCCCTCCTTCTTAAAACTTTTGATTCCGAACATTGACAATATCGAAGTACTTTTGGCTACGTTGAATCTCGAATTATCTGACTGTGTGATCCTCGGCAATAGGCCCCGGTCTCTCTCAACCCTTTGTCTTTCGAACACCTGTCTTTGAGTGTTTCTTGATTCTGCCTGCCTAACCAAAATATTGCCTGTGATGTTTGCCTCCAACTCTCTCTGGGTATCTCAGTGTTTTTATCCTGGTAGCATTTCATGCCATGGATACACGTTTAGTTAGTAGACTGACCTGTCAAAAAGTAATCGTAATTGTATTAGCGGTAACGTGTTTTCTTCTTAACACCGGTGCATTCAACACAGGGTACTTAGCTTGAGACTTACTGTACAAAGTGAATTGGTTAGTTGCGGTATATTTAACGTGTGGTTTTCATTTAAGTTTAAGAGAAGTGTTGTGTTTATAACGAATGGTTTAAAAATAAATGTCTTTATATTTTTCTACCTGAAACCGAGTCAGTGTTTGCTCGAGTCACAGTAGTTGTGGTCGCCTTGTGTCATCTTTGCTACTGCTCATATACTCTTGAGATAAGCCTGGCTGCTCTGCTACTGCTACCACTATAACTTAGTAGTACAGGCTTGTACCAAAGGTAAAACTTGTATTGCCACCTGTAGTCTTGATCATGTGTAGTGGTCCCTAAGGGCACTGCACAAGATTCTGTCTAACAAAAGACTTGCCCGTTTGTGAGCTGTTTTTCTTTTTGTCCAGCTCCTCTTCCGTGGTGGAGTGGAAGAGGTCACCCCCCCTCGAACGCAAGATCAAAGATGCGTTCCTGGACGTCCGGGTTGAATTTAGTAGCATGGAGCCAGGCTGTTCTTCTCATGTCTGTGGCTATGCAGATGGCACAGCCAGAGGTGTCAATGTGGGACACAGTGGACTCCATGATGTCTTGTGCCACTATCTTGGCCTCTGCCAATCCCGCCTTAAATTGTGATGGGCTCTGCGCCGGAAGTACTGGGAGGAAATGCGCAATTTGCCACCAAAGCCTCTGGTTACCGGCTGCCAGCATGGCATCGGCGTTGGCCTGACGAAGATGCAGGGACTCGTTGGAATGCAGCTTCTTCTCGTACACCTCCAAGATAGTCTCCTCCTTGCCTAATAGCGCCACGGAGGAGGAGGCCGAGGACGACTGAGGCTTGGAGTATAGTGATGCTGCAGCGATCAACGAGGAGTGAGGCTGAGGGTGGGCCGATAGCAAGAGTTTATATCCCTCCATCTGCCTGTACTTGGCGTCTAGGCGTTGTTTGACAGGCTGGACCGAATGGATCTTGAGCCAGCCCTTTTTGGCCAAGGCGACCACGTCCTTCTGCATCGGGATCCCTGTTCATGCTAACGCAGCATGAGGACTTCGGTGAGGACCCCCGCTTCTGGTTGTTCAACATCGGGTTGAGGAAGACCCAAGCACTCTGCCAGGCCTGGAAGACCTTGGCTGACGACGGTGTGTCGGGGTGTGGTCCTCCTCATCTGTGTCCACCTGAGGGTCCGGTTGGTCCAGCACCAGTGGAGGGGTGCTGGGGACCGAGGGCTGGGGCATGGGGACTAGAGCCTGAGGCTGCAGCGGAAGCCGGTACGGAACCACCTGCACAATCGGTTGGGGGGCTGCAGCGGAGGCTGCACACGGGCCAGGGGCACCTGTACTGGGGACTGCGGCGCCAAAACCAGCGGGATCATGTCCCTAATGGCGTCCCTGAGGATGACCCCCATCCGAGGAATCTTTCAAAAAATCTCTCCTCCCTGGCAGGAGTGAGAGGCGATATTGACAGGGTAGCGGGCAGCTGCTGGAGCCTTTGCATTCCCTGCGCATACGGACGTAGCGGAAACCTGCCTTGCGCAAAGGAAGGGTAGGCTGTAGGCCACATACCTGGTTGACCCACTTCCCCCCGGTCCCACCTTGACACACGTTCCTCCACCTGCTCCCTGCTTTGGAGCGGTATCGGGAAGATGTCAAATGTCCGGCACATTTTGTCGAGATGCCTTCCACGTGCGTGCGTCGTTTTGCTCCAGTCACTGGGTCCGCCCCATCCAGGACTCTTGTTTGGCTCATGGGGCCTACCCTGTTCCTCAGGCCGAGGCCTGGTAGGCGTTTAGCCCCCTGCAGATCTGCCGGAAGAACTGTGTATAGGCGACCCCCTCGGACATATTGCAGGTACTAGGGGGTGGCCCTTCGGGTGAACACCCGGTAAAAGAACCTTCGAGGGGATTGGGTCCTCCGACGTATTCCATATCTGACAGGTAATCACCACAGCTGTGCTGCTTCGGAAACTTTTCCGGCGTCTGCGTCCTGCGTCGATGACGTCGATGCGCCGACGTCGAGGACCTCGTCCGACGTCATCCGATGTGATAAGTAGGACGCACGACGCCTGTAGCCTCAGTTCCGTTTTTTCCGCGAACGTGTTGCTTCGTGTTTCTCGGTTCTAAGCCTCGACTCTTTGGAGTTCTGTTCTTTCTGGTTCTTCGAACCTGTTCGTTTGTGAATTTCCTTCGGCGATGTCTTCCACTTCGTCTTCAACCCCGCGTCCGGGCTTTAAGAAGTGCGGGGAGTGTGGGTCCAAGATGTCGGTGACTGACTCGCACGACGCCTGCCTCTGGTGCCTCGGGGAGGCCCACGACACGGATGACTGTGTCGACTGCCAGTCGCTCACGTCCAAAGCCTTACGCGAACGTAAGAAGTTGTTGTCGGTAGGTCGGGTGTCCAAGCCCCGGAAGTCGAAGTCGGCGGGGCTTTCGACGGATGATTCGAGGGGTGACTCTCCGCGTCATCGTCGGAAGTCTCGTCGGTCTTCTTCTAGGAGTGGGTCTCGCCACTCCTCGGCCTCTTCGAGGCATTCTCGGAAGCGCCGTCACCGGTCGCCTTCCAGGTCCTCTTCCGAGGATTCTGCACGGCACGTCGGTTACCCCACCAGCCGTGCGACGCCGGAAGAATGGGCTTCCTTCGGGAAGAAAATGTTGGCGATTCTTGAGTCGCAGGGTACTCAGCCGTCCGCGCCCCCGAGTGGGGTCGGCCGTGTGAGGTCGAGAGACGCCGCTCGCAAGAGTGGTCGGCACGAGTCGCGGGAGCAGTCCCGTTCGGACAAGGAGGCTCGTTCTCGCCGTACCCGTTCCAGGTCCCGGTCCTCGACGCGTTCGAGACCGTGTGCTCCTGTGAAGTCTTCGAGGAAGACATCGACGTCTGAGGCGTCGAGGGCGTCGACAGGCTTTCTCGAGGCTCCGGCTTCGAGGGCCTCGTCGAAGCCGTCGACGATCAGGTCGTCGAGGGACACGCTCGGAGCTCTGGCTTCGAGGGCTGTGTCGACGCCGCCGATACTGGAGGCGTTGCATCTGACGTCGACGCCGATTTCCTCGACGTCGACGCCGATCCTCTCGGCGCCGTTGCCGGTTTTCTCGGCGTCGGCGCCGATTCGCTCGACGCCATCGACGCCTTTCGTGTCGGAGGTGCCCCGTGTCACGGGTGTACCCCCTAGGAAGGCTCTGGTTAAGAGCATGCACTCTCGGGTGCCTTTTCGCCACCTGGAATATATTTCGGAGGCGGATGAGGATTCTGATGGCCTGGTTCCTAGTCAGGTGCCAGATGAAATTGTCTCGGGCCATAGTCAGTTTGACGATTTGAGGCAGTCACTGCATGATGCCAGTGGACTGGACACCTCTCCGGAGGTGGAATTTTGTAGGCCTGAGCCTGGCTCCCATGCCGATTCCTCGTACCGGCGCCTTATGGCTAGGGTGTCTGAGTATCTGGGATGGTCTGCTCCCCCAGGGGAGTTTGTGCAGGATGATCTGACGGACATCCTTGATGTTGGTCCCCCAACTGACCCGGTACTGCCGTTCCATATGGCTTTACAGAGAAGGGTGGCGGCGGCTTGGACTGCTCCGGAGAGTCTCCCGGCGGTGGGCAGATCCTTGTCGCGTAAATACCGTCCAGCCAGTAGCGACCCCTGCTACTTGACCAGGCACCCCACTCCGGAGAGTTTGGTGGTGCAGGCGGCCACGGCCCCGGCAAAGCAGGCGTCGTACCCTACCATCCCTCCTGATAGGGACGACAAACGTTTTGATGGCTGGGCGAAGAAAGTGTTTTCTTCTGGTGGTATGGCGCTTCAGGCGGCCAACTCCATTTGTGCCTTGTCACGTTTCATGCACACTCTGTGGAACTGTGTTGCGTTAGCGGCTGAACATATTCCCGAAGGGGTTGAACGGGAGGGTTTCCTTGCTATGGTCCAGGATGGTAAGGATGCCATGTGTGAGTCCGTTCAGTCGGGTCTGGACTTGGCTGAATGCGTCAGTAGGTCCATGGCGGCGAGCACCGTGATACGCAGGTTTGCGTGGTTGCGGAAGTCGGGGTTGCTCCTGATGTGCAGTCCCGGCTCCTCAACATGCCCTTTGATGGTGAACACCTTTTTGGCAGCAAGGCTGACGAGAGCCTTGAGAGGTTGCAGACCTCAAAAGCTGCAGCGAAGTCGTTGGGCGCTGCAGTTCGCCAACCTCCGCCTTTTCGTCCTAGGGGACAGCAGTGGAGGGGTGGTTCCTTTCGCTATTACTCATCCTTCAGTAAAGCGAGAGGAGCTGGCAGTCAAAGAGGCCAACGCAGGGGTACCAGAGGTGGACGACAGGGTACCCGTGGTGCCAAGGCCGCTCGGGCAGTTGCCTCTTTGCCCTCGGGTAACGCCGCAGCCGCTCCTACTCAGTCATGAGGCCATGTCCCATGGTTCGCCGGTTGGGGGAAGGCTGGCGCAGCATCTTGTAGAGTGGCAAGCCATTACTTCAGATGTGTGGGTTCTGGAGATCATAGCCCACGGCTACTGTCTTCCCTTTCGGCACAGGCCTCGCGACAATCCACCGGGGAACCTCTCTTTGAAGTGTCCGGATCCGCTCCTTGCGCAGGAAATTCAAGCCCTGCTGGAGAAAGGCGCTATAGAACTGGTGCCTGTAGCGGAGAGGAACAAGGGATGGTATTCCCCTTATTTTTTGATTTCCAAGAAAGACGGGGATTGAGACCCATCATGGACTTGCGCGGTTTGAACAAACTCCTCAGGAAGGACAAGTTCAAGATGGTTACTCTCTCTCAAGTCCTCCAGGCCCTTCAGCTTCAGGACTGGTTGGTGTCACTCGACCTCAAGGATGCTTACTTCCATGTGCCGATCCATCCCAAGCACAAGAAGTACCTGAGGTTCGCGGTTGGCGACTCGCACTTTCAGTTTCGGGTCCTGCCGTTCGGATTGGCCTCCGCCCCGAGGGTTTTCACCAAGCTCATGGTGGTGGTGGCAGCGCATCTCAGGCAAGGGGGGATTCACGTCTACCCCTACCTGGACGATTGGTTGATCAGGGGGAGCTCTCCCGAGCAAGTCCTGGATCATCTGTCCGTCACCTGCCACTCCCTCCACAGGCTGGGCTTCTCCCTCAATTTAAAGAAGTCCCATTTGACGCCAACGCAGAGGCTCCAGTACATCGGAGCAGTGCTCGACACTTCCCTGGGGCAGTGTTTTCCTCCCCAGGTGAGGGCTCTTCACATTCAGCAGATGGTGCACAAGTTTCAGCATGCCCAGACGCTCCCAGCGTTCGAGTTCTTGAGGTTGCTCGGCCTCATGGCATCCTGCATTCTTCTGGTGCCAGAGGCTCGCCTGCGCATGAGATCTTTGCAGTGGGCACTCAAGATGCAATGGTCGCAGTCCTCCGGCAGGATGTCGGACCCGATTCAGGTGCCGCCCTCGGTCGCCCAGGACCTTCTGTGGTGGGCCGTCGAAGGCAACTTGATGATGGGGGCTCCATTTTGGCTTCCCTGGCCGGAGGTGACGATCGTGACGGATGCATCCCTCACGGGATGGGGAGCTCATGCCAACGAGCTGACAGTCAGCGGTCGTTGGTCTCCGTCGGAGTCCAGACTCCATATCAATCTGTTGGAGCTGAGGGCCGTCAGGCTAGCCCTGAAGGCTTTTCTGTGCCGACTGTGCGAGGAAGGAATGTCCTGATCCTGACGGACAACACGGTGGCCATGCACTACCTCAACAAAAAGGGGGGGGCAGGGTCACTTCCTCTGTGCAGGGAGGCGATGCAGCTCGAGTTCTGGGCCATCCAGCAGGAGGTTTCGGTCTCGGCAGTTCATCTGGCCGGAGTCGAAAACGTGACAGCGGACGCTCTGAGCAGGCAGAGCGCGATCTCTCACGAGTGGGAGTTGGCTCAGGAGATTCTCCTGGAGATCTTCGCCCTTTGGGGGACCCCTCAAGTGGATCTCTTCGCCTCCAGTGTCAACCGGAAGTGCGAGAGGTTCTGCTCGCGGGAATTTCCTCCAAAAGGAGCCTTAGGAGACGCGTTCGTGGTGGATTGGTCGTTCCCGCTGCTGTACGCGTTTCCTCCAGTCCCCGTCATCCCGCAAGTGCTGCGGAGGTTGCGGAAGTTCGGTTCCCGGATGATCCTCATTGCTCCGGCGTGGGCTCGGAGGACGTGGTACCCGGACCTTCTCGACTTGTCCATCTGCCCTCCACGTCGTCTTCCCTACCGAGACGATCTGCTCTCACGGGAGGGGGGTCTGGTTCTCCATCCAGAGGTCAGATCCCTCAACCTTCACGCTTGGCTTCTGAAAGGTTGAGGTATAGGGATTGGGACCTCCCTGAAGACGTGATGGAGGTGTTGCTTTCGGCCCGAAGGCCGGCAACTAAGTCTCTGTACCGTTGCCGTTGGCGTAAGTTCTGCGACTGGTGCAGAGTTCGGAATGTGGATCCTTTTGCATGTGACATCCCCATGGTTCTGTCCTTTTTGCTTTCTTTGGCCCACAGGGGCTTGCAAGTGGGTACCATTAAAGGTTACCTGGCGGCGCTGTCCATCTTTAAGCGCTCGTCTGATGAGTGTTCTTACTTTAAGGTCCCTTTAATTTCACAGTTTCTGAAAGGGCTCACTAATGTGTTCCCTCCGTCACCTTTCCTGGTGCCCGGTTGGGATTTACACCTTGTTCTTAGGTTTCTTATGGGTGCTCCGTTTGAGCCTTTACATTCTTGCCCTTTGAGGCTGTTAACTCTGAAAACTGTGTTTTTAGTTGCGGTTACTTCCGCTCGCAGAGTGAGTGAGTTACAGGCACTTTCAGTTAAGCCACCCTTCACTGTTTTCCACAAGGACAGGGTTGTCCTTCGAGTTCGTCCTTCTTTTCTTCCGAAGGTAGTGACGGAATTTCATTTAGCCCAGAAGGTTGTTCTTCCGGCATTCTATCCTCCTCCGCATCCTGGTAAGGAAGAGGAGAGGCTCCATAGGCTTGATCCTAGGAGAGCTTTAAGCTTTTATGTTTCACGCATGTCCCGGGTCAGAGTGGACAATCAACTCTTTATTGGTTACGCTGGTAAGCGTTTGGGGCAAGCTGTGACGAAACAGACTTTGTCCCGCTGGATTATTTTGGCCATCTCGGAGTGTTACCGCTTGGCGGGTAAGGACCCACCGGCTGGCTTGCGGGCCCATTCTACCCGGGGTATGGCTGCATCTACTGCCCTGCAGAGGGGTGTTCCTATTCGCAACATCTGTGATGCAGCCACCTGGGCTTCAGTACATACATTTGTACGGCATTATTCCCTCGATTCCATCAGAGGGCAGGATCTGGCCTTTGGCAAGGCGGTCCTTTGCTCTGCTATTTGATTGGCTATTCTAAATTTTGTTTATAAATTCTTTCCCTCTTCCTTGCTCTGGTACTGCTTTGGGAGTCTGTCATAGATATGGAATACGTCGGAGGACCCAATCCCCTCGAAGAACAAGTTACTTTCTTACCTGGTAACTTTCTTTCGATGGGATGGTCCGACGACGTATTCCATATCGCTCCCGCCCTGCCTTCCCCGCTGCAGAATTTCTTTTGCGATTGCAGCTTACGTTCCGCAAGGCTTTGTGTCTGACTGGCAGTTGACTTATGTCACACGTTCTGGGGGAAAAAAACTACAACTGAGGCTACAGGCGTCGTGCGTCCTACTTATCACATCGGATGATGTCGGACGTCGGAGGAGGTCCTCGACGTCGGCTCATCGACGCAGGACGCAGACGCCGGAAAAGTTTCCGAAGCAGCACAGCTGTGGTGATTACCTGTCATAGATATGGAATACGTCGTCGGACCATCCCATCGAAAGAACGTTACCAGGTAAGAAAGTAACTTGTTCTTCCGGTCCCTCAGCACTGTCACCGGGAGGATCCACTGACCTGTCGGCCGGTAGTTTATGTAGCCTCGTTACTCGTGCTGGTATGAGGACCTGAGCGGTCGCTCCCACGTGTGCGAGTCCTTGGGAAGGAGTCTCCCTTGTGGGGTGCGCTGGAAAAGAGCGATCCTACATTGGGCTTGGATCGATAATAGACGAAGTCCTTTAGGTCCTTTGGAGGCGATCTCTGGAAGAGCTCCCTCCACCTGGCTAGCCTGTTCTTCAGAGACCTCGAGGATAGCGCGTTTGGTCTGGCCCAAGGCAACATAGTCGGAGGGCGTGGGGGGGGTCTTTCGTTTGAAAGAGCCCGTTGCAGGATGGACACCTGCTGAACCCTGTAGAAGTACATGTGCTGGAGAGGAGTGCGACGCCTGAGTACCTGAATGATAAAAAGACAAAAAGACAGAAGAGAAGTATCATCCACGCGTGGAATTAGAAGGCCGAAGCCAAACCCAGGAGCGCTGGTGAATTCGGTCCATTCCAATCAGCGCGGAAAAGGGTACTGAGGTGTAGCACTGGGGGGCGGAGTTATGGGCAGCGTATGCTCCCACGGCCGCACCCCCGCGCACCTCTAAATGTTAAAGGATAGTTCCGGGACTTTTTTTTTATTGTCCCTACGGTTCGGCCATGTGTTTTTAAGCATAACTCAGTAGATCGTAGAAAACTTTCCTATGGACCTTACCCGACTTTTCGTCCATTAACGCACTCGAAATCAGCCGCCATTTTCTGATAATCCTATCATTTCCCCCCCATCGCCCTGGCTCACCTGCTTTTGCGGCACTAAATCAAATCCCCCGCCCCTGAGCCTGACATCAGCAGACGCGTACCGCCCATTTCCCAACGCCAAAGCACGTTTCGTGTCAACAATCGCTGCGCCTCAGCTAATGACGTGTCGCCATGGAAATGGCAGGACGCCTCTTTCCTCAATAAGTATAAACACACCGTTTCACAACACACAGCAGCAGATTTTCGATTCCATTACTCTCTCTGTGTTACTTTGAGTATTCTGTGACTCGTTTCTGTGCTCTGGTCAGCTACCTTCGCCGCTTCTAGGCCTTGTGAACACCTGTACCATCTCTGTAAATTATTTTACTTTCTTTACCACACAATGGCTACAATAATGCCGTATATGTACGAGCCCGAGTACACCGAGGAAGAACTACTGGAAAGGCAAGCACGCGAAAACGATGGGGATTCGGACGGCAGTTGGGAGGACCAGTCAACGGATGAAGAGCCTGGACCATGTCGCATGGACGGCGTCTCCACCTGGTGCACGTGCAATCGGTGCGAGCTAATGCCAACTGAGGAGAACTGCTGCTGCCGTGAAAATTCCGGGTGCTTGGCCTACATTTCGGAAGGCGAGCCAAGTCCGCAATGCATCACCGAGCTGCCAGAGTTCAGGGAAGCCTGCCTCTCATGGACCGTATTGAGGATGATGATGGTGCTTATGCACGAACTTTGCGGCACTGTTCGTCCGCGTAATCCGAGTAACGAGTAAGTATACTCTGGTTGTGATGTCAGTGATGCCACTACTATTTCATGGTCGTCTCATCATTCGAATGCATGTAAATTGGTTCCATGTTGTGCATTTTCTAGATAGAATTTTTTTCAAAGCAGAATGACATTTTTTACCTGAATCGACAGTGATAAGAAAGTTGTCATTTTAATACAGTTTGCATCTTTCATTTTCACAGGTGGTACAGGCTGGTGGCCTATCGTTGCTTCACTTGGTGGCTTCACGGGAGGCTCGGACACCGCGTTCGGAGAGTAATACCTGCCTGTGCGGTACTTGCCATTAGACAACATTTCCCCAGCGACAGTGGACAATACCGCGGATTTTCCCTGGATGTGCTGCAACCGCAACTTTACAATGTGTAATGTTTATTATTTATGTTCAATTGAAATTAAGATCTAAAATAAAACCCAACATATATTTTAACAATGGTTGTTTTGATTTTTTTAAATGAATCTAGTGTGTCTCCATTGAATAGTCTTCCTGTGCCTTGTCTTGTCACACCACATGTCTCCGGCCAGCATCCTCCCTCACGCTGGCCGCCCACCTTCAATCCACATAACCGTTGAACCCATATGCAGCAGACATACATATGTTATTTTGCGGGTTGGCATCAAGCCTCCCGGCCTTGCCTCCGACCCCAAAAATACTTACCACACCACGTTGTTCAAGCGTTGGCAATAAAAGGAAGGCCGTTGGATTTTATTGATACAAAACATGGTTATAGGTAAATAATCAATATGGTTGATCATAATAAATAATCCTTTTGGGCACCGGGTACAGAGATGACCCCCTCTGGCCCGTGCCGCCTTGCCACCACAGGCCAGCCTGCTGCTGACTAACTGCCTAGGCATCCAGGGTCTCCAGGGTGAACTGCACCCATATATTCTCCTGGGAGGGTGAGGTATTTATAAACTCACCCCCCTGCCTTCCATGTACTAGATCCTGCAGCCTGCCTCTTACATGCAGTTAGATGGCCTCTCCTTGGTGAGGCCCTGCGGCAAACGAGTCTTGTCTGCACGACCACCGCCCCAATCCACCCCCCGCCCTATCAAAGGCAGTTCGCACCGGGGTACTTGTGCTGCCAAGTGGAGCTGTCAGGGAGCGATAAAGGCCAAGAGGTGCCAAAGACCATGTACACTTCAAAGTGGTCTATAGAGCATGGGTTGTTGTTCCCATGTCTTCCGCCAGACCCCGTGTCTCCTGCCAAGCATCCCCCCTCACGCTGGACGCCCCCCTTCAAACCGCATAATGCCACGACATATTCACGTCATTCATTCACAAACACACCCCTGTTTCGAATTCTTTATAACCAACTTCATATTTCTAATGAGAACTTCTTTGCGCTTTGCTAGTCAACCCGTGAAGGTGCTGGTTATCTGCTCTTCGTCTCTGTGAACTTCCGTGACCACTTCGAGGAAACTCGTCAGTTTGCAAGCTGTGAACTGCTCCCTGTTCTACGACAAGAAACTACTCTGATCCCTGCATCTAACTGTTTGCTCGTCAAGGTAAGGCCATGTACCATACTCATTTTGCGTCCAATTTCTTTTCGTTCAAGACAGTACATGCAAGGAACTAGTCACATGTTCTGAGTTTAGTCAAATTATTTTTCTATTTTTTTAAAGTTATTCAAATACTTATCCGCATGTGAATAACGTGTATAGTTCCAAGAACCAAAACATACCTTGCATTGAACCTTTTATGTGTCATTTAATTTTTTAACACATTGGTATTCATAGAGAATTGTTGATCTTTACTTTTCAGAACTTTCCACAATGCCTGCCTGTTCCATTGGCGGTTGCCCTTCGAAGACCCATAATAAATCTGAAGGTACTATAATGCATGTTTTCCCTAAGACAATAGATCAGATAAGAGAATGGGTCCGATATTGCGGATATCCACCCTCTGAGCTTGAAAGTAGAGTCCTAGAAGTCTTTGCGGACAAGAGGGGTGATCGATACCGCATCTGCAGCAGGCACTTTACCTCTGACATGTACTCCACATCATTGCTAATAAAGAAGAACACACCGCGAGCGAGGCGAAAATTGCTCTCAACCGCTATTCCCACTCTATTCGTCCACATCCCTCCACTGGTGAGTCAAGTTTACGTATTTATCTCTCGGCCTTGCGGTAGTGTGTAGCATTAGCTAACAATAATTTCCCCATTTATGTATCCACTCAATATGAAGGCGGAAGATTCTCCATCCGTGTCGTTATTGCAGTCATCAGTCACTTCAAGCGCCTATCGGGTAATCTTACTTGGCTATTCTGCCACTGACTTGTTTTAGGCATGTAAATCAATAGTTTTAATTTATCGTGTAATTATTTTACCTAATGGTACACCCTTGTACTCGTCCTCTAGTCTTTGTTTTCAGTTATAATTATTGTTATCCAAAATAATTCAAGTACTGTCTTTCAGGGAGATGCTGAGGAGTCCAACGTATTGACGACTACCGTTGATGTCACTCAGATGCTCGAGGTACGTTTCAGGACAGTTCCATCGATGGAGATCATCAGATCTTGCATTCTTGTAGCGTGATTGTTACACACAATGTTTCTTTCGTTTGTAGCCATTGATATGTCCTTCTGTCGCCCTCCTATGTGTCTTCTTTTTTCAATATTGTGTTCATTACTAATGAAAGTCCTATGTTTCAGGGAGTCGATGGAGCATTAGTCCAAGAAGAAGGGGGAGCGTGCAGTTACGGGTCGGCGCAACAGCTTGCAGAAGTGTGCACCGCAGTTACATCGTCCCTTGATGTTCTTATGCATTTCGAGGTATGGATACTGACAGTTCAATCAAGCGAAATCATATGACGTGATTACATCCGCTATACTTCCTTCTTTATTAACGCAAGTACTATGTTTCAGGGAGATGACGGAGCTTCTTCTACAAGAACATCACCCCTAGTAGTTGATGCAGATCTCTGGGTGGTGACACTTCCAACGATCGAGCAAATCGAATCATATTTACATATCCATTATTTATTTTAGACAACTGATCATTTGTGCAGGTCTATTTAGATGAGCCGTTCACGCCTGCACAAAGTTTCTGTTCTTTTTATCAAAATAGAAAACCATACTAATGCAATTACTGTGTTTCAGGGAGTCACTGAAGCATCATCTTCAATAATATCATCAATGGAAGTCTGAGGAGCCCGAGGTATGGATCTTGACAGTTCCATCTAACTAGATCAACAATGCGTGAATAATTGTCGTTTGAATGTTCTACACAAAGCGTTCATTCGTGTTTTGCTATTGAGATGTACGTGGGTATTGGTCCCCAAGTACATTTTGTGTTTTCGATATTATACATACTAATGAAAGTTCTATGTTTCAGGGAGTCGATGGAGCGTCAGTGCGTGATGGATGTGCTTATCATGAAAATATAGTCGTTGCAGCGCAAGAGGAAGTGGAGACATGCACACACGAGTCGGAGCAACAGCGTCCTGATGTTGAAGTTCGAGGCAAGAAAGTTTCAAAGAAAAGAAAGCAAAAGAAGGTTAGTGTCCTGGTCACTATATTATGTTGTTTTTCACTGTTAATAGTTCAATACTGTAAGTTGTGTTTAAACTGAACATCCCTTTTCCAATCTGTCCTCTAGTTGCGAGTTGGTGTACGAACTAGATCTACACAGACAGTGAAGCGAAGAGAGATGTTGCTTGTCAAACCTTTTGGCAGGGACTTGAGACTGGAGATGCATCGTGCCAATGGGAAGAATATGAAGTGATTGACAACAGAGCTATACCACCACCAGCCATTGATAGTGAATGTCCTCCTGGTAGTTCGGATGCAGTCGGAGATCAATTCACAGAATCCACACCCGCAAAAATTAAGACCGCGAGAAAGTTGAAGAAATTGTTTTATTCACCCATCTCCGGAGAAGGAACAGATGTTGCAATGGAAGAGAATGAAGTGGACGACAATGAAACACCATCAATATCACTGAACATAGCGGAAGACGATATCAGAGATTCTACCTTTCATGTGAGTGACATGTCCTCAACGTTACAGGCCGAACTAGCTGGGATGCAGAGTGACAGTATAAGGAAAGAGGCCAAATTCATTGTATTCGATAGTTGTTTGATTGATATTAGTATTCGGATGAAATGTGGGCATTCGGTTGGTGGGGAAGTATGTGGGGAGCCATTCATTAATGTGACTCGTGCAATTCGAGGCACTAACCTTAAAATACATGCCACCTGTACAAAATATCATCCTTTCTCATGGTCTGCACAACCTATGCTGGGACAACTGCCAGCAGGCAATCTACTTTGTGCAGCGGCTGCACTTTTTAGTGGTTCAAGTTTTAAAAAATTAGAGTCTTTCTTTCAGTTTGTGGGAATCCATTTCATTGCGAAAACTCAGTTCTACAAATACCAAACCGATTATCTATTTCCAGCCATTAGCGAAGCTTGGAGAATGGAAAAAATGTCTATTGATAGTACATTCGCGGGCAAACGGTTCAGGCTAGCCGGTGATGGACAGTGCGACAGCCCAGGATTTTCAGCCAAGTACTGCACCTACCACTTTCAGGACATGGAAAGTAAGAAAATTGTGAGTTCGGTGGTCGTGCAGGTGTCACAAAGTACATCCTCAGTGGCCATGGAGAAAGTTGGCTTTGTAGCATCATTGCAAGAACTACAATCGCGGGGAATGGTGATCGACCTGATAGCCACGGACAGACACGTTTCAATTGCCAAGACAATGAGAGAACAGTACAAAAATATAAATCACCAATTTGACGTTTGGCATCTTGCAAAATCAATCAATAAAAAATTGTCGGCTGCAGGTAAAAAAAAAGAATTGCAAGGTATTTCACAGTGGTCCAAGTCAATCAGCAACCATCTTTGGTGGAGCTCAAAAACATGTGGAGGGTCGTTGGAAATTCTACTGGAAAAATGGCGGTCAGTAATGCCACACTGTACGAACGTTCACAGATGGAACACGAACCAACATTTCCACAATTGTGAACATGGCCATTTGTCCACAGAGGAGGCACGGAAGAAGAAGTGGTTGATTCCTTCATCACCCACTCACAAAGCCATTGAAAAGATTGTATTTGATAAAACTATAACAAAAGCTTTGAGGGGACTCACGGAATTCTGCCACACAGGAGATTTGGAGGTGTTCCACAATATGTGCCTAAAGTACAGGCCAAAACGATTGCATTTTGGCATGGAGGGCATGATAAATCGGACTCTTTTAGCGGTCTTGGCACATAACCATAATGTTGGCCGTCAACAAAGTAGGACGACCGGAACTTTAGGGACGCTTCGCTACAATAAGGCCTTCACTAAAAGAAGTAAACAATGGGTGATCAAACCAGTGTTTGAGGATATGCAATATGAGTTTATTGAGAAACTTATTGTTGACGTCCTAGATAGGCACATAAATGGAGTTGTGAACGAACCTGTGCAGGGGACAACTGCATTGCCACCCAACATTGCCTCTGTTCCATGTCCACCTAAAGAAGAACTCATTGAGAAATACACATCACGGTTTAAATGATTGTAATTTGATTGTCTGTTCTCTCGAGTCTCCTCATGTCGCAGGCCCATTGAATATGTGTAGTTATGTATTGTGTAAATAAAAGTGATTGCTCAGTGTACATGCAATGTGTCTCTCCACCCTTGTTCATTTGGCATTAAATTAAACCAAACAGTAATATAAATAATTTTTCAAAAAATATAGAATGTCTCCGTATTTATGGTTCTGTGGGGCTGCAAAGCACGCAGACAAAATGCAAAGATGGAGTGTAAATTTCAAGTCCTGTGAGACAGCCTTACACTGAATGTAGCTAACTAGGAATGTGTGCTCGTTCAAAGTGAAGGTCAGCTGCTTTGATTTTTTTCTACGGTGCCAGAATGGCCCACGACTCAGTATAAGGTTCTATTGTTATTTGACCTTGACAGGCCGGGACCACGTAAGAAACGATAATGAATATAATTTCAGAAACGAAAGCCATTTCATGTTCGTTCATTAGAAGAAATAACGTCTGCATAGAAGGAGTGGTATTTCGGGACTGCCCTACGCACAGACACAATGGAAAATGCAAATATAATGTAAGTAACTCTTTAGATGAGTTTATACCGCAATTTAATTACTATACAGTAGCTTTAAAGACGGGTTAAGTTGGACTTGTTCGTTCTATGTGGCATATTGTTTTGTACCGCGCACTATCTTGGGGAGAACCGTCTCCTTTTACGGAAGCACCTCAAAACCTTCCTCTTTGCTTCTGCTTTCTCTCTCCCTCTCCCCTGCTACAACTGGTCCACTGTCTGCGATCTCGGTCCTGGGCCCTTCCACTCTCCACCTGCACTCCCTGTCAACCCCTGCACTGGTGGACTGTCTCAGTATCCTACAGCCCCCACTTGACGTTTAAAACCCAGTTGCACTGTCCTAGCTATGAAATAATTTACCGACCGAATATATAAAATGAATAATTTTAATAAAGATCTGATGGTGAGACTAATTTCATTTTTTATGTTTTTCAAACAGGTACTTCACCCATTATTGTCTGTGTCACGAGTACCAGACACCGGCGGATGGCTTTTTCAACCGCCAGTTGCTTCTCCGCGTGAACAACGTTACCACCCTGACCATTTTATGGGACGATCGCCAAGTACAAGTATGCCCTTACGCGGTACTAACGGCTAGATGCAACATACAGACCGCTGTGGTGGCCTAGTGCCTCGTTGTTGGAACAGCCATGCGATTATCAGTGCGACCGAAGAGCTTATGTTATCGTAAACCAACACCCTGTGTACTGCACACGAACATCGCTTGCCTCAAGACGAACTATTTTGGATCGAGAGCAAAGAAAAATGAAAATCGCTGAATATTCTCTAAACATTTGATGTCCAATAAATGTACTTTGCCAAATGTACAATCTTGCAGTTTGCTTTTAAACCACAGTTTCATATTCCGAATTGTGGCGCTGTATTGTGAGATGATCTAAGACCCTGTGTACAGCAAAGGAACATTGCGTGCCTCAAAACGAACTTTTTGAAACCTGAGCAAATAAAAATGCAAATCGCTGAATATTCTCTAAACATTTGATGTCAAATAAATGTACTTTACCAAATTTACAATCTTGCGGTTTGATTTAAAAGTACAGTTTCATATTGCGAATTGTGGCGCGCTGTGTTGTGAGCTGATCTGTGTTGGTTTCCGGGTTCTGTGTGGAGTCGCGTAGAAGACGCCTGGGCGCGTTTGCCTACGCAGCACAGTCACGTCACGGATAGAGGCGGGGAATATGAATGTTTTGATAAAGTCTGTTTCAGGGGCGGGGGATTTGATTTAGTGCCGCAAAAGCAGGTGAGCCAGGGCGATGGGGGGAAATGATAGGATTATCAGAAAATGGCGGCTGATTTCGAGTGCGT
This sequence comes from Ambystoma mexicanum, assembly GCF_040938575.1. NCBI lineage: Eukaryota > Metazoa > Chordata > Amphibia > Caudata > Ambystomatidae > Ambystoma > Ambystoma mexicanum. The sequence continues at coordinate 1,261,919,377 of NC_090928.1, forward strand.
TAATGGACGAAAAGTCGGGTAAGGTCCATAGGAAAGTTTTCTACGATCTACCGAGTTATGCTTAAAAACACATTGCCGAACCGTAGGGACAATAAAAAAAAAAGTCCCGGAACTATCCTTTAAGGGGAAGAAGGTTTTTTCTGGTGAAAAATGTTCCGTCTCCCGTCCCTAGGAAGGGACGTCCATTCAGTATGGAGGAAAGGGGGCAGGACGGGAGAGTAAGCTACTTATCCATGGTAATGTTCTTTGGACTGGATGTTCCTCCCATGTATTCCTTATTGCCCCTCCCATTCTACCCCGCAGTAAAACTTCCCTTGTGGTTAGTCTGCGCTCCCTCAAAGGGAGTAACCGTCTAACTCAAGACAGTGCTTCGATCTTCAAAATGGAACGGAGCAACAGGCGCTGCGCGTGCTACTTATACCAGTGATGACTTCGACGTCAGGACGGAGACCTCTGAGGGACATCTACTCGACCAGGCATCGACACACAGCTCCGTCTACTGGGGAAAAAATTTCCAAAGCAGCAAGCTGGATATTAGGAAATATCAAAGATAAGGAATACGTGGGAGGAACATCCAGTCGAAAGAACGTTACCATGGGTAAGTAACTTGTTGTTCTCGTCAACAGCATGTGTGTCGTCTTTGAGGTGAAGCTGAGATTGAATCTCTAAAACATATCATGATACACTGTAAGTTAAAATGCAATTAGAAACAAATGTATACAATTGTATAATAATAGTATGAATATGTTGATGCATGTCTTTTATGGCTGTTTTTAGAAGGTAATAATCTAAATTTTATATATTTCATGGTATAGTTTTATTTGAAATGTAACAAGATATTAGGTGAATTATCACAGGGGGTTTTATAATTTTATAATGAATTGCATCTGCCCCAATATGAATTGTTATTTGCAAATTGTATGATTGTATTGTACCTGCGAGTACTAAATATTTGTATATACAAAGCCTTTTCTTGGCTAGAAATATATCAATAAAATACAAATATAAACATGTTTCAAATAGTCAGGATCCAGTTTAGGGCTTCAAAAATCCAAAAAAAGAATTAGGAATGGGTTTACCCCTCCCATCTGAGAAGCCTTGCTGCTCTTCATCTCCATCCAGCCATCTGCATCTGCCATGTCACAACAAACAGCTGTTTGTATGGGCTGATCTTAATCTGTTATATACCCTTCAGGCTATCCCTATTTTAATTCATTCCATGCCTACTGTCATAGGCTAATGGGGATTGTGCCAATAACTGTATTTAGCTGGCTGCACTTTTCTTGTGCAGAGCATGGCCAATGACATTTCTCTGTACTTCAATGGCCATTAGGGACTGTGCCAACAACCTGTCAGCAAACTACAGAATCCTGTTTAAACTAAAGAATAAAAATACAGAATGACTGTCATTTGTAGTCCACAGTGTTTTGCTGTTATCTTTGTTTTGTGTTTTGCGAGTACAGTGAGAGTCTTCTTCCCAGTGAGAGCCTACATAGCAATTGACTGGGATGTTTACAATAGAGTATGATGTACCATGTTCAAGTCCATTGGTGTGCAGCCCAGACTATTAGACAAAAAAAACGACTGTACTAAAAATGAAAGTTCATCGCACTGTGCATTTAGTAAGACGCATGGGCCGTGGCTCAGACAACATGCCATTTTAAACATGGCTAATATGGGCAGACATAGGAAATGCATGTCAAGCCCACCCCTGCCATCATAGCTATCATTGGAATAAGAGTGAAGAAAAAAGAGCATGTAAAACATGGCAGAATACTTATTTGCAAACATGTATTCGCTAAGAATCTTCTCTTCACTAGTTACTATAAATTAAACATAAACATTTGTTCTTGAGATGAGCCAGCTGCAGCAGCTACTGGTCAACAGACAATCTTCAGCCGCTGATGAATCGGGGATGAGTAGATGTTCGCCACACAAACAGTTCTAAACAGTTGTCTTCTGTTATTCGGGATACAGTTTTGGTGCATTGACAAGTTCACTGCCCTTATTATTATTATTATTATTATTATTATTATTACTTGTCACGACGAAGCAAAACTGAAGTTCGCGGTGAAACCCGCTACGAGGATGTAGAGCACACGGTGTGATCCCTGTGCCTAAGATTCCAAAGAAGTCCAAAAAACATTTCAGTGGATTGAAGGAAGCAACTGTCCTCGTCAGCCCATAGCTGGAGCTCAGGAAGGAGCTCCTATTTGTGGAGTGGAGCTGTCCAACAAGGCATGACTCTCCTTTGGCCATTCAGGTATTCTTCCAGTTGGCCAACTGCAGTGCACTGTTTGTTTCTACGAAAGTCACTGTGATGCTAGTGTATTTCCATATCCAAGAGATTTGCCAGTCTCAGTGCTAGTTGCGAGAACTGCAGTGGGGATAGCATAGTCCGCACTTGTGTATGAATGTACAATAAAACTGTAACAGTCCACTGCGTTTGAGACTGTGATCCAGCTGGCAATCCTCACAGCACACCACTGCATGAAGCATTGAACTGCACAAAGTAGCATCCATTAGATAGTATAGCTTTGCAACTAAAGGTTTCCATTTGAATTGCACTCAGCATGCACTTGGTTAAGTTCGAATTCTGCTGGCATGGGCTCGTTTTGAGACTGTCCTAGCATCTTATATAGGGTGTTCCCACACAGCTCTTAAGGTTAAAACAGTTGTACTGCAGAGTCCTCACACAAGAATGGGTGTAGGGCATTTCATGTAGCGTTTGTATCCATTGCATTTGTTCTTGATGCATGGGGCCCCGGTACTGTAGTTTTTCATACAACAGATGTGTTTCTGGTGGCACAGGAATATTTAGGGACTCATCCAGGGACCACAACATTAGGTTTTTTCCCACGTGATATTCTGTAGAATGTTTAGTTAGAATGGATTTTTAAACTCTGGCTTGGTGGACAGACGTTTAAGAGGCCACCCTAGTTTAGTGAAAACAGGGGAACCTTCTGGACAAGACCAATCATGGTAGCTTGTCAGGCGGTCAAGCCAAAGTCTCAGGAGGGGTGAAAGTGATCAGCAGCCACAATGAGCACACACATTAAAGATATCACAGATTACTCTTAGACGGGTGCATATCAAAAATACATATACATTGATTTTAGGCCCAATAAATCCTAAATAACCATATTAATGCAACAGTAACCACACAGGCATTTCACTATAACATATATACAACTACTGTAGCCTAATTTGATAAGGGGAGTAAAACATCCACAACCTGTAACAAAAGGGGGTTAACACAAATAATGCGTTAGGCAGTCGTCCGGATGGAAACCCTTACTTATTCCAGCCCAACGAAATGAGGAGCATTATGCTCAGTGTACAGTAGTACGTAAAAAGGAGCTGTTGTGCGTAAAGCGAAGACCTTACCTTTTTAAGATGCTGGGACAGTTAGGTAAGGGCCCTGAAGTGGGTAGAAGAAGTTCTAATCGCCAGGGAAGGGTCTGCCCTCGCGGACAGAGCAGTTTGACTTTCGTAACAAACCATGGAGCGCGGGCTCAACCAGACAAAGAGAGAATCCCAAGGAACCCTTGTGTGTAACAACAAATGGATGAGCCAGGCGCCACCAGTAAATTATTAGAGTACTCACCGCCCCTTGCTTCAATCCAGACCAAACTATGCCAGTTTAGTCAAGGTCATCTGAGGTTTAAAATCCTACCTTTTGCTCTCCAATCCAGCTCACAGGTGCTGCGGGATGAGATGGCAGTCCCTGACGGCACAGTAGCCACAACTCCACCCATAAATGGATGAAGAACATCATTCTGGTGCAGCAGGACTTGGGGCACAGCAGAGACGGCGGGAAAGCCACCCACAGTGACCATCACCACAGCTCAGTGATGCTGGGACCGCAAAGGCTTGTGCCGTGACGCACTGTCCTAGTTCGCACCCCAGAGAGGTTAGGCCTTTGGAATTTGGTGGGAGAGTGTCCAGAACCACAAGCTAGGGATTTCCAAAGCTTCAAGTCTCAACTTGAAACGGCAGCGCTCCTGTGCAATGTCCCGGGATAGAGCTGGTCGGTTCGCTGGACGGCCCAGGAACACTTCCAAGAAGGCTGTTTCGGCCGGAAATCAGGAGACGCCGAGAGTAGTTCCCACTACTCAAATGGGTCGAAGCGCCCCCGCAGGCCTTTAAGGTCGAGAACGAAACACGGCCCGATGGAAAACAGCATGCTCAGGTTACCAAATCTTCCAGATTTTCTCCAATCATGGTCCAAGGTGGTCCCCATGCATTTATGCACACCAGACATTCTGGCACCAGTAGTGTGGATTGGGACCAGACAGTCCCAACCCTCTTCCTGGGCGCTAGCACACGTGACATGCAGGAGACCATGAAAGATGTGGTTTTCGTGGGAGGATGCATGCCCAAATAAGGATGTCCCGGGTCAGCTTGACCTGGGGGAAGACAAATGGACAAGATGGCCAAAGGACAGAAAAAAAGACTACGTGACCTGGCCATTTTCGGCACTGCCCACAGTCATGAGCCATCAGCGACAAACACAGTATGCTTCACAAATAAGTAAAAATACTATTACAGTAAACTGCTGCCACCAGTTCGTCCTTGGCACACTAGTACATTAACCATGAATTCCTTAGAGGGTGTCTATAGCCAGTCGTGGCAAGGAGAGAATAAAGGTAAGGTTGATGGGACCCCGGCTCCCTCTGTCTGTGTCCAGTGTAAAGGTCCAGGTTGCGCACGTGAATGTACTGGGGCCTGCAGTCCCAGCAAGGGTAATAACATGTGAAGAAGCAGGTTTAATGTTTTTTTCGGAAGGACCAGGGGGAGGGGGTCAGATCTGAGGGACACAGGGAGGGCATTCCAGAGTTTGGCAGCCGCAGTTGAGAAGCTGTGTCCTCCTGCCTTAGCTCTTTTTAATTTAGCTGTAGTGAGGAGGTGCGAGGTAGATGCCTGGGTGGGTCTGTTAGAGTGGGGTTTGGCAAGTTTGTTAGAAAGGTACTTTGGGGCCATATTAGTTAGGCACTTGTGTGTGATGGACAGGGTTTTGAATCTGATGCAGTCTTGGACAGGAAGCCAGTGGACATTGCTTCTGGCTGCAGAGATGTCTTCTTTCTTAGAAATATTCGGTGCTGCTCGTAGGGCATTATTCTTGATGACTTGCAGTTTTTTGATGTTGCTTGTGGAGGAGCCTGCGAAGAGGGCATTGCAATAATCTAGTCTGGACAGTATGAGGACGCTAGCTAGTGTGATGTAACTATCTGTCATTAGGAATGGTCTGCAGGCATTAATACGTTTAGCAGTATATGCTGCTTCAGAGGTCGTTGCATCGACTTGTCTAGTTAGGGAGAGTGAGGAATCTAGATAACCCCTACGGTTTTAACTTCCAGGAAAATGATGGAGTTCCCGTTTATAGTGAAAGATTTGTAGTTGACATCCAATTTAAGTCGAGATTGGGTCCCTACCAAAAGCAGTTCCGTTTTAGCATCGTTTAGACAGAGTTCATGTTGTGCCATCCGTGATTGGATGATTTGGTAGATTTTGTTGAGGGCATTGGTGTCCTTGTTGTAGTACCCGGAGATAGGCAAGAGGATCTGTGTATCGTCCACTGTGTAGGAAACGCCTTGTTCGTCCAGGAGGTCAAACGGGGGCTTTGTAAAAATGTTATCTAGTGTAGGTGATGCACACAATCCTTGGGGCACACCACAGAGGGCTGGTGTGGCAGCCATTACATTGGAAAAGACTCTCATATTTGCCTTTCTTTATTGCTTTGTTAAGCTGTATAGTTATCCACCAAAAGCCACCCTCCTTGGCTTTCCAATTGGATGCTTGGGGAAATAGGTTGGACTGCACATTATCGAAAAATGAGTGATTGGGAAAACCTCAAAGTTGGATGTCCACACGCTACATGTAGTGTCTGTTCCATGCACTTGCCAAGAGTCACCCCTCCCATGACATGTTAAGAAGGGATTATGTCTTTCCATGTATTGTCTGTCATTGTGGCATAGAATGCTTAATCATAGGTCACAGAAAGTGTACACATATACTGACCATCTGTAAGAGGCAGGAAGAATATGCATTCATTTTGCACTATACGCCCTTGCTTCACTTGCTTTTTTTATGTAAGGAAAGTGTGTCTTAAACTCTGGTGGTGAGTCCAAAAGAGGGACAGAAACAGGGTTGTATAACCACTGCACAGGTTTCTGCGTATAGATAAGGAAGGCCCCAAAATATTTCACAAGACATACATGCTCTGCCATGTCAGCTAGCCTTTCTAGACCATTGTCTGGATCTAACCATGCTCCTTGAGTAAACGCTTCTATCTTGGATCTCAACAGGTCCATATAAGCGTCTGTGATGTGCAACATAGGGGTAACTATCATAGATTCATCCATCACCAATGGTGTATATACCTGTACTCTTAAGTCCCGTCCCCTTTCCTCCCTACTGCATGGGCGTCCCTTCCAAGGGACGGGAGACGGAACCTTTTTCATGAGAAAAAACCTTCTTCCCCTTTTTAGAAGCGTGCAGAGGTGCGGCCCAGGGAGAATGCGCTGCCCTGACTCCGGCCTCCAGAGCCACACCGCAGTCCCCTTTTCTGCATTAACAGGAACAAGCCAAATTCACCAGCGCTCCTGGGTTTGGCTTTGGCCATGTAATTCCACGTGCGGATACTTCTTCTCTGTCTTCTTTTTTTGTCTTTTTATCATTCAGGTACTTGGTCCTCAGTCATCATGCTACTCCCCGGCACATGTCGACTTCTACAGGGTTCAGCAGGTGTCCATCCTGCAACGGGCTCTTCTCAACTTAATAACCCCACACCCTCTGCCTATGTTGCCTTGGCCCAGACCACCGTTGGCAAGCTTGTACAGCGTGTGGCTCGCCGTCATCGAAATCGCTGAAGAACAGATGAGCCAGGTGGAGGGAGCTCTTCCAGAAGTTACTTCCAGAGGACCTTTTATGAAACACTGAGCCATGTCCAAGGTAGGGCCGCTATTTTCCATCGCACCCCGCAAAGGAGACACCTTCCCAAGGACTCTCCTGCGCGGTAGCGACCGTTCAGGTCCTTGTACCAGCATGTGCACTGAGGCTGCTGCAGCTACCAGCCTTCGGGCTGAGGGATCTTTGGATCCTCCCGGTGGCAGTGTTGAGGGACCAGAAGGTTCTTGTACCGGATTATCATCCGAGGGGCTCTGGCCTTGTACCGGCAATATGGCGAAGGGGCTATGCCCTAGTACCGACAATACATCTGAGGGGGTGCCTAAACGCAGCTCTACCGACCCCCGGGTCGATGGTGTCACACCTACCGGGTCTAGGCCCGAGGAGCAGGGGTAGGCCTTGTGATCCAGGGTAGGCCTTGTGATCCACACGCAAGAGTCTTGGAGGAGGCTGGGCCCAGCGAGCCGAGCAACACATTGCAGGCATGTGACAGCCAGCTCGACAAGATGGCCGCTGCGCCAGACAGAGGCACCCCTCCGACGCCATTCCAGAATTCGGCAAAGAACTAGTGTCAATGTGAGACTGGCTGCAACCAGGTACGTGGCCTACAGCCTATCCTTTTTTTGCGCAGGGCATCTTCCCACTGCGTCCATACGAGCAGGGTATGCAGCGGCTCCAGCAGCTCCCGGCTACCCCATCAGTACCCCCTACCACCTCACCGGCCAGTGAAGAGGGGGTTCTTTGAGAGGTTCCTCGGGCTCATGAAGTCGCCTCGAATCGGGGTTATCCTCAAGAACGCTATCAGGGAGGTCCTCCCTACGATGCTAGCGGCACCACAAGCGCCTCCACCGGCGTCCCTGGCGCAGCCGCCGCCTCTGGCCCCCAAGCCGATTCATCAGGCGGCTTCGAACCAGCCTCCTCCTCAGCCTCCGGCCATGGTCACTGTACCCCAGCTTCCGGCTCCAGCTACTCCTCCACCTCTGCAGGATCCTCCTGATCCACAGGATATGGATGGGGAGGATCCGGACACGCCATCCTCAGCTAAGGCCTTTCACAAATGTCTTGCAGGGCTGGCGGAGTACCTGGGCCTACCTCAACCTGAGGTTGAGCAGCTGGCAGAAGGGGTTCTGGCTGAAGTCCTCATGCAATGCCCCTCTGCCAAAACGGGGATTCCACTGCAAATTGATGGTCTCCCTGGCTAAGAAGGGTTGGCTCAAGCCCCACTTGGTCCAGCTGGTCAATCGACGCCTGGACACCAAGTACAGGCAGATGGAGGGGGATACACTCTTGCTCTCGGCCCATCCTCAGCCACACTCCTCGGTGATCACTGAGTCATCACTATACTCCAAGCCACAGTCGTTCTCGGCCTCCTCCTCTGCGGCGCTGCTAGGCAAGGAGGAGAAGATTTTGGAGGCGTATGGCAAGAAACTCTATTCCAACACGTACTTGCCTCTTCGTCCGGCCAACGCTGACGCCATGCTGGCGGCTGCTAACCAAAGGTTATGGCTGGTAATTACGGACTTCCTCCCGGAACTCCCTACGCAGAGCCAATTGCGTTTTAAGGCGGGACTGGCTGAGGCCAAACTGGTGGCGCAGGACCCCATGGAATCCACCGTGGCCCATATTGACACCTCTGACCATGCCATCTGTATCGCCACGAACATGAGAAGGACAGCCTGGCTCCGGGCAATGAAATTCAACCCGGACGTCCAGGAATGCATATTTGATCTACCGTCCGGGTGGCGGGGGGACCTCTTCCACTCCACCACAGACGAAGAGCTGGACAAGAAGAAAAACAGCTGACAAACGGTCAAGTCTTTATCCATCTTGACAAAGACCACGCCCAAGTCGTACACCCAGTCACAGCAGCACTCTGACAGGGGGCGTACATATGTAGGTTTCCACGGCTTCCAGGAACGGAGATCCAGGCAGCCGGGCCGCTTGCTGTCTCAGAACCAGCACAAGCAACGAGGGGGGGGGTAACGTTTTTTCCAGTCCCCCTCCTCGGCAAAAGCCTTGAGGGAAAGAAGGCATGTCACGCCCCTTCGGGTCCACGTGTCTTCAGTGGGTGGCAGGCTTGCTCTCCATTCACATTTCTGGCGCCAGAATTTCGCGGAACCCTGGATCCTCTCTGTAGTATCCATGGGGTACCGCCTACCCATCCCAGCCTCTCCTCCTTCCTTCCCTCCACTCCCTCAGGTTGGGACAGCAAGTCTTCTGGCGGAGATCCGGTCGCTCGTAGAGTGCCAGGCAGTGGAGGAAGTCTCAGCTTCCCAACGAGGCTTGGGCTTTTACTCCAGGATTTTCACCATACAGAAGAAGAACCAGGCAGGCCTGAGAGTTGTGCTTGACCTTTCCACCCTCAACCTCTCCTTACCCCTACAAAAATTCAAATGGTTTTGCTAGCTTTTATAGCGGAGACATTGTGCAAGGGAGACTGGATGTGCTCCCTGGAGCTGAAGGACGCGTACCTACATGTCCCGGTTTGGCAGCCTCATCGTTCTTTCCTACGGTTAAGGATCATGGACTACCGTTTTCAATAAAAGGTCCTTCCTCAACTCGACCATCCAGGGTGTTTACCAGGCTAATGAATACGGTGACTAACCTCCTGAGAGCGCAGGGCCTCCACATCTACCCATACCTTGACGACTGGCTCGTCCGGGCTACATCTCCGGAAGCGGTTCACCACTCTGCCCATGCCCTCATGAACACACTGCACGATCTGGGCTTCTCGCTCAATCTCAAGAAGTCGCAGCAGCACTCCACTCAGACTTTGACATTCTTAGGCCTCCTCTGGGACATGTGCTCCGAGAAGGTATTTCCTTCAGAGGAAGAGATCTCGGCCATCAAGAAGGCCACCGCCCACTTCCTCGGCAGAGAGGTGGCCTTGGCATGGTGGTACCAGCATCTCCTGCGTCTCTTGGCGGCGGTCCTTTTAGCCGTTCCACACACGAGATTCAGGATTCCGCTGCACTTCGTGGCCTTATGGAACCAGGAGCCGGTCTCCCAATCCGAGATGCTCACTGTTCCTCCATCTCTCCATCCAGTCCTAACATGGTGGTCCAGGGACTGCAACCTACGGACGGGTAAGCCCTTTCGGCCGCCCTCCCCGCAGACCACCATCACCACAGACTCCTCGCTCGAGGACCCTGGACGATCTCTTGGTCCACGGCACCTGGACTCAACAGGAGCAGGAATACCACATCAATTGGTTAGAGCTGTATACCATCTGGCTAGCGCTCAGAGCATTCCTACCACTTCTCAGGGGCACAGTTGTCGTCATCCAGACAGACAAATCGACCAGCATGTACTAATTCAATGAGCAGGGAAGCACCAGATCACCACCTCTGTGCAGACTGGCAATCCGCATATGGGAGTGGACCCTGGAGAACGACATCTACCTCACGGCAGTCCACCTCCCGGAGGAAGCCAACCTGGAAGTGGATAGGGTCAGCAGGTTGGGAGCAGACAATTACGACCTTGTCATTCAGGAGATTTTCAACAGGTGGGGTGTTAGGGAGGATTCTCATATTATGGCTAATTTCCCTTTCCTATAGAGTCCCGCAGCAGCTTTGACGGATTTGAAGGGTTTGTTTCTTTTTACCTGCTAAGAGTGAGACTCTTTCCCCACTCTTAGGCATTTTTGCTATGTGTGTTCTAGGCTATTTTTGTGTTTAATGCTTATGGGATCTTCTCAACCCCATAGGAACCATATTTATTCACATGTGTTACACAGCACCCTCAGTGTAGTGACACAGGGGTGTCGTAGCGACCTCCAAACATAGACTCCATACCCTGGGACTGACTACTGTCTCCCAGGGCATGTAAAGTCCGCATTGACTTTACTAGTCAAATCCTATGAACTACACCAGTACAACCCATCTTACTATGGAGGTATTGGAAGGGGTTAATAGTTTTTCCCCTATGTTCATTTTCGAGAGTGTACCCTAGAGTACCTCTCTCAAAAGTTTCTGGCTGGTGGCAGTGGTTACTACCATAAATATTCGACCGCAAATATTTCTCTATGGGAATTTCCCATTGTTCGAGGCTACCACTTTTTCTGACGGCCTCTAACATACCGCCGGTGCATTTTAATATTAACTTTGCTCCGGTAGGTTTTATTTGCCAGAACTTTAAAATAACTTTTCTCGTGTCTTTCTCTACAATCCTAACCCAGGTCGGGGATCCTTTGTTCGTCCGTTTGGCGGGCTTCTGCCCAGAAGCCCTCCTTCCGGCGCCACTGAGTCTGGGGTGGGTCCATTGTGTGAGAGGGGGAGTAGGACCCCTGGACAGGGTTGCCTCAGCAACCCATGTCACACTCTATCCTGATAGGCAGGAGGGTCTCCCGCTACGATGACCACTCCACTGTGTGAGTGACAGCTAGGCTGTATGAATGGGGATCTTTTTGCATAAAAGCAGGGTCCTGAGGACTGGAAGAACAAGACGTTGCCACTGGAACTAAGAAGCCGAAGAGGAGAGAAGCCAAATACATCTGCAATGACTGAATCACCGGTGAAGCCCTGCCGCAGTGTCTCACCAGTTCTCCACACGACGAGAGAAGATCTTGACCTGCAAGAGCCTTCTTCCCTTGAGCTGGTGGGGCCAATCAGTTTGCCAATTGCCTTCCCGGACCTGCCTTGGTCGAATCTCCCGTGCCCTGTACTGAGGGGCCGGATAGCCAGGAACCAGTCCACCTGGACCGCGATTTAAAGGAGCGTACCTTTTATTCGTCGGGCAGCACCGCGGCTGGTTTCATACCTGGCTAGTGCAGTAACTCGAACCTTCCTCCACGACGAGAACATCTCTTCCTCTGCCGGATCACCCGAACCTCAGGAACTACCAGGAACCGCCGCCACCGCAGGAGCCACTTCTTCATTTTAAGGTACATTGTTCCGCCAGACCGCCCTTCCTCCGCGGTAGTGCTAAAGGTGTTTTAAATCCTTTACCTACCTATTGGGTTGGTCGCCCCTCTCTCTTAACATTGTCTTTTCAACCTTTGCAACCACCTTTTCAATATCGTTAACCAAAGACTTGACCGCAGCTACAAGAACGTTTTGCTCCTGGGCCCTTGCCCTGTACCACTAGCTCTGGTACAGGCCTACTGACTCTGGTCACATTTGTTAGATCTGCCTTCTCGAGATTGATTCTCCATTCAAAGTATGTGGTGCACCCCTTTCTTATAACTCCCCTTTCTTCCCATTGCATAATCATTGTGAAATGCCATTTTGCTCAGTTTTCATTTTAAGTATTGCTTACACTGATGCACTGTCTTGCTGAACTGGGTCACAACTGATGGGAAGTGTTGTTAGGGTGTATAAGAACCTATTTCTGAATAACTTGTGATTTCCCTCCCTTGTGAGGAATTGTTGGAGGATCCCTTGTGTGTAGTTTTCACGGTGCCTTTTTGCTCAGTTTTCACTCTGGTTCACTTGGTCTATAATTCATATCGGGAGCAGGTATATTTTTCCTTGACTTAATTTAACTTGCTTGATACTTGTGTACATGTGTTTTATTAGAATTGTATAAAATAAATGTATATCTACTTTTTAACTACAAAGCTTTGGTCAATGTTTCCTTGTTCCATAATCTAATGGGCCTAATGTGTAAACCCTGAATACTGCTCATCTCCCTCTTGAGATAAGTCTGACTGCTCAGCCACAGCTACAAACTAAATCTTTGTGGTACAGACTGATACCAAAGGGGATTTATTGCTCTCACCTTTAGTCCTAATCTGGTGTAGTACTCCCTAAGGGAACTGCACTGGATTCTGCCTAACATGGGGTCATCCCCAGGTGGGTCTCTTTGCCACCTGGCACAACAAGAAGTGCCCTCAGTTCGTCTTCTGGCAGGGACAGGGCCCCTGCTCCCTGGGTGATGCATTTCGGCTTCAGTGGAACGGCATGAGGGCTTACGCCTTCCCGCCCACTCCGCTGATTTACAGAGTGATTTGCAAGATCAAGGGGTCTCGCCAACTCAACATAATTCTAATAGCTCCATATTGGCTGGCCAGGCCATGGTTTTCGGATCTGCTCAGCCTCTCGGAGGTGTCTCTGATTCACGTCCCGACGGGCCTAGCACATCATCTGGCTCAACACGGGGGAGGGGGTGGGAAGTCATCCACCCCGCCCCACAGAAACTAGCCCACACAGCTTGGTACCTGAGCAGGTAACGCTGCGTCACCTCCGCCTCTCACAGGCTAATCTGGAAATCATACACCCATGCAGTATGGAGGAAAAGGCACTAAGGACTAAGAGTATGTTGGTCACTATAGTGAGTAACTTATAATGTATTGCATACTAGGCCCACAGTTATACTGGCTTGTCCAGCAGTGCCCTATCTCTAGTGGGTATTTGCTTATTTATGGAGAGCCTCCTCCGACATTAGCCTGCACCTCCCTTTTATGCATTGGGTTCGGAATGTGTGCTGTTTCTAAGGTTGAAATGTTCAACTGTTGGCTAATTATTGGAATCTCCAGTGGGAATAAAAATGTCCCAAAGTCATTAGACAAAAAAGGTTTAGAAGGCTTATCCACAGCAAAATGTAAAACAGGATCACTGTTCCAACAATACGTGTACTAGTTTTCGTGCACTTGGGATGGTCAAAAGTTACAATAGACCTTGTCTAGTCACAATAGACCTCACGCTTTGGTTCTAGCCTTGTTTCTAGCTCTTCGGTTCCTGGAAAAACAGACGTCTATTAATGCTACATGGAGGTTTCTGGAGGTATTAACTTCACATTTTCATCTATTCTTGCCTGCTTGTCCGGTTATTCAAGATGGTCTCCTACCTCGGGAAGAGGGGCGTAACCATCTGGTGCTGGCTAAAGGTGGTTGACTGACACTTGTTGGTTGCTTTTTTTCAAGAGGCAGGGCTAGTAGGACTGCTGCTCTTGAGTCTATACTTTTCAGTACCTTCACAGTAGGTTGGTAGCACGGTCCTGAGTCTTCATGAAGCTTCTCTAGGACTTAATTCACAGACTGACACTAATGTCAGGGGACTATTTGTCTCTAAGGCTGTGATGGTTCGTCACCATTGATGGAGTCTCTTAGGAGATTTATGAGGAGCAGCTGGTCTGGTCAGTTGAGAATTTACAATAATTGTGTAAAACAGGCATATACATTGGAGCGTCAATCGGCAACTAAAAAAAGGTGTCTTACCCTCACATTGAGAAAGGTAAGGTAGATTCTTTATACCACAATGCAGTATAGGAAAGTAACTCATCCAATTAACACCAGAAGAACGGATGCATTTAGTCAAGGATTGCCTTTCTATTCCATTGGTTTTCTCTGACACCATTAGCTTGTGGGCAAAACTGGTTTAGAGATACACAGAGTACAGCCCCGGCTTGACAAGGCCTTTCTTAAGGCGCTGCCTGAAAAGACTTGCCCATTGCCAGCTTGGTGAGAATTCAGTGCTGTCATAGCTACTAAGGACAGCAAACCCGTTCGCCTCTTTACCATCAGCTGTCTTCTGAGAAATTAACCAAGTAACCCTGTGCACAAGTCCAACATGACTAACAAGTATTCGTACTTGTTGACGGGTGTCAGTGGATCTTTGTGGTCCATATATATGTATTCAAAAGGTACTGTGGCCCTTGTTTGTGTGCTTACTGGTGGTTTGCAGGAATTGTCCATTGTTATCTGTAAACCTATGTGCCAACTTGCAATGTACTGTCATACTTTTCTACTGAGCCCTGGCCACCAGTATCTATCCTACAAGAGTCGTGGAACAGTTGAAATCCCCAAGTGGGTTGAGGCTACACGTGCAGTGGAGAATAATTTGAATCTATCCCGCTTGTCCGGTAGTACTCTTTCAACAGGGTCACCATTTGACTTAGGCATAGTAACTATCTGTCATGGTCATGAAGTCAGGGGCACAGGCATGCAGGGGTTGCATGCACCGGAGACCTGGGTGGACACTGTCCTAGCGCCTTTGGCACCAGGCTCATGAACAAAAGTAAACCAGAACATCACAACACCAAAAAGCTTTTAAAATGGACGTAGCACTTCAGATGCATTAGCCTTGAACATTCCACCCATTAAGCTGGATGCATTAACCTTGAACATTCCATCCATTAAGCAGCCCCAATTGTATTCTTGGGTGTGGCTGCTAATGGATTGCCTTCGCACATGCTCACTCACTAGGAGTGGCAGGGTGTGGCTGGTAAGCCGGCCCTAATGGGCGTGCCCACGATCTCAGCTATATAAGCTGCCCCGATCCTCAAGACAGATGCTTCGTGTTATTCTGCACTTGTAAGTAGCACAACGCTCACCGGCGCCTGAGGTCAGACTTACCTTTGAAGATCCTGCTTCCTAGACATCCTGCTTCCTGCCAGCATACTTACCAACTGGGGGAAGCAGTTCTTACCTGTACATCTCTTCGGCGAAACAAGTATTAATCTTTACACTTACCGGAACGCCGGAATCTTCATCTTGGCACCGCAGCATGACACGCTCCATCATTGACAGCAGCGCCTGCAAGGAAAAACAGAAGACAAGGTTCGACATCAAAAAAAGTCAGTTTAAGGTTGCGCTTCGCCATACTTCGCGCTTTACTTAAACCATCACTTACCTGCTGTCGAACATTGCGGTAGCATCCATCTTCGATCCGGCCACGTCTCGCGTCTCACAGCTGCATTGAGGCCGCATTTCCTTCTAAATGAAGAAAACAGAAGAGACATTATTGCGGGCATACATATAAAGACATAAAACAGCATCACAAGAGCTCAAAGACTTAACAATCATAAGGAGAAGCATAGTCGCAGCTGGACTGGACTAATCCTTGTCAGGGATCAGTGAAGGAACTAGATCCATTCGACGCTCCCCTGCCAGAAGTAGCAGGAGGGAGAGCTTATCTTCCATAATTCACAGGTGAGCTTTATGGGCCGGTGTATGCTGACAGAAACTGTACTTTGGGTTGAAGGGTTCGAGAGGTACAAAAATCAGATTGGCGCACTCACACACATCTCCACACAGGAGCAGTATCCCCACGTACCACCGCTCACAGCTTTTCTACCGCGGGAGAGGCCTGAAGGGGGTGATTCAAGTTCAGGGAGGACTGCAACCGTGCCCCAACTCCTCCGCAGAGACCAGGTGAGCGTAACACTATCACTGTATTCTCTTTCACAGTATAGTTATACGTTGTGGGGAACCCATGGGGTTAGGACTGTTTCCATCTACACATGCTTTTATGTTGTAATCTATGAATGTGGCTGAGTATCTTAATGCTGCTACCATGTTGTACATTTCACTGTCATGCAGACTGATCAGCAAGCACATTACCTGCTCTGTGCACCGAATCAGCGCTGCGTGCTTTTGTATGCATAACCCAGATGAGAGGTCTAGGCTTCCCGATGTCCCATTTTATTTACCAAATTTGTTTTGACAAGATTGGCTTCCCTTCAGAATCTCTGAATAAGTTGGCTTGCCACCATTAGAGGTCAGAGTTAGAATTTTCTATTACATAGTCTGAGTCAGACACAATTTGAGTGGGCTTATGGGGATCAATTTGTTTTAGTGCAAAGAGGCCTTGTAAAACTCAATGGCCTGAGCTGATGTGTCCCCTAATTTGTTTGTGTATTGTAACGAAGACCGAGACAGCGTGGTAGGTTCAGTTAGTTTATTTCAGTGAGCCCGCACGGAGGCGCTCTCTCTCAATCTCTGCCGCCAGCTAACCGCCTCTGCTATCACGCGATGCCCCACGCTCAAACCACAAGGCTTGCGTGACAGCACGAGGCTTATCAAATCCCCACATATCTTCCCCCTTATAAACAATAAAACTTTAGATAACAACTTAAACACACTAAATATACTAAACATTAAATTTAAACAAACAAACCCAAATAAAATAGTGGAAACAAATTGATGAGACTACATATCAAACAGAATGCAAGATCTTCTACAGATGTGGAAAAACAACCTGAATAATAATTTGTTCACCTTAGAATCTATTCCAAAATTCTTAATACACATAGTCAGTCAACCATACAGGCTTTGACCTTGTTCTTTGTGAACTGACCCCTGAGCCCACCCTCTCCTGTACCAGTCTTACTAATGCCACTTTCCTCCTCCAACAAGTTTCCCTTCTCCTTGTTCTCATTCGAATCACATGCTCTTGCAATCCTCCCCTTTGACCACACTTCTCCTCCTTCCAAAATCACCACACTATTTTTCACTGCACATATATTCTTCGGACCCAAAAACCTACTCTCTACACACTTATTCACCACCCTGGGATTCTTTACATATACCATCTCTCCTACCTTCCAGTCTATACCTTTCACTCTTTCTCTAGCATCAAACCACTCTTTGTTCTTCTCCTGGCTCACTGAGATAAGTTTCATAATCTGATCCCTATCAACATGAACAACTCGGGCCATCCCTAGCCACCCTGGACAAAGTCTTGTCCCTGGCTCTCTGCCTTTCATGGAGACAAACGGAGAAACCCCTGTCACCGAATGTGGTGTAGTTATGTAGTTCCAAGTTAATAGGTTTAAGACTTCTCTCCACGGCTGACTCATTCTCATGGTCATTCGCAGACCCCCTTTCAGATATCTATTGACTCTTTCTACAAGACCATTGGCCCTGGGGTGGTACAACGCCGTTCTAACTTGTTTTATACCATAGCTGCTCAGAAACTTTCTCATAGCCTCCGAAACAAATTGCACCTCTATCGGACACCAATTCTGTGGGTACTCCTTCTTTAAGAAACACTTTCTCTAGGAATGCAATTAAATCTTTTGCCGTGACCTTTTTGACCGCGTCCCATTCAATCCATTTCGAATAATAATCTACTAACACAAAAAGAAACCTTAAACCACCTCCTAATCCGGAAATGGGACCCTTGATGTCCACCGCTAACTCAGACCATGGTTGATCTGGTACAACAATAGGAACCAAAGGAGATTCTCTTACCATTCTGCTCGTATCACTACTTTGACAGTCCACACAATCTTTTATCCATCTCTCGGCCATCTTATCAATGACAGGCCACCAATAGTTTGGCCTCAATTTCCTCTTCATGGCCCCTTCAGCTGGGTGCCCCTGATGTGCAAGCTCCACTAAACTCCGTCTGAGTCTCTCAGGAGGAACCACACTCCGTCCCCTCCTTAGTCTGCCTTTAAACATGTTCAAGTCTTCCTTTATTTCCCACCAAACATCACATTTTCGATCTAGACTCTTCTTTAGAGGCCATCCTTCCACTGTCCACTCTTTAATCATCTTAAGTTCATCATCCGCATCTTCTCTTATCCACCTTTCCTGACCAACAGCATTTACCACTTCTGCTACCACCGCTTCACTCACATCCATATCCATTAATTCTTCCTTCACAGGAAGCCTGGAAAGGCAGTCCGCTACTACATTTCTTTTTCCCGGAAGATAGCTTACCTCAAAATTGTAAACTTGGAGTCCCAGACCCCACCTACTTATCCTAGGTGAGCCTAAAGCCCACCTTCCACTTTCAAACTGGACCATGGGTTTATGATCAGACCTGACAATGAACCGGCTTCCCCACAAAAAATATTTAAAGTGAATAATGGCCCAATACATTGCTAATGTTTCTCTCTCAATCACTTAGTATTTGCATTCTGCTCCTCTCGGCGCTCTTGATGCAAACGCTATTACCCTTTCTTTGTTGTCCTTATCGTATTGCACTAGAGCTGCTCCCAACCCTAACACACTTGCATCCACCACCAACACAGTTTTGTCCTTGGGGTCAAACCTCCCAATCGAAGGCGCTTCACTTACAGCTTCCTTAATGCCCTTAAAAGCTTCAGTACACTCCGGAGACCACACAAACTTTGACCCCTTTTTGAGTAGCATTCTTAAAGGAGTGTACACCGTGGCAAAGTCCTTTACAAATCTATGATAATACTCTGCTAGCCCTAAAAAAGATCTCACTTGGTCTTTGTTTGCTGGTATTGGCGCATCCACTAGGCATCTCTTTGGTCTCACCCCTCGCTCATCAATCTCATGCCCCAAATACTCTACTCGGTCAGTTGCAATTTTACATTTGTTTCTTTTCACCGTTAACCCAGCCTCAGACAATCTGGTCAACACTTGAGTCAAAATATCATCATGTTCATCCTTGGAGCCAGCATATACCAATAAGTCATCTTGGAACACTACTACATTTTTCACTCCATCCATTATAGTGTCCATCACCCTTTGAAACGCCGCCGCCGAGGCAAGCCCAAATGGCATTCCGTAGTACTTGAAAGTTCCAAATATTGTTACAAACGCCGTCAAGTGCGGACATTCTTCATTCAGGGGAATCTGGTGATACGCTTTAGAAAGATCAATTACTGAAAATACCTTGGCATCTCTGAGAGTCGATAAACTATCAGCAATTATTGGTAGTGGGTGCCTGTCTATCAAAATGTTTCTATTGATGTCCCTTAAATCAACGCAAAGTCTTATGTCCCCATTTGACTTTGCCACCACCACCGGTGATAACCACTCTGAGCTTTCACTCTCTTCTATGATGCCTCTCTGTAACAGCATATCCACTTCTCTTTAATTTCTCTCTGAGGTCCTGAGGTATCAGTCTCACCTTGTGTATCTTGGGAATAGCCCCTGCCTTTAAATGTATTTCATGTTCAAATCCTTTTAACATCCCCAACTCTTCTTGAAACACTTTGGGAAACTCCTTTTCCCACTTGTCCTTGATCTCGGGAATCGTGACAGGTTCTTCAGCACTCGCTTGGATTCTAATTCCCAACTTTCTCTGCTCGCCCCATCCTACTAAAGACGAACCTTGCTGGGTCACATACACTTCCGACTCACAACATCTCCCTTTGTACTTTATAGCCACTGCAAACTTCCCCAAAACTTCAATCTTCAGGTTACCATAGGCAAATGGTTCTATTTTATGTTCCTGCAGGTCACTCATGTCACCCTTCAGGCAGTCTTCATAGTTCTTCTTGACATCAAAGTCCATGGTGAGCAACTGTCCACTTTAATTGTTACAACTCTACCATTGACTAAGAACACATCAGTCGGTGTATTTCCTTTGTTGGAAACTTCTGCCACTTCCAGCACATGCTTGACTTGAGTACCTTACATCACTGCCAGATTCTCTTCCTGTTCCGGCATCCTTCCATTTGACTCAATGTTCTGTACCTGGTTTGATTCACGACATACTCTTGCAAAATGTCCCCTCTTCTTGCACTTGAGGCACAAGACATTCTTTGTGTGACAAAATGCGCTAGTGGAAATAGGTCTGTTGCTGCCACACTTATAGCACTTAATTTCCTTATTAGTATTCGTTTTTCTAAATCCTCTTACAGCTGCCACTGCTCCTTGTCTTTCACATTTCATAATAGACATATATTTGAGGGTCTGCTCCATGCCTCTGGCAGTTTCCACTGCTGCGTCCAGCGATACATCCTTAGATAAGTCTTTCCTGTATTTTCAGATTGTTAGTACAACGGACTAACTGATCTCGTATGAGGGAGTCCGTCAATGGGCCAAACTCGCATGTGTGGCTGAGAGACCTTAATGCTGCAACGAAATTTTCCACCGGTTCCTGCGCATCCTGCACCCTTTGGAAAAATGTGTCTCTCAAATGTGATGTTCTTCCTTGCCTCAAAGTGGATCTCTAACTTTTTCTCTGCCACAGTGTATTGGTCAAAATCCCCTTGACCCTGTTGTGGAGGTTCCGGCAAACCATCGTAAGCACTACGACCTTCTGTACCTAAATTGTGAAGAAGAATTGCCTCCTTTCTTGCTGGAGCAAACTTCTCCCCACCTATAGCAACCAAATAGGTGTCCAACAACCTCTTCCACCTGTCCCATCTTATAGGCGGAGTACCTGGCTCAGAGAGAAAGGGTGGAGGTGGGGAACATACTTGCTGCAGCCATATCTATTCTGAGATAGCTTTCTTCCTAGTACAAAATCAGTTCCACCGGTGACACTCTCTTGACAGACTAAAATGTGCACTAAACCACTCTATCACTGCACCCCTGGAGAGTGGTTGTGCTGGTTTCCCTTTGCTTTGTGTTACTTGGAGAATCTCTAGTTGCTTTGTCCTTTATTTTTCACTTCACCCAACAATCTATTCAGTGTGGGCCTGGATTTGTTTTCCCAACTTCACATTAGAAGCTTCTGTCCAATGGGCTTCCAGCTTCTTTTCACAATGGCTGTATAATTGCCCTCAGAAACATCAAACTGAGTGGACCGCCCACATTGGATGGATCCACCTTCTTCACCTCCCCCTCTTCTCCTCACCTCTGTAGGATTGTCCAATGGAGTTCAGGGGGAGGGCGGGACCAAGCCATTGTTTCCGGGCCGTATGAGTGCGCCTGCCCTTTGCGCCCAGCCTGGCCCAGGGAGACTGTCCCCTGCAGCGCCGCCGCTCCGCACACCTCGCCGTCCTTCAGAGCTGGAAAAGGCCGTTCTGAGGAGGGACGCCTACAGTGCTGCGGTGGCCGCCCTTCCGATTACAGGTGATCACTTCTGGATCGTGATCCGCACAGTGGACCTCTCCTCTCCGTGATTGGCTCACTCACTCGTCGCCACTGTTACGAAGACTGAGACAGCGTGGTAGGTTCAATTAGTTTATTTCAGTGAGCCTGCACGGAGGCGCTCTCTCAATCTCCGCCGCCAGCTAACCGCCTCTGCTGTCACGCGACGCTCCACGCTCAAACCACAACAAGGCTCGCGTGACAGCATGAGGCTTATCAGCAATAGCAAATCCTCACATGTATCCTGGTGTTCAAACATTTTTTTTACCTGAATCACCCTTTTACAGCAGTACAGGCAGCGGAATACTTGGAGCGTATCCCAATTGCTAGAACAGCATTGTCATCTTAGTATAATACATTTGCAGACATGCAAAGCAGGATGGCGGTTACTGTGGATTCTGCTTCTGGTTGTAAAGACCATTCCAGATCATACATTTGTAGCTATTCTGGTTTATAGTGATGCCTTATGTCTGGTGCAGACTGTTTTACTTCTGCACGATCATTTGTACTACAACCAGAATCTTTTTATTGCGGAGCAAGGTGTAGCTCAGATACTGTATAGACATGTAAATATTTTCTTTTTTTTCTTTTTTTTTTCTTCGTTCAGTGTTTTCAATTACTGAGTGGATTGAATGTAACCAGGGCCCTAATATCCTGATTCCATCAATATCAAAATGTGGGCATTCCAGAACCAGAAGTTGCAAAGTTTCCAGAGGGGCCTGGCCACACACACTGCATCCTCTTAGCTCCTTTGGTATTTTGAGTTTGGGGCCAATCACCTCCAAGGTTGGAAGCACATTGAGGCGGAATTTCAAATAAAGATCCCTAGACCTTTGTGAGGGGAATTTGGCTAAATATTCCTTAACTTTAATCTTGGGCACATAACAGACTGCCAATCTCAGTACAACTATGCTCTAAATCCTTCTTTTCGAATGGATTGTCCCCTCCAGCGTATTCCACATCTTAGACATGTAATGTCCATAGCTGTGCTACTTCTGAAATTTTTCGGCAGAGTGTGTCCTGCGTCGATGGTGTCGGGTCGATGGTGTCGGGTCGATGTCCCTCAAAGGCCTCCGTCAAGGGTGACTTCACCGGATGTTATAAATAGGACACACGGCACACGTAGCCTCAGTTCTGTTTTTTTTCTGTAAGTCTAAGATGTCGATTACAGACCTGCACCGCATTTGTTTGTGGTGTCTGAGCAAGAGTCAGGACATTGACGACTGTTTGAAATGCAAGTCGCTCACTGCTAAGGCCTTGCAGGAGCGTAAGGGTAAGTTACAGGTAGGTCGGGGTACTAAACCCATTAAGTCCCGAAAATCTGAGAAAGGGATGTCCACCGACGATTCAAGGGGTGCTCTCCTCGTCAGGAGTCCCGGGTATCTCGATCCTGGAGTGGGTCCCGCCACTCGTCATTGTCTAGGCACTGCTGGAAGCTGCGTCATTGATCGCCTTCCCTGTCCTTGTCGGATGATGGCGCCGCAAGGAAAGTGGCTTGTCCCACTAAATCCTCGACTCCGGAGGAATGGGAGGCCTTTAGGGAGAAGATGCTGGTAATTTTGAGATCCCGGGGCACAGTTCAGTCCGCGCCTCAGGAAGAAGCCGTCAGGGAACGGTCTCAGTCCGATGCTGCGCGCCTTCGGGCCCAGGTCGTCGGCGCGATACTCATCGGGAATCGTCGAGGTCCCATTTGGACAAGGTTCAGATTGATCACCAGAGGTGTGCTAGATCCAGGTCTCGGTCTTCGTCCCTGGTGAAATCGCAGAAATCTGGTAAGGGCTCGAGGTCGGCGTCGACTGTCGGCGCCGTGTCCGTCGGATACAGAGGTCGATCCTTTGCCTTCATATCAGCCCTCGGCACCGTTGAAGCCGAAGCCGCTGACGCCTTCCGGGCCTTTTAGCCGGAATTTGATGCTGGAGATCCCTGGTACTGTGGATCCTCCAAGGAAGGCTAAATCCAAGTCTGTGAAGCCTGTTAAGGAATCCAGACCCACTGCTGTCCCTAGGCAGGAGTTCTTTCTTCCTCTGGATGATATCTATGAAGATGAGGAGAGGTCAGATTTGGAATTTGACCCTGTTGAGCCTGATGTGGCTCCTGTCTTTTCCGGGGACAGTCAGTTGGAAGACTTACATCAAACACTACATGATGCCAGTGGCTTACATCTCCTCAGGTGGAGTTTGGGAGACCTGAGCCTGGTGCCTGAGCCTGGGGCTCATGCTGAGTCCTCTTATAGGAGACTGATGGCTAGGGTTACTGAGTATCTTGGTTGGTCTAGTCCTCCGGATGCATTTGTTCAGGATGACTTGACTGATATTTTGGATCAAGGTCCGTCTACTGACCAGGTGTTACCTTTTCATTTGACTTTGCACAAAAGGGTGGCGGCTGCTTGGCAGACCCCAAGTCTCTTCCGGCGGTTAACAAGTTGTTAACAAAAAAATACTGCCTTTCCAGTAGTGACCCCAGCTACCTAGCCCCTCACCCCACTCCCGAATGTTTGGTGGTTCAGGTGGCTACGGCCACCTCGAGGCAGGCGGCGTACCTGACCATCCCTCCTGATGGGGCCAAGCGCTTTGATGGTTGGGAGCGCAAGGTGTTTTCTGCAGGGAGTATGGCGCTGAAGTCCGCCAACTCCACTTGTGCCGTGGCAAGATTTTCACACCCTGGAATTGCGTCTCTCTAGCGGCTGAGCATATTTCTGAGGTGGAAGAACGGGATGGGTTCCTTGCTCTCATGCAGGATGGCAAGGATGCCATGTGTGAATCCCTTCAGTCTGTGTTGGGGAGAATTCTCATTCTATGGCCAATTTCCCTTACCTAGTGAGTCCCCCAGCAGCTTTGATGGATTTCTGGAGTTTATTTTTTCCACTTGGTAAGAGTATGAGCTTTTCCCCCACTCTTACCTGTGTTTTGTCATGTGTATTTCATCTGTTTTTGTGATTGTGGACTCAGTAGCCCCACTCTTTTGTGTTACACAGCACCTTCAGTGCAGTGACACCGGGTTGTCTTTTAGACTTCCCACCGACTCCATTTCTGGGGCTGACTACTGTCCCCTAGAAAAAAGGGTGAAGTTGCCATTAACTTTACATAGGCCCTCATTACGACCCAGGCGGTAAGGGGTTTACGCCGGCGTAAACTTCGCCGACCCTTACCGCCTGAGTACGAGTTCCCGTAGCGCCATGGCGGATTTAACACCTGCTTTTAGCAGGTGTTAAAATCCATGGCGCTAAGGGACCTTGTTGTTAATTACGCCACCGTAATTTACGGTGGCGTAATTAACGCCTTCCCCACTCCCATTATGCCCTATGGGGCAAAAATGGGAATGGGGAAGGGTAAATGGGGATTGGGGACTTACCGCCCCGCCAAGGTCGGAATGGGGCGGTAAGTCCGCCAACCACCATGGCGGAGTTGGCAACTTAGCGCCATGGACCATGGTGCTAATAGCACCATGGTTCTCCGCCAAGGTCGTAATGAGGGCCATAGTCATTTAACCACAGATCCAGTGCACCCCATCTTACATGGAGTATTGGAAAGGGTTAATTCTTAAACCTTTTTATCTGTACCTCTTGGAGCATTGTTTCGCGCCCTTAACATTAAGACTTGGCTGGTGGCAGTGGCATCTACCCAGATTTTCATACCGCGATTATATTACATAACGTGGTATTGTTTTAGGCTATTTTAGTAGCCTCGAACTTTAAACCCACTAGCCCAAATACTTTTTCTTTCATCTGTGGTTGGGTTTAAATCGCCATTTCTTTTTGTTAACTGCCTTCTGGGGTCTTTATTTGCGGCAAACCAGGTTTGCCTCTTTTGTTCGCTGACCTTTGGCGGGCTTCTGACCAGACGCCCTCCTTTGGCGTCTGGGTCTCTAGGTGGGCTGAATGTGCGGGCGGGGTGTAGTCACCTCCTGCACAGGGTCTCCTTGGAGACCCAAGTCGCACTGGGTGTTGATTGGCTGAGGTGGTTGTCCGGGCTGGACAACCCCCCTGCTGAGTGATTGACAGCCAGGCTGTGTGAATGGGGGATTTTGGCATAAAAGGCAGGACTATTGAGCTAGAAGGCAGTCGCCTCTGGAACTACAAGGAACCGAAGAGAAGCGGAGAAGACGGCTGCTGCAACCCCCAGTCCAGGTGATGCCCTGCTGCAGTCCTGCGCTATCTACCCATTTGACGACTAAGAGAAGATCCAGTCCGGAGTCGTGTTCCCTTGAGCCTGGTCGAATCAACCAGCTAGTGTTTTCTTCAGTCAGAGAATCCTCTCCTGGTTCGAAATCACTGCTGTGCTGTAGTGGTCTGGATAGCCATCAGAAGAGCCCTCTCCTGATTTAAAGGAGCACACCTTTTATTCATTGTTGTCCTTTTCACTGCTGCTGGCCTCATCCCTGGGTAGTGCAGATCGCTCCAGACGTTGTTCTTCTTGTCCCCACGACTGAAGCCGCAGCAACTGTGAGTCTGTAGGAACTACCAGGTGGCACCAGCTTTTCTCCAACGGAATAAGGTACTGTGCACACTTGGTCATTCTCTCCGTCTGACCAGCCGGAAATGGGGTGAACCCTTTTCCTCCACAAAGAATGTGTTCTTTCTTCCCTTCCTCTTATACCTTTTCTTTCCATTTGACAATCTTTGCAACTCTTGGCATCTCGAACTGTTTAACGTGTGATCTTCGGCAACTGAGCCTCTGCTCCATTGACACTGGCGCAGGCCTATTGACTTTAATCTGTATCTTTTGAATAAGTCCTCGAGTCTCCTTGCCTCGAAAAAGTATTGCCTATGATTTTTATTCACGTTTCCCTTGTTTGAAATTCTTAAGTACAAAGAGTGTTTTAACTTCGTGAGCATTTCTACCCACAGGTACGCGTTAGTATCGCAACACCGGTCTGTCAAACCCTAATGTACTTATCTTGAATTTGCTGGAACAGGTGGAATTGGTTGTGTAGAGTATTTTACGTGTGATTTTGAAATGATAGAAGTGTTGTGTTTTATAACAGATAGTTTAAAAATAAATGTACTTATATTTTTTACCTGAAACCTTGAGTCAGTGTTTGCTTGAGTCACAGTAATTGTGGTCCTTTGTGTAGTCCCTACTACTGCTCATTTATTCTTGAGATAAGTGTGGCTGCTCCGCAACTGCTACCACTTTAACAGTGTTGTACAGGCTTGTACCAAAAGGTGAACTTGTATTACCACTTGTAGTCTTAATTGTGTGTAGTGGTCCCTAAGGGCACTGCACAGGATTCTGTCTAACACTCGGGGTTGGACACGGCCGACAGTGTTAGCCGGTCCATGGCTGCGAGCACGGTTCTACGCAGGTTTGCGTGGTTGCGGAAGTCTGGTTTTGCTCCAGATGCACAGGCCCGTCTTCTGAACATGCCCTTTGATGGCTATCATTTGTTTGGCAGCACGGCTGACGAGAGCCTTCAGAGGTTGCAGACCTCCAAAGCTACTGCTAAATCTTTGAGAGCAGCAGTGCGTCAACCTCCACTTTTTCGTCCTAGGGGACAACAGTGGAGGGAAGGTTCCTTTCGTTACTACTTTTTTAGTAGGACCAGAGGAGCCGGCAATCAAAGGGGTCAACGAAGAAGTACCTGTGGTGGTCGGGGAAATAGAGGTGCCAAAGCCGCTCAAGCAGCAGCCTCTTTGCCTTCAGGGCTGCAACAGCCGTTCCAAAACAACTGAGACCATGTTCCATTGTTCACCGGTTGGGGGGCAGGCTGTCTCAGCATCTCAGAGAATGGCAAGCTATTACTTCGATGCGTGGGTTCTGGATACAATAGCCCACGGCTACTGCCTGCCCTTCCTAAAGTGGCCTTATGGCAATCCACCGGGGATTCTCCTTTTGAAGCTTCCGGATCCACTCCTTGTGCAGGAAATCTTAACCCTGCTGGAGAAAAGCACTATAGAACTAGTGCCTGTAGCGGAGAGGAACAAGGGATGGTATTCCCCGTATTTTTTGATTCCAAAGAAAGGCGGGTGACTGAGACCCATCTTGGACTTGCGTTGGTTGAACAAGTTCCTCCGGAAGGGCAAGTTCAAGATGGTTACTCTTTCTTAGGTCCTTCAGGCCCTTCGACTTCAAGATTGGTTGGTTTCTCTGGACCTACATTATGCTTACTTTCATGTGCCGATTCATCCAAAGCACAGAAAGTACCTGAGGTTTGCGGCTGGCAGCTCGCACTTTCAGTTTCGGGTCCTGCCATTCGGATTGACCTCTGCCTGAGGGTCTTCACCAAGCTCATGGTGGTGGCGGCAGCGTATCTCAGACGAGGGGGGATTCACGTCTATCCCTACCTTGACGACTGGCTGATCCGAGCGTGTTCTCCCGAGCAAGCTCTGGATCATCTCGCTCTCACCTGCCTCTCCCTCTACAAGCTGGGCTTCTCCCTCAATTTCAAGAAGTCGCATCTGACACTTCAACAGCTCCAGTACATCGGGGCTGTTTTAGATACGTCCTTGGGAAAGTGTTCGTCTCCCAAGGTGAGGGCTCATCACATTGTACAGATGGTGGACAAATTTCAACATGCCCAGAGTCTTCCAGCTTTCGTATTCTTAAGGTTGCTTGGCCTCATGGCATCCTGCATTTTTCTGGTGCCAGAGGCCAGACTGCGGATGAGATCCCTGCAATGGGTTCTCAAGATGCAGGGGTCCCAAGTTGACGGATCCCGTTCAGGTTCCACTGATCCTGATCATGACGTACAACACAGTGGCCATGCATTGCCTCAACTAAAAGGGGGGCTGGAGGGGTAGTTGTCACTCCCGTTGTGCAGAGAGGCAATGCAGCTCTGGTTCTGGGCAATCCAGTAAGGAATTTCACTCTCGGCAGTTCATCTGGCCGTAGAGGAGAATGCAGCGGCGGACGCTCTGAGCATGCAGAGCACGGTCTCTCATGAGTGGGAGTTGGCTCAGGAAGTCCTTCTGGAGATCTTCGCCCTTTGGGGAACCCCACAAGTGAATCTGTTCGCGACCAGTGCCAACTGGAAATGCGAGAGCCTCTGCAAAAGGGAATTTCCTCCTAGAGGGGACTTGGGGGACACATTCGTCATGGATTGGTCATTCCCACTTCTGTATGCGTTTCCTCCGGTCTCCGTCATTTCTCATGTGCTAAGGAGGTTGCGGAGGTTCGGATCCCACATGATTCTCATTGCTCCGGATTGGGCCAGGAGATCGTGGTACCCAGACCTTCTATAGATGTCCATCTGTCGTCCAGGAGGATCTTCTCTCTCCATCTCTCGCGCTGCAGGGGAGCAGTTGGTTTCTCCATCCAGAGGTCAATGTTGGGGAGAATTCTCATTTATGGCTAATTTCCCTTACCTAGTTAGTCCCTCAGCAGCTTTGCTGGATTTCTGGGGTTTATTTTTCCACCTGGTAAGAGTGTGAGCTTTTTTTCCACTCTTAGTGTATTTGTGTGTGTGTTGTACTTTTTGTGCTCATGGGCTATGGAGTGTCACCAACTCCCTCAGCATCATCTTTTTACATGTCACACAGCACCTTTAGTGCAGTGACACAGGCATGTCATTTAGACTTCCCTTGTGAACTCCATTTCTGGGGATGACTACTGTCCCCCAGAAACATGTAAAGTCACCATTGGCTTCACTAGTCCTTTTTAAAAAATACAGATCCAGTACAAACCATCTTACAATGGAGTACTCAAGGGGAATATCTTTCCCCTGTCCTTCTGTAACTCAAGGGGCACTTTGTGTCCCCCTTCCCGACTCGACATGGCTGGTGGCAGTGGTAACTATCATTTTTACACGGATTCCCGTCTGGCTGTGGTGACAGACGGGAACATAAAACCTGCTACCTCATGTTGTTTTTATCTTGGGTCCTAGTGTGGTTTTTCGCCATTTTGTGTTGGAAAGGTCTTTCTTGTTTGCTGTTCGCGCCAAACCAGGTTTGGTTTCTCTGTTCGCCGTCCTTTAGCGGGCTTCTGCAAAGCAGCCCTCCTTTGGTGTCTAGGTGGGCTGAATGTGAGGGAGGGGTTTCGTAACCCCCTGCACAGGGTCTCCTTGGAGACCCAAGTCGCACTGTGTGTCGATTGGCTACGTGATTGACATAAAAGGCAGGACTCTTGGGCTGGAAGTCAGTCGCCACGAACTACAAGAACCAAAGAGAAGTGAAGAAGAAGACGGCTGCTGCAACTCCTGGATCCCGGTGAAGCCCTGCTACAGTCCTGAGCTATCTACCCTTCAACGACAGAGAAGATCCAGTCCAGAGTCGTCTTCCCTTGGTGGGATCAACCAGCTCACCGTCTACAGCCAGAGTATCCTCTTCTGGGTCGAAATCGCTGCACTGAGTTGTAGTGGTCCGGATAGCCATCAGAAGAGCTCTCTCCTGTTTTCAAGGAGCGCACCTTTTAGTCATTGTTGCTTTGCTGCTGCTGGCTTCATCTCTGGATAATACAGATCGCTCCAGACGTCCTTCTTGTCCCCGCGACTGAAGCTTCAGGAACCGTGAGTCTGCAGGAACAACTGCCTTAGCACTAGCTTTCTTCATTCAATAAAGGTACAGTGTCCATTTGGTCATTCTCTCCGTCCGACCTTGAGGAATCGGGGTGAACCCTTTTCCTTTCCGAAGGCTTGTCCTTTCTTCCTTCGGCTTATAACTTTTGCTTCCCTTTGACAATATCCAGTACTCCTGGCAGCATTAATCTTGAACTGTTCTAACCATGTGATCCTCGACAGCAGAACCTCTATTCCATTTGACACTGGCGCAGGCCTATTGACTTTTATCTGCCTCTTAGAAAACATCCTCTGATTCTATTGCCTTGACAAAAGTATTGCCTATGATTTTATCCACTATTCCCTTGTTTTAATTCAATGTGCTAAGTGTATTTGACTTCGGGTGTATTTCTTTCCGCGGGTACGCGTTATTTTCATAAGACCGACCTGTCATTGCTGTCAAAAAGTGATCGCGTATAAACCCACGGTAACGTCTTTGTTTCGAAACACCGGTCTGTCAAATTCTAATGTACTTACCTTGACCTGAACAACAGGAATTGATTGTGTGTAGTATATTTCGAGTGTGGTTTTAAATAATAGAAGTGAAGTGTTTTGTGAACAGATGGTTTAAAAATAAATGTACTTATATTTTTTAACCAGAAACCTTGAGTCAGTGTTTGTTTGAGTCATAGTAATTGTAGTCCTTTGTGTAATCCCTATTACTGCTCATTTGCTCTTGAGATCAGTTTGGCTACTCAGCCATCGCTAGCACTTTACTGTGTAGTACAGGCTTGTACCAAAGGTGAAATTGTACTGTCACTTCTAGTCTTAATTGTAGGTAGTGTTCCCTGAGGGTACTGCATATGATTCTGCCTAACAGTCAAGACTCTCAACCTCCACGCTTGGTTTCTGAAAGGTTGAGATATAAGGATTGGGACCTCCCGGATGACGTGATGGAGGTGTTGCTTTCCGTAGATGATGGGTGTTTAGGCACCTATAGACAAGGAGCCGATTGTGTCTTTTTAATACCAGTACAAGCTTTTTGAGATGCCTAGTAGCTGACACTTACTGGTTAATAAAGGTGTATGCACTCCAGCGATTAGTGAGCTCTAGTATACTCTAGAATTAGACATTATCTAATGTAGAATGTCTAAATATTTTGTGATTAGCTACTTGGAACTGGTTTTTTAAAAATGATTGTTTGCATATGGAAGGTTTCTCCACTCTATCCCTCTTAGATAGGCGGTGCAACACCCGTCCTCTAGGGTAAGTCTGTCAGGGACAGGGTGTTCCTCTAGTAGGGACAGTCTGTTTGTGTGTATGACTCGCTAGTAGATGATACGTATACAATATGTTTTCCAGAATGTTTTCTCCACAAACCGTGATAGTGCTACGATTCATGATTCACGGTAGGAATGCAAGATAGACCACCAGGTCTCTAATTATTCCCTCTGTGTTACGGTGTTGCTTTTCAGCCAGACGGCTGGCAACCAAATCCCTGTACCGTTGGCGTAGGTTTTGTGACTGGTGCAGAGGACACAGTGGCGATCCTTTTCAGTGTTCCATTCCCATGGTTCTGTCTTTCTTGCTTGCTTTGGCCCACAGGGGTCTTCAAGTAGGTACCATTAAAGGTTACCTGGCTGCGCTGTCTATCTTTAAGCGCTCGTCTTAAGAATGGTCTTATTTTAAGATTACTTTGATTTCCCAATTTCTTAAAGGGCTCACCAATGTGTTCCCACCATTCCCGTTTCAAGGGGCCGGTATGGGATTTGAATTCTGTCTTGAAAGTCCTGATGGGTGCTCAGTTTGAACCTTTGCACTCTTGTCCTTTGAGACTGTTGTCTTTCAAGATGGGTGTCTTGGTTGCGGTTACATCCGCTCGCAGAGAGAGTGAATTGCAGGCACTTTCATCTAAGCCGCCCTTTACTGTGTTCCACAAGGGTAGGGTTGTACTGAGGGTACATCCATCCTTTACACCTAAGGTAGTGTCTGAGTTTCATTTAAGCCAGAAAGTAGTACTTCCTGCTTTCTATCCTCCTCCTCATCCTGGTAAGGAAGAGGAGCGACTCCATAGGTTGGACCTTAGGAGAACCCTGAGCTTTTATATTTCTAGGATGTCCAGGGTCAGAGTGGACGATCAGCTCTTTGTGGGGTACGCTGGACACCGATTGGGCCAGGCTGTTAGCAAACAGACCTTGACCAGGTGGATTATCCTCACCATTACTGAATGTTACAGATTGGCGGGCAAGGACCCACGAGAGTTAGAGAGCTCACTCCACTAGGGGCGTGGCTACTTCCACTGCCCTGCAGTGGGGAGTTCCTATTAGTAATATTTGTGACGCAGCTACATAGGCTTCTATCCACACCTTTGTCAAACATTACTTCCTGGATACGCTCCATGGTCAAGATATTGCCTTTGGTAAAGCAGTCCCTTTATTCTGCCATCTGATTGGGTATTCTAAATTCTCCTCCCTCCATTTTCTTGTACTGCTTTGGGAGTCTGTCAAAGATGTGGAATACGTTGGAGGACACAATCCATTCGAAGAACAAGTTACTTACCAACTGGTAACGTTGTTTCAATTGGGTGTTCCTCCAACGTATTCCACATCGCCCTCCCGGCCTGCCCCTCTGGAGAATTTCCTTTGCTATTGCAGCTTGGGTTCCCTCAAGGCTATGTGCAGTCAAGCAGGCATTGTGTACGTGCAGGTCACACGTTATGGGGGGGAAAAAACATAAACTGATGCTACGTGCGCCGTGCGTCCTAGTTATAACATCCGGTGACGTCGCCCTCGACGGAGGCCTTCGAGGGACATCGACCCGACGCCATTGACGCAGGACGCCCTCTGCCGAAACATTTCCGAAGTAGCACAGCTATGGACATGACATGTCAAAGATGTGGACTACGTTGGAGGAACATCCAGTCCAAGAACGTTACCAGTTGGTAAGTAATATGTTCATCTCTACACCTGTCCCACCTCAAGATCTTCTTTTTCTTAATAAAATCGGAGTCATTAGCAGTGAGATCTATTCTTTTCTCAAAATTTGGACAGCACATATGAAAGCTTTTTAAAAAGGGTATGGCTTTGTCTTTGTTCCTCAGACGCTCATACAGGGAATTGCCCAGACTACAGTCTTGCGCCCGTTTTAATGTTTCTAGCAGAGACAAACTTTGCTTAGCAAATTGAGCTCACCATGATGTGGTTCCCAATTCCAGCCGAAGACCACTAATAGGAGTTGATCTGGGCAATCCCAGAACACCTTTACAGATCTTTCCTTCTAGGATGTCATGAAATTATCTGTTATTGAATTTCACAAATTCGCATCCATATATAATTATGGGTGTGATTTTCAATTTGTAGAAATCAATAAGCGGATTAAGGAGTATGCACACTTCCTTTTCAAAACATCATAGAAATACATTGTTGAATTTTGTCCTCCATTCTTTTCTCAAGTTGACCCTTTGAAGAAATGGAGTACCCCTGGTAGGTGATGTTGGTAACCGGTTTGATTGGTATATCCTAGTTTCCATACAAATGGTCTTACTTTATTTGTAAAGGTTATTACAAAGGATTGTTTAGTGTTTATGGTTGGGTGATTTTTCAATCAATAACTCTCCACCCCTACCAATAGACTCTGTAGACCTAGCTCAGTGGCATCCATCATTACTAAATCAGCATAGGAGATAATGTTAGCCCTAAGGTTACCACATTTGGGGGCGTAATATTTCCAAGATTTACTTTCCTCCCATAAATCTGCACGGTACAAGTTGAATAATGTTGGAGCAAATACGCATCCTTGTCTTACTCCTTTAAAGGTCGGAAATTGCCTTGGATGTATTTCCCTGCTTGTCAAGTCTTACTTTTATCGTGTTATCTTTGTACAGAAGTTTAATCATACAAGAAAAGCCCCCTATCAGTACCCAATGAATCAACTTGTGCCACAGACGTTCAGTGTCTGTTGTCAAAGCCTGCTTCCAGATCTATTACTGCAACATAAATTGATTTCCCAAATGATCCTCCTATGTTTGAGATTCAAGCATGCAGGGCCAGCGCACTCAGCCTTTATGAAAACCTGTTGGCATGGGACTCAGAATCCCCTCTTGGTCCACCCACCTACTTGGATTTTTTTAGTACTAGCTTCACAAAGATTTTAGCAACCGAATCCAATTGGACAATCGGCCGATAACTCTTTGGTTGGGTTCCGTCTCTTTTGAAGATGGGGACTATCGTTGCGCTCTTCCATGAATTTGGGCACTTACCCCCTTCAGCAATTTGAGTAAAAAGTTTGTGTAATATTTTTGCCCATAGAGGAGGGTTCTCGCTGTATATTGAATTGGAGATCCCATCCGGACTGTTAGGCAGAATCCTGTGCAGTTCCCTTGGGGAACACTGTAAAAAGATTAAGACTACAGGAGTAAGCAGTAAACCCAATTGGTAGCAGTCTGTACACCCAGATTTACCTGGTAGCTGTGGCTGAGCAGTCAGACTTCTCTCAAGAAGAGTTAGGCAGTATACAGAGGATACACAATAGGGCCAAAAACACAGTAGAACAAGCAAACACTGACCAGAGCTTTGTATCAAAAGTATATAATTATTTATTTAACACACACTTTAGAAAATACACTAGCACTATTAATCAAAGCAAGTTCGAAACACAATCAGAAAAGTATACACACCTCCCTTAAGAATTATTAGACAAGTCTAAGTCAAAACACTACCTTTTGTCAAAACAGAGGTGAGCGTGTAACCTAGATGGCACTCCAATAATTGAATAAAAGGGAGAGAAAAGGGCAGGACATAAAGATAAAACAGTTCCCAACACTTTTAAGAGACAAAAACAAGTTAGTGAAGGCAGAGTCTACTGTAGAGCCAAAGTTCACAGGCCAGGCCCACTTTAAATGGAGCAAGGTGAAATGTGCCCAAGATCACACAGTTGCGAAATGCATTCAAGTCTTTGTAGAAGTGTTCAAAAGAGGTTGGGGTGGTTCAAAGATAAAGTTAGAAGGTGTGGGGGCCAACCCAGTTGGAAAGCAAAGGATTTAAGGGTCACCTTGGGCAAACCGAAGAAAGGGAGGCCAGGTGGAACACATTACCTTTAAAGTTGAGGAAGCTCCAGCGGTGGCAGTTGTTCCTGGCAGCGGGTGCAGTTTGTGGTTCCGACCAGGGGAAGAGATGATCTCAACGAGGAGGAAACTTGGAGTCGTTGCACTGCCCAGGGAAGAAACCAGCCGCGGAGTTTGTCGGTTAAAAGGTGCGTTCCTGGTATTCGCGAGCCGCCGGGGTGCTTGGCACGGGCGATTCAACCAAGCGACGTCCTGGAAGGCGAAATGGCGAACTGGTTGATCCCACCAGCTCAGAGGAAGAAGACTTTCAGCAGAAGATCTTCACTTGTCATCGGGGAAAGTGGTGAGGTCGTTGCAGCAGGGCTCCACCGGTGGTGTCGTCCTTGCAGATGGCTTTCCTAGGTCCTGTGGCGACTTCTGAAGTTCCAGTCCCAAAAGCCCTGCTTTTATGCAGAAAAAACCCCATTCAACAGCCTAGCTGTAACTTAAACATGTTAAGTGCCGGGCGGCTCACCACTGGTCCAATCAGAACAGAGTGCGACTTGGGTGGCTAAGGCAACGCAGTCCAGGGTGCCAATTCCCCCACCCACACCATGTGGAACCCAGACAGGGTGGCACCAGTTGGAGGGCTTCTGTGGAGAAGCCTGCCAAAAAGTGGAACAAAGGGCCCGACCTTGGTTGGAGTTACAGAGACGGACACGAGCGCCATTTTCGAAAAGAGTTCTGGCAAAAAGACTCAACTGGTGATTTAATATAAAATGAATAAACCGGCAGTATCTTTAACATTGCACCAAAAAGTGGTGTGTTTAAAGTCAATGGGAAAATCCCATAGGAAATATTCCGGTGGAATATTTCGCGTGGTAACCACTGCCACCAGCCAGAAACTTGACAAAGGGGGACTGGACAGTGCCCCCTTGGAAACGGACCCACGGGCAATCAAATTAACCCCTTCCAGTACTTCCACAATATGATGGTTTGTACTGGTTCTGCTCACAATTTTGGACTAGTAAAGTCAATGCTGACTTTACATGCCCTGGGAGACAGTAGTCAGTCCCAGGGTATGGAGTCTATGTTTGGGGGTCACTATGACACCCCTGTGTTACTGCACTGAGGGTGCTGTGTAACACATACACAAAGACAGATGATACCCTATGGAGTAAAAAAAAAAAAACATAGCCCATAAGCACACAAAAAGTCAAAGACATACCTCAAATCATGCCTAAGAGTGGGAGGAAAAGAGTCTCACTCTTAGCAGGAGAAAAAAACAATCCCCCAAAAAGCCAGCAAAGCTGCTCGGTGACTCACTAGGTTTGGGAAATTAGCCTTATAAGAGAATTCTCCCTAACACGGACCACATGCACTGGAGCGGTTTCTTGATTCAATGTTCAGGACAGTATCCAATTCATTGAGTATACAATTCCAAGCCTGCTTATTAGTTGTGCTCACCTCCTTATGTCAGGTGACCAGTTTTTGTCCCGAATTTCTTGGTG
This sequence comes from Ambystoma mexicanum, assembly GCF_040938575.1. Classification (NCBI taxonomy): domain Eukaryota; kingdom Metazoa; phylum Chordata; class Amphibia; order Caudata; family Ambystomatidae; genus Ambystoma; species Ambystoma mexicanum. Next base: position 1,261,955,732 of record NC_090928.1, read on the forward strand.
TAGTCCACCCAGTCGTCTTCCGAGACACATGATTGCAGGTGTGCTTGTTGGGAATAGGCTCCATTCAAGGATCGCCATATCACTCTCAAATCCTTGGCAATTATATGCTTAAATAATGTCAGATTTCTCGTTCCCCGAGTGTCTTCAGCCATCCCTGATATATAACCTTTTTTCAGTCCATGTTCTTTTGTGTATCTCCAAGTTTAATTTGGAGTCTGGCTGGACAGTGATTTAAGGGTGGCCAGCAGAGCCTTTTTCTTTGTATTTCTTTGTTCAGTAAAGGTAATGACTGCTGTCACCAGCGCTCCTGGGTTTGGCTTCGGCATTGTAATGCCACATGCTCTTCCCCGGATACTGTCTTTTTTGTCTTTTTGTCTTCTAATCCTTAATCAGGTATTCGGTCCTCTGGCGCCACGCTCCTCCCCAGTGCATGACCACGTCCTTGGGCTTCAGCAGGTGTCCAGCCTGTGAGGGGCTTTTCCCCACCTCTGACCCCCACGCTCTGTGCCTCCGCTGTCTTGGCCCCGACCACGGCTGGGAAGGTTGTACCACGTGCGACGCGCTTACACCACATGCTCTGAAGAACAGGTTAGCTCGGTGTAGGGAGCTCTTCGAGAAGTCACCTCCAGAGGACTTGAAGAAATTCGTCAAACACAGGACAAGGTCGGGCCACTTTCTTTCATCGCACCCTGCAAGGGCAACTCCTTTCCTAGGAAACGCTTGAGTGGCAGAGACCGTTCAGGTTCTCACACCAGCACGGATAAAGAGGCGTGCTGGGCTACCGGCCGCCAAGCAAAGGGGCCACTAGATCCTTCGGGAGACAGTGCTGAGGGACTGCAGGGTTCTTTTACTGGCTGTTGACCCGAGGGGCGGCTTTTGACCTGAGGGGCTACGCCTTATTACCGGACAAATGTCTGAGGGGGCGCCTGTATGCAGCACTACTGGCGACGCAGCCGAGGGCACCATGCCTACCAGGCCTTGACCTGAGGCGCAGGGTAGGCCTCATGCTCAAGCGCCCAGAGCTCAGGAGGAGGCCGGTCCCAGTGAGCAAGGCTGCACGACGCAGGCACGTGACATGCAGCTCGACAAATTGGCCGCTCGTCCAACACCATCCCCATCCGGGGAACAGGTAGGACATAGTGTCCAGGTGGGGTTGGTCTTCATCAGGTACGTGTCCTGCAGCTTATCCTTCAGTGTCGCAGAGCAGATATCCCCTGCAACCGGCAAGGCAGAGTACGCAAAGGCCCCATCAGCCGCACGCTCCTCCATCAATACCATCTGCCACTCCACCAGCCTAAGAAGACAGGTTTTTTTTTTTTTTTAGAAGTTCCCCGCGCTTATGAGGTCCCCTCAGGTGAGCTCCATCCTTCGGGATGTGATCATGGACATGCTGCCTCCAGTCCCTCCACCAGCACCTATAGCCATTCCTCATTTGGCTCTGGTGCCTCAGGCCCCCTGCGCAGCCACAGCTGCCTGCACCAGGTCCTCCGATTTAAGCTCCCCTGCCTCCTACAGTTCAGGCAGTTCTCCAGCATTGGATCTTTCATGGATTCACATGCTTAGAATATTCCCTGTCGCCGGGCTGGGAACCCTCGGTATATTTATTGAGACGTTTTCCATAGGAAAAATGTCGACACTTCTGTGTCCCATCTATGTCGTTTTAGGCTGCGTACGCTTGACCCAATAGGATGTAGGGGTATAAATAGCCCCGCCCCCGCGGCTCCCTTCAGATTTCAACCATCTCCAAAGTAGCCAGAGCACCTCGTGTTTGTTTCTACTTCTGTACAAGGTTGAATTCTACTCTAGAGAGTTTTTCATTAAAATGTCAGGAAAGGTGTTGTGCTGCCCGTGTGCCACGTGCGGACTTAAAAAAGTCTATGAAGGAGATGGGCACATGGATTGCTTGTACTGTCTACACCCACATCACTCGGTGGCCAGTTGTGAGATCTGCAAAGGTTTCTCACAGAAAACGCTAAAGGATCGGAATAGACGTCTGGTGACGTGGCTAAATGAAGGAACCTACCCTTCATCGGAGGTGGGATCTGCGCGCAGTCCAGCATCCAGGCCCAAGTCATCGAAGGCAGAATCCCATCCCCGGTCGGTGTCAGCAGAGACTCGGATGAGGAAACCGTGATCTATGGAAAAACGCCCCTCAGAGAAACACCCGGCGAAAGAATCCTCGTCGAAACCTGGGCAGGATCACCATCAAGGAAAGTCTTCTTCTTCATCTTCGTCGAAAAAAGGAAAATATCCTTTGAAGACCTCCTCCTAAGGAGACCATCACAGGTCTTCCTTGAGTAGAGACTCGATGAGGCATAGATCTAGCTTTAAAAAGGTGGGATCGCCAAAAGAAACTGCATCACAGCCTACACCATCGTCGACTGCGACTCCGTTGTTGACGAGATTGTTACCGTCGACGCAAGTAACACCTGCAGTGGCCACGGTGAATACGACCGCGACGATAGACGTCTCCACATTGACCTCGTCAACGGTGGACCCTCCAAGGTCATGGCAGCTGGAGGTGTACGATGCGGTTCTGCCAGAGGCCTTATTACAGCCGGAGGCGGCCTTCTCAATATCATCCATGGAGGAGGATCGAGAACAGATCGCTGGTCCAGCAGATCTAGGATTGCAAGGGATTGGTTCGTCGACGATTCCAGGAGGGCAAAGTGTCCCTGTTTCATCATCTTTATTGAACCCTCAATCTGTATTATCCTTGCAAGTTTTGTCCACGCTACAGTCTCTTCTGAAGCAGTTGGATGCGAGGTTACCCCTTGTAGGCGCACTTTCGGGGATGCTGGCGATGCCTACCGACGACGAACCGGGTCCTTCTACGCTGTTGACGGGGAATCCACCCTCCCGTCAGCGAGGAACCACCACACTCATACCCGGAGGAAGGGGAGTTACAAGATTCAGAGTCAGAACCTAGAGATACTTTTTCAGATGGTTCATCATCCCCTTCGAGGGATCCTACATGGGAGTCAGAGGCGGAAATGGAAGCACCTAGAAGCCCGGCTGAACCGTCACCGCCAGATGACATCGGCGCTTTTCACGCGATGATGGGCAAAGCCTGTATTGACTTTGGTCTGACCCCTGAAGGAGAAAAGAAGGAATGCTTCTTGTTCGACCAAATGGGGAAAAGAAGGAAATCAGTCTTCTCAGTTCCCATTCTGGACCACGTCTGGCAAAAAGGCTTGAGGACCATGCGCCATCCATTTTCAGAACCAGCAATAAAGGGCAGGTTAGGAAAGAAATTCAAAGCTCCAGACTCCACGCCTAAATGCTTGACCGCTCAACCTTCTCCAGAGTCAGTAGTGTCGGCAGCAGCAGCTAGGAAGGCCAGATCGCAACACAAATGTTCTACCCCTCCGGATAATGAGGCTAGAAGACCGGACACGTTTGGCAAGAAGGTTCTATCCGTAGGAGCGACAACGGTTAAAGCAGCTAACTCGCTGGCAATTATGGCAAGGTACGACAGGGAGATGTGGCATCGTTTGGCCCCTATCCTAGAACACCTTCCTGACGAGCATAGAAAGTCGGCCATGTTACTGGTCCGTGAGGGGAAGAGGAATCGAACCACTCGATTAACATTGCATTGGACTTGGCGGAGTCTATGTTCAAGCAAATAAACAATGGAGTGGTTTTGAGAAGGCAAGCCTGGCTGAAATGTACTAACTTTAGACCGGAGGTCCAGTATAAGGTGCTCGATATGCCGTGTGAGGATGACCAACTGTTCAGAGAGAAAGTGGACGAGGCCTTGAAAGGTATGAAAGAATATATGGACACAGCCAGGTAGCTAGGAGCCCTGCAAAGTTGAAGAGCTTTTCGATCCTTTCGTCCCTTCCGCGGAACATCAGGAAATTCCCGCTTTACCACATCTAGAGACCGAAACTTCATTAGGCCATCCTACTCCTCCCAAGGTTATAGGCGTACGGACCAGGCAACGCAAAGAAGCCGAAACTACCAGGCGTCGAGAAGGGGATATTCCTCGTCAGCAAAAGAGGGGCGGCAGACAGTCAAAGTCCCAACAATGACAGGTTTCAGGACCTCCTGGGAGGAAGGGTTTCCCGTCGTGTCAACGAGTGGGAAAGTATAACAGACCGCTGGGTATTGGACACGATAAAACTAGGCCCCTCTTTGCAGTTCAAGGAAACACTGTTAGGTAGAATTCTCATTTTATGGCTAATTTCCCTCCCCTTGTGAGTCCCCCAGCAGCTTTGCTGGATTTCTGTAGTTTATTTTTTTCACTTGGTAAGTGTGAGCTTTTCCCCACACTCTTAACCATGTTTTGCCATGTGTCTTCTACCTGTTTTTGTGATTGTGGTCTCTGGAGTACACCACTTCAGTAGTCCCCTTCTTGTGTGTGTTAGACAGCACCTTCAGTGCAGTGACACAGGGTGGTCTTTTAGACTTCCCACCAACTCCATTTCTGGGGCTGACTACTGTCCCCCAGAAAAGGGTAAAGTTGCCATTAACTTTATCTAGTTAATTTAACCACAGATCCAGTACACCCCATTTTACATGGAGTACTGGAAAGGGTTACTCCGTATCCCTTTTTATCTGTACCTCCTAGAGCATTGTTTCGCTCTTTTAACATTTAGACTTGGCTGGTGGCAGTGTTATCTACCCTAACTTTTCTACCGCGATTATATTATATACTGTGGTATTGTTTTAGGCTATTATATTAGCCTCAAACATAAACCCGTTTGACCAAATAATTTTTCTTTTGGCTCCGGTCGGGTTTATTTGCCATTTCTTTTTGTTAAAATCCTTCTTGTGTTTTACTTTGCGCGGTAAACCATGTTTGTCTCCTTTGTTCACTGTCTTTTGACTGGGAGGGGTTTGTTTTATTATTTATAATGCGCAGATATACCCGGGGGTATCAAGGCGCAGCATTTACAAGAATATGCGAAGCTCGGTTACAAATATAAAATGTACATGTTAGCAATGGAAGTATATACAGAGCATAATGAGAACAAGCAATATATATAATATAAACAGGAGTACAGAGTGGGCGCACAAGGTTACACAGTGTGCGGGTAGCATTAAGTGATAGCCTTGGCACCTAGCTATCTTGGTGGTCACTCGTTTTCAGCCATGAAACTACCATGATAGGAATTTCAGGTAGGGCATGTCTGCTCTAGGGTTGGGAGGCAAGGAGTTCCACAGTTTGGCTGCTTTTACCCGAAAACTGTTACCTCCTATGGTGGCAAGTTTGAAGTTTGGGACAGAGAGGCAGTCTTTGTATGCAGTTCTGAGGGGTCTCGAGGATGCTTGTCTATGGAATCTGTTGATCAAATAGATCGGGGCGGCATTGTTGAGAGATTTGTGGGTTAGAGATGCCGTTTTTAGGAGGATTTTGTCTCTAGTGGATAGATGGTGGTTCTGTTGGCTGAGTCCTGAGATGTGCTCTCTTCTAGGGATGCCTAGGTCTGCTCTCAGGGCGTTCTTCTGGAGGGTTTGTAGCTTGTTGGTGGTGGCCTTGGAGGTTCCCAGGTAAAAGGGCGTTGAAATAGTCAAGGCGGGAAGGTATAAGGGCTCTAGCGATTGTGAGGCAGTTAGTGTCTGACAGAAATGGTTTGGATGAGCGGATTAATTTGCACGTATATGCAGTAGAGGATGCCAGGGAGTTCAGTTGTCTTTTGAAGGAAAGGTTAGAGTCCAAGTAGAGACCCAATGTTTTGACGACCTGTCCAACTTTGATATTGTTCCTATCTATCATGAAGGAGTTGTAGGCAGGGCTAAGTTTCTTTAAACTGGGCGTGGTACCCAGGATGAGCTCAGTTTTCTCATCATTCAAGCATAGTCAATGAGTGGCCATCCATGCCTGAATGATGATGTACACCCTATTTAGCAAGGCCAAATCCTTTTCATAATCTCCAGAAAGCGGAAGGAGGATCTGGGTATCATCTGCGTAGTTAGTGTAGGTGATACTGAGATTATCCAAATCATCGAAAAGGGGCTTGGTAAAAATGTTGTACAGTGTGGGGGAGACGCAGGAGCCGTGTGGGACTCCACAATTGATAGGAATGGGGTCTGCTGCAGCAGTGGGAGAGAAGACCCTCATAATTCTTCCGTTGAGGAATGAGGTGATCCATTTGATGGCCTCTGGAGAAAAGTGTGCTGCTGTATGGAGGTGTGAGCATAGGACAGAATGGTCGACCAAATCGAAAGCTGCAGATAAGTCAAGGAGGAGGAGCAAGGCAACTTGCCCTTTGTCCCTGAGTATCAATCTGAGCTTTTAGGTCAATATGTGCAGTTCCAGTTCAATGTTGAGGACGGAACCCTGATTGTCTGGATCCTAAGAGGTGGTGTTCTTCCAGGTGCTTCTGTATTTGTACATAGGCGACCTTGTCGAGGATTTTTAGTAAGAAGGGAACAATGGATAGGTCGGTAATTTGTGTGTATGGCTGGGTCCAGGGTAGGCTTTTTTTAATAATGGAAGTACCAAGGATTGTTTTAGGTTGGAAGGGATGGAGCCAGTGTTAAAGGAAGCATTGATCAGTTTAGTGCCATATATCTAGCATCAGAAGAGAAAATCATTGGCTGCCAATTGAAGCAAGAATCATATTCAAAACACTTAGTATTGTCCATAAATGCATCACTAACAAAGCACCCAGCTACCTCAATAACATTGTCAAGAAAAAATTCTCCTGTAGGCAACTTACATCTAGTAAACTGGCCCTCCTAGAAGTTCCTCAATATAAATATTGTAGAGCAGGAGGATGTAGTTTCAAAGTCCTAGCCCCTTCGCACTGGAATGCACTACCCCTAAGCATCAAAAACGAGGACTCTCTACTAAAATTTTAAAAAGTGCTGGAAACCTGGCTTTTCAATAAATATTAACCCTAACTAGTCCTACCTCATTCCAGTATTGGAACGCTATAAGCCTACCCTTAAACGAACTGCGAGTTGCTACTTTGACCGAGTGTAACTTAGTATATGAAATACGACTTAAGATGCAATGTGTAACGTTAGTATAAGAATGTATCTGAAACTTCGCCGTGATACCCTTGGGTCTGGGCGAGTAATAAATGTAATAAATAAAATAAATAAAAATAGTGATGATGGGTGAAAGGTCACGGGCGGCATTTTTGATGAGCTGAAGGGTCACGATCTTATTTGCCAAGGCATTTTGAATTTCTGAGCACCAGTTTTTATCTTTGGTGCAGGTATCGGGGGCAGGGGGGTGTAGTATGGGGGTTTCTACTTCTCTAAGTAGTCACCCCCTGCACAGGGTATCCTAGGAAACACAAGTTGCACTTTGCCATGATTGGCTGAGGTGGTTGTCTGGGCCGGACAACCCCCCTGCTGCGTGATTGAAGCCAGGCTGTGTGAATGGGGGATTTTCGCATAAAAAGCAGGTCTCTTTGGGCTAGAAGTCAGTCGCCACTGGAACTACAAGGAACCGAAGAGAAGCGGCGTAGACGATGGCTGCTGCAACTACCCCGTCCCGATGAAGCCCTGCTGCAGTCCTGAGCTATCGACCCTTCGACCAGAGACGATCCAGTCCGCAGTCTTCTTCCCTTGAGCCTGGTGGGGATAACCGGCTCACCTTCCACACTTCTTGGTCGAAATCGCTGCACACTGCTGTAGTGGTCCGGATAGCCATCTGAAGGGCCTCTCCTGTTTTTAAGGAGCGCACCTTTTGTTCACCGTCGCTGCTGCTGGCTTCAACCCTGTGTGGTGCAGACCCCTCCAGACATCGTCCTTCGCACTGAAGCTCCAGGAACCATGGGTCTGCAGGAAACCAACCGGAACAACTGCCGTGGCACCAGCTTCTTCATTGAATAAGGTACTGTGTTCTGCTAGAGGAATTAGGGTGAATCCCTTTTTCTTCGCCTCCAAGGCTTGCCCTTGTTTTCCCTCCTTCGTATAACTTTTGCTTCCTCTGTTGAAAATATCTAAGTACTCCTGGCAATGTTGAATCTTGAACTGTCCGACTGTGTGATCCTCGATAACAGGAACCTGGTTCCACTTGACCCTGGCACCGGCATATTGACTCTTGAATTCCGTCAAATGTTCTCTGATTCTGTCTGCCTTGACAAAAGTATTGCCTTTGATTTTTGCCCCCAACTCTCTCTGGTTAACTCAGGTGCTAAGTGTGTTTTTGCCCCAGTAACATTTCTTGCCGCGGATACATGTGTCTTTAGTAAGACCGAACTGTCATTATTGTCAAAAAGTGATCGCAAGTGTATTCCCGGTAATGTCTTTTGTTTCACAACACCGGTCCGTTAAAACATAGGGTACTTACCTTGAGTTAGAGTGTACCAAAGTGAATTGGTTGGTTGTAGTGTATTTTATGTGTGATTTTGAATTAATAGAAGTGTTGTGTTTATAACAAAAGGTTTAAAAATAAATGTACTTATATTTTTCTACCTGAAACCTTGAGTCAGTGTTTGCTTGGGTCACAGTAATTGTGGTCCCTTTGTGTAATCTCTACTACTGCTCATATACTCTTGAGTAAGCCTGGCTGCTCCGCTACTGCTACCGCTTTAACATAGTAATACAGACGTGTACCAAAGGTAAAACTTATATTGCCACCTGTAGTCTTAATTGTGTGTAGTGATCCCTAAGCGCACTGCACAGGATACTGCCTAACACACGCGGTCACAAATTCCACCTCTCTATACGGCGCAACCCCATCTTCGCATATTCCAACAAGAAGTGGAGCTTATGCTGCAAAAAGGGGCTATAGAATTCGTCCCTGTGGCCGAGAGAGGCCGGGGAGTTTACTTTCGTTACTTCGTGGTCAAGAAACCCAACGGTAAGTGGCGACCCATTCTGGACCTTCGGGCTCTCAACAAGACCCTGAAAAATCTGAAGTTCAAAATGCTTACGCTTCAGGAGGTCATCTGATCCATACAGCCGGGCGATTTTCTGGCATTGTTAGACCTACAAGACGCCTATTTTCATATCCGTATGCGTCGACGATACAAAGTTTCTGAGGTTCGTAGTCGGTCGGAACCATTACCAGTTCAAAGTACTTCCTTTTGGACTAAAGTCGTCTCCCAGGACGTTCACAAAATGTTTGGCTCCAGTGGCAGCTTGGCTGCGAAGAAAAGGTCACCACGTTTACCCGTACCTGGACAATTGGCTGATAAGGGGCTCGTCGCCGAGCATAACACAGGCAAGCCTAAAGGCCACCATGCAACTTCTGAAGCACTTGAGTTTTGCAATCAACTTCGAGAAATCCTCATTAACGCCCTCATAGAACTTGGTATTTCTGAGAGCGGAATTCCAAACTCAATCGGGGCTAGTGAAGCCCTCCTTGGAAAGAGTTGAAAAACTAACACAAAAGCCGAAATAATGGAAAGTGGGGGCACCAGGGTGTCGGTCAGAAAATACATGTCACTGCTGAGGGCCTTGGCATCTTGTATTCCAATGGTGAACAATTGCTGTCTCTTTATGAGGCCGGTACAGGAGTTTCTGGCAGACCGATGGTCCCAGAGTCGAGGCTTATGGTCAGACAAGTTGAGCATCACCAACGAGCTTCTGCGGGCACTTCAGTGGTGGCAGCTCTCGGACAATCTGACGAGGGGGATGCCCCTGCAGGAACCGGCTTTTCAAGCGACGGTGGTAATGGATGCATCGCTGAAAGGATGGGGAGCCCATCTGGGGTCCCTGCAAGTTCAAGGTCCATGGTCCCCAGCGGAGTCTACTCTTCACATCAACGTGCTGGAGTTAATGGCGGTACGTTGGGCTCTGAAGTCCTTTCTGCTGCGCATACGAGCATCAGTCGTCAGAATAATAACGGACAATACAACAACGATGTTCTATCTCAGGAAACAAGGGTCACATTTTTCAGGGCTCTCTTGAGCGAAGCTAAAAAAATATGGCATTGGGCCCTCGAACAGAATGAGCATAATGACTTACCATCTTCCAGGGGTAAAGAATATACAAGCAGATGCGCTCAGCAGGGAAATGAATCAACTGCACGAGTGGGAACTGGACGATCAACAACTAGCAAACATCTTCAGAAAATGGGGTCATCCATCCTTGGATCTGTTTGCAACCCGAGAGAACAAGAAGTGCGCACATTACGCAAGCAGGTGGCCCCAACCCGGATCGATGGGGTAGGCGTTCTCCTTCCCGTGGACGAACAAGTTTGCTTACTCGTTTCCACTCATTCGGCGGAAACTCCAGTGGATTCACAAGTACCCATGTTGGTTAATTATAGTGGCTCCTTACTTGGCGAGACAGTTGTGGTTCTCAGACCTACTCCCACTGTCGATAGCAGAACCAGTGAAGTTCCAGAAGATTCTGAACCTTCTATCTCAAGACAAAGGAGCGGTTTGGCATCACAATCCAAACTCCCTCAACCTGACGGCCTGGCTCCTGACTTCTCCGAGTTTGGCGACCTGAACATTCCCTCTGAGTGTAGACGAATCTTACAGGCGGCACAAGCTCTGTCCACGAACGCTTCATGTGCAGGTAAATGGAAGAGGTTCTGTGTGTGGTGCAGGGATCATACGGGGGTAGACCCCTAAAAAGTCGGGGCAGAACAGATTCTTCCATATTTGCTACACTTGGCGGAGCAAGGATTGGCTTTTTCCTCCATTAAAGTTCATTTGGGTGCCATCTCGAGATTTACTTGAAAAAGACATGCAACGCTGCTGTTCAGCAATCGACTGGTAAAACATTTCGTGAAAGGCCTGTTTCGGACTTTTCCTCCAGCCAAAAAGTTTCCACCTAACTGGAGTCTCAATCTAGTACTGTCAGCACTAACGAAGGATCTGTTCGAGCCAAATTCATCGTCGTTGTTGACGTTTTTGTCATGGAAAATTGCCTTTTTAGTAGCCATTACATCAAAAAGAAGGCTTTCGGAATTACAGGCATTGGTCATTGATCCGCCATACTTGCGGTTTTGCAAAGACAAAATAGTATTGGCAACCAATCCTCACTTCATTCCTAAAGTCCCGACGACATTCCACAAACATTCTTCTATTGTTCTACCAACGTTGTTTGCAACAGCCTTTTCTGTGGCAGAAAAAACTCTCCACCTGTTGGATGTGAAAAGAGCTTTGAAGTTCTATCTCAGTCGTATTCAAGGTTTTAGATGTTCAAGGCAACTGTTTGTAGTTTGAGCCTTCGGTGAAGGGAAAACAGATCTCTAAGCAAGGACTGGCCCGCTGGGTGTTGTCGATTATTGCTTTTTGTCACTCTAAAGCAGGAAAGCATCTGGAAAGACGCCCAAAAGCTCATTCAACAAGATCCACCTAGTCATCGTTATGGTCTGGAATTCCATCGGTGGACATCTGTCAAGCGGCATCATGGTCCGCACACATTTACTCTGCATTATTGCCTAGAGCAACAGCATGCGGCAGGTATGCAGATAGGACGAGCAGTCCTTCAGCACCTGTTTCAGTAAGGTAAGCCCCACAAAGGGGTGTATCCTCTTGTCAATATGCCATATGTTTAGTTATTGTCAATGTACCTTGATGGGGATTTTTTCATATACCTAACTGCATGTGTGGCTTGGATAGTCTTGGTTTGCATTGCACACCTCCAAGTTAGGGGTACTGCTGTATAATCTATTCTAAGCATCTGAATCCATGAAAGATCCAATGCTGGAGAAGGGAGTAGTTTCTTACCTGTAACTCCATTTCTCCAGTGTTATCTTTCATGGATTCACATGCGCCCACCGGCCTCCCCTGAATGCAAACTCTATATGTCCCCTCTACTTTGGGGGTTAAAATCTGAAGGGAGCCGCGGGGGCGGGGCTATTTATACCCCTAGGTCCTATTGGGGTCAGGCGTACGCAGCCCAAAACGACATAGATGGGACACAGAAGTGTCGAAATTTTTCCTATGGAAAACGTCTTAATAAATATACCGAGGGTTCCCAGCCTGACGACAGGGAATATTCTAAGCATGTGAATCCATTAAAGATATCAACGCTGGAGAAATGGAGTTACAGGTAAGAAAATACTCCCTTCCACACCAGCCACCACAGCAGCCTCCGGCTCCGGTCTCCACACCTCAGCCATCCGCTCCCAGCACTCCTCCCCCCGGCTCCAGACCAGCCGCACACCCTGGTGGACACCAATGAGGACGACGACCCTGGCAGACCTTCGTCAGCTAAGGCCTTCCATGAACAACTTGCAGGTTTGGCAATGTACTTGGGGCTTCCACAGCCCGAGGTGCAGCAGCCTGAGGCGGGGGTCCTGGCTGAGGTACTCATTCTCCGTCCCGTGGCTAGAATGGGGATCCTGATGCAGAAGGACGTTGCCTTGGCCAAAAAGGCATGGCTGAAACCCCATTCAGCGCAACCCACCAACAGGCGCCTCGACGCCAAGTACAGGCAATTGGAGGGGGATACACTCCTTGTCGGCACATCCTCTTCCACACTCCTCACTGATTGTTGTCTACTCGAACCCGCAGTCTTCCTCGGCCACGACATCCTCGACAATGCTAGGCAAGGAGGAGAAGATCTTGGAGGTGTATGGAAAGGAGGTCTATTCCAACGCCTTTCTGCACCTTCGTCAGTCTAAGGCAGATGCCATGCTCGCAACTCGCAAAAGAGGCTTTGGCTGGAAATAGCCGACTTCCTTCCAGAACTTCCTGTGCATAGTCGGGCACGTTTCAAGGCGGGGCTAGCAGAAGCAAAGATGGTGGCTCAAGACATCACAATGGAGTCCACAGTGGTGCATATCGACACCTCAGGCAGCACCATCTGTATCGACACGGACATGACAACGACGGCCTGGTCCGGGCTGCCAAGTTCAACCCGGACGTACAGGAACCCATATTGGACCTTCCATTCGAGGGCAGTGACCTCTTCCATACCACCACGGATGAGGATCTGGATAAGAAGAAAGGTTCCCAGGCTGCAAAATCTTTATCCATCCTTTCAGAGTCTCTGCCGGTTAAGGAGAATTCTCATAAATGGCTGATTTCCCTTACCTAAAGAGTCCCCCAGCAGCTTTGCTGGATTTCTAGAATTTATTTTTTTCCACCTGGTAAGAGTGTGAGCCTTTTTCCCACTCTTACATGTGTTTTGCTGTGTGTATTTTCACTGTTTGTGTGATCTTGGGCACTGGAGCCTCACCTACTCCATGTGCACCACTTTTTGTGTGTGTTACACAGCATCTTCAGTGCAGTGACACATGATTGTCTTTGAGACTTCCCAATGACTCCATTTTTCTGGGGCTGACTACTGTCCCCCAGAAACAGGTAAAGTTTCCATTAACTTTATATAGTCACTTTAAACTGCAGACCCAGTACAACCCATCTTACATGGAGTACTGGAAAGGGTTAATTCTTATCCTTTTTTGTCTGTGCCTTTTGGAGCCTTGTTTCGCTCCCTCAACATTAAGACTTGGCTGGTGGCAGTGGTATCTACCCTAACTTTTCTACCGCGATTATATTATATAAACGTGGTATTGTTTTAGGCTATACTCCTACGTCCCGTCCCCTTTCCTCCATACTTGTGGGACATCTCTCCGTCCTTTGGGACGGGACCGGAGCACTTTTGTAAAAAAGCATCCACATTTTTTTCAAAAATGTGTCCCTCCTCTCTTTCCTGCGCGGGGCCTGGCACGCGGCCGTAACCCCGCCCACCTTGGCTCCGCCCCGCGCATTGCCCATCAGTCCTTTTCTCCGCTCGATCGGGGCCGGACGCACTTGCATCCTGGGAAGATTTTCTTTCCTTTTTTACTCTCTGGCTCTCGCTGGCGTTTGTTTACTAGTCTCTGTCTTTCAAATTAAACTTTCCAGATTGTTCATCGTGTTACCGTCGCTTTGCGAGGGCGGATCCCCATCCTCTTTGTTTAGAGTGTTTGGGTCTGGAACACCGTTGGGACTCCTGGTTTTACTGTGACTCCCTTTCGGTCCGGGCACTTCAACGTCGGTTGGAGCGGTGGGAGGAGGTGTTCCGACAAACTCCTCCTTCGCATTTTCAGGCATTCATCGACGAGAAGAAAAAACGCCCGGTAAATTCTTTACTTTTCAGAGCACCCCGACCGGGGGATAACTTCCCGGGTTCCTCTCGGTCCGGAAGGGGAGTTGATCGCTCTGTTACCGGGGTTCGCCCTGAGGTGCCCGTTGGGCCTAATAATTCTACCGGAGATTTCTCCGAGGCTCTCCATAAGGGGCCTGTGAACACTGTACGCTCCAAGGCCCCTCCTGTGGGGGCTGTTTGTAGACCCAGTTCTACAGAGTCGTGGGGTACCGGAGTTCGCTCTGAGGCCTCTGTCGGCTTCCCTCAAAAACAAAACCGGGGTGCGCCCCGAGGCCTTGGCTGGGCTTGTAGTTACCAAACGGATGTTCGAGGCCCATGCAGAAAAGGCTGTTACCGGGCCTGGGTCCGAGTTCCCTCGTACAGAGGCTAAAGCTACCAATAGTTCTGAGAGGCCGGTCAAGGCTTTGTCGGTGAAAGCGCACCGTTCCACTCTTGTGGTGACACCAGATCTGTTGAGGGGGCAAAGAAGCAAAGTTCTTCTTTTACCGGCAGTGCCGAGGTCCTTCCTTCGAAGGCTAAGTTGGCGGTTGGTATGTCACAAAAACATTCCAGGCCTCATAGTACCGGCTCGTCCGAGGTTCCTTATGTTAAGGCTAAGATTAAGACCCCTGATCCATTGACGGGGACCCCTGCCTCACTTCCTCACGTGCCGCAGTTCCCCTCAGATGATGACAAAATGGCACCCATTCCCGCCACGACCACGGCAGCCATTTTAGGTGCTACCCCTACAACTACGCCATCGGCTTCTGGTGTAGGGCTCGGTCTCTTGGGTGAACCTAAGGTCCCTTGTGCGCATCCTTACTGGCCGGTTTGTTTGGAACGCCCGGATGCCTCTTCCGCACTAAGTTTTGTTGCCCGCAAGGGCGGCTCCTTTGATTTATGTGGATACGTCAGTGGAGGGGCCGGTGTGGCACCCTTCCCCGTTACGTTCCTGGATTTGTCCACCTCATGGGAGGCTTCCTCAGGTCCCGAAACAATCTCCTGAGGATGCCTTTTTCGGTAAATTTCAAGCGCTTATGCGCACTGACCCCACGAGGGAATATTTCAAAGGGCTTTTCAAGGAGATATGTCCTCCGGTGGTTCCGCTGGCACCTCCCTTGCCTGTGGTGCCCCCCACCCCCCCCGCTGCTCTCCCGCCTTTGCCTCCATTGTCCCCAGTGGACAAGGCAGTGCCTGACACAGCTCAGCAGGATCCTGACCTGTCAGATGACACTCGAGGCGATCAGGACAACGAGGACCTTCCCCGCTCTATCAGAGCCTTTCATGACCGGGTACTGGACATGATGAGTTTCTTAGATGTTCCGGTGCCCGAGGCACCCGCTCCGCAGGAGGGCGTGCTTTCTGGGGTGTTCACCCTGTCTCCCTTGGAGCATACCGACCTGTTCCTGCAGAAGGACGTTCTGGCTGAGGTCTGAAGAGTCTGGGAAAAGCCACACTCGGGACTTTTTGTCAATAAAGATTGACACGAGGTACAAGCTGCATTCTTCGGAAGAGGTGGCCCTGTCGTCTTGTCTGCCTCCCTCCTCCACAGTGGTGGCTGCGGCCACTTTGCAGTCCAGGCCTGCAGCATCCTCTTCCACGACGGCTACTCGGGTTCTGGGAAATGAGGACAAGCTCCTCGACTCCCTCGGGAGGAAAATCTTCGCCAACTCGGCCTTGCAGCTCAGGCAGGCCAACGCCGAATTGATATTGGCGGGAGCTAACCTGCGGAAGTTTTGTCGGTGTTTGAGGAGCACATCCCCGTCGAGAATCTGGAAGACTTCAAAGGAGGCCTTTCCGATGCCATGGTCTTGGCCCAGGATCCCAGCTAAATCATTCTGTTCTGGTTAAGGCTCCTTTCAAATCCCAGAGACCGTTGTCGCAAAGTCGACCTTCCTCTGGTTTTAGGGGCTTCCTCGACTGCAAATCCCGCAGAGTGGATACTCCTGCGGTGAATAACCGCCGTAGACAACACCGTACACGGTTTTTCTCCCGCTCCTTAGCCTCCTCATCAGGTTCAGGTGGCACAGCCACCGATAAGCCTGCCAAATGAGGGTTTTCAGCGCTCGCACGAGTCCCCGGTGGGAGGACGCATTGCGTCTCATTGGGAGGCGTGTCAGACCATCACAGAAGACAGATGGGTCTTGTCAGTCGCTCAAGCGGGCTTCCGCTTGCCTTTACCCCCTACCCCACCCCACCCCTCAACCCTCCTTTTCAGCTGTCGGGCTCACCCTCCCTCAAGGCCGAGGTTCAGAAACTTCTGGACCTCAGAGCTGTGGAACCCGTTCCCCTTGGGGAGCGAGGGGAGGGCTTCTACTCCCGGCTGTTTACGGTGCCCAAACCCAACCAGGCTGGCCTGCGCACCTTTCTCAGTTCAATCTTTTCCTACCCCAAGAGAAATTCAAGATCACGCGTGGCCAAATTCGCTCCTCTTTGCAGATGGGCGATTGGCTCAGCGTGGTGGATCTTCAGGATGCGTACATACATATCCTAATTTGGAATCCACACAGGAGATACCTCTGTTTCTCTTTGGGAGAGGAGCACTTCCAGTTCCGGGTGCTTCCTTTTGGCCTCAGCTCGGCGCCGCGTGTCTTCACGAAGATGATGTCGGTGATTGCGGCCTATCTTCGTCTCCAGTCGGAGAGCATGTCGGCCTGGTGGTTCCAGAGGCTTATGGGCCTCATGGCCTCGTGTGTACTGGCTCTTCCTCTTGCTCGTCTCAAAATGAGACGGACCCAGATGGCTCTTCGGAGTTCCTGGCGTCAGGCTGTGGACCCGGATTCCAAGCGGATAATGATTCCGGATTCCATGAGAGTGGACCCTGGACTGGTGGTCCTCTCTTAGCAACCTGTCGGTGGGCGCAGGGTTTCAGGACCCAGCCCCCATGGTGACGATCACGACGGACTCCTCCCTTTTGGTGTGGGGTGCGACGTTAGATCTTCTTCAGGTCTCGGACCTCTGGTCGCCTCAGGACAAGTTCCTGCACATAAAACATTTGGAGCTTCTGGCGATATTTCTGGCGCTCAAGGCGTTCAGACCGCTCATTGTCAACAAGGTGGACCGCATAAGAACGGACAATGTGGTATCAATGTATTACATAAACAAGCGGGAACAAAGTCTCCCCCCCCCCCCCTCCCCTCGTGGACCTGTCCATCCAGATTTGGGAGTGGGCCGTGCTTCATGGTGTCTGGCTGCTTGCAGTGCACATCCTGGGCCAGCTGAATCTCACAGCGGATGCCCTCAGCTGGCGGACAATGGTCAGCTACGAGTGAGAGTTGAAGGCGGAGGTCCTATCATGGCTTTTCTCGCGTTGGGGCACACCGGAGGTGGACCTCTTCGCCACAGCGGTGAACAAGAAACTTCCTCAGTATGCCTCCAGAGGGGAGCTGGGAGCCTCCTCTCTGGGGGATGCTCTCGAGATTCCATGGCACAACATGAGAACTTACGCCTTCCCGCCTCTGCCTCTAGTTCACCGTGCAATTTGGAAGTTGAAGAACTCTGTGAACTGTTCCCTTCTACTGGTTTTGGTTCTCAGAACTTCAACACCTATCGGTGTCTCCGCCGATCAGGTTAACAGTAACTCCGATCTTCTTCACCAGGGGGAACAACAGATGTGGCACCCCTCCCCACAATCGCTCAGCTTGGCGGCATGGTGCCTGAGTTCATGTCTTTAGAGCATCTGAGTTTGTCTGCGGATAACATGCGCATTATCCAGGCAGCCAGGAAAGCCTCGACCAGATCTCAATACAGGAGTAAATGGCTCAGGTTCTGTCATGCAGGACTTATCTCTCAGCGGTTTCTGCTTACCTTTCTACAGACCTTTGTTCTTATTCTATAACTAACCCAGTGGTGAAGAGGCATTTTGCTGGCTTGACACGCCTTTACCCTCCGGTTCGTAATCCGCACCCGCCATGGGACCTAAATGTAGTCCTGACGGCGCTGTGCCATAAACCCTTTGAACCAATGGCTACGGTAGACCTCAAGTACTTGTCTTGGAAAGTGTCCTTTCTGGTCGCCGTTACGTCAGCGAGGAGAGTGAGTGAGCTCCAGGCATTGTCGGTGGAGCATCCTTTCTTGGTCTTTCACAAGGACAAGGTAGTCATTCGGACAAACCCGGCTTTTCCACCGAAGGTGGTGACCGAATTCCATCTGAATCAGTCGATCTCCCTTCTGGTCTTTTTTCCAAACCCTGCCTCAGAGGCTGAAAGGGTTCTACGCTGTCTTGATGTCCGAAGAGCTCTTAAGTTCTACCTGGACAGGACTTCCGAGCTTAGGAGTTCTCAACTTTTTGTGACCTTCAGTAACCCTCAGGGCAAGCCGGCGTCTAGGGCAACTATTTCTAGGTGGATCGCCGCCTGCATCACGGAGTCTTTCACCGTCCAAGGGCTGAAACCTCCTAAGGGTATCCATGCACACCTGGTGCGGGGCAAGGCAGCCACGGTTGCTTTTCAGAAATATGTCCCCTGGGAGTCCATTGCTAGGGCAGCTACTTGGGCCTCCCCATCTGCTTTCTTTACGCATTACTGTCTCGACATGAGCTCAAGAGCTGATGCTCAGTTTGGTCAGGCTGTGCTGAAGAACCTGTTTCAGTAAGGGGAATTTCCATCCACCCGTAGTTCCTGTAAGGAGTTCTTGGGAATATCCCACAAGTATGGAGGAAAGGGGACGGGATGTAGGAGTATTACCAGGTTACTCACCATAGTGACCACCTTACTCCTAGTCCATAGTCCCCTTTCCTCCATGCGCCCGCCGTCCCCTCTAATAAGGTTCCTCTATTATTGCTAATGGGTCTTTGACCTGGCGACAGAAAAGGACTGATGGGCGATGCGCAGGGCGGAGCCAAGGTGGGCGGGGTTACGGCCGTGTGCCGGGCCCCGCGCAGGAAAGAGAGGGAGGACAAATTTTTGAAAAAAATGTGGATGCTTTTTACAAAGTGCTCCGCTCCCGTCCCACAGGACTTAGAGATGTCCCACAAGTATGGAGGAAAGGGGACTATGGACTATAGGAGTAAGGTGGTCACTACGGAGAGTAACCTGGTAATTATAGTAGCCTCGAACATAAAGCCGCTTGACCAAATACATTTTATTTTGGTTCCGGCTGTGTTTATCTGCCATTTCTTTTTGTTAGGCTTTCTCGTGTTTTTTCTCTGCGCGCCAAACCAGGGATAATTCCTTTGTTTGCTGTCTTTTCGCGGGCTTCTGCACAGAAGCCCTCCTTAAGGCACCCGATAGTCTAGGTAGGCAGGATGTGAGGGAGGGATTTTCAGACCCCTGCCATGGGTTGCCTTAGTAACCCAAGTCGCACTCTTGTCTGATTGGCTGAGGGAACTGTCCTTGCCAGGCAAGCCAGGCTGTATGAATGGGGGAAACTGAATAAAAAAGCAGGTCTCTGGGACTGGAAGAGCAGAGTCACCACTGGAACAAAAGAACCAACGAGGAACTGGAAGAAGAGGACCCCTACAACAACTGAAACGCCCGGTGAACCCCTGCTGCAAGTCCGAATCTCCAAATCCGACGGCAGAGAAGATGCTCCAGGAAACTTCTTCCCTTGAGCTGGTGGGACCAACCAGTTTGCCCAAACTACAAGCCAGGACCCCTCCTCTGGTCGAATTCGCTGTACAGAGCTAAGTGGGCCGGATAGCCAGGAAGGGCGGACCCTGCTTGGGTTTTAAGGAGCGCACCTTTTATTTGTTAGCTTTGCTCTTCTGCTGGTTTCTTCCCTGGGTGGCGCAGGACCCTCCAGTCTTCCTACTTCGTGTCAGTCCGACAGTAGCTTGAGGAACCGTGAGCCTTCAGGAACCACCAGGAACGTCCGCCTCAGCTACAGCTCCCTCTCCGTTTTAAGGTACTGTGCAAATCCGGTTGTGCGTTTCGCTCAGCCGCAGTGAAAGTGTTTGAAATCTTTCTCCAATCCGAGGGCTTGTCTTTTTCTTCTCTTTGAACGAACTTTTCTACCAACCAACCTCGTCCGGAATCTGTGCCACAAACTTCATTGCAAACTACATTGAACCTATTATGTTGAGCAAAAGACTTTTGAACCATTGACTTTGGCCCTAAGCCTTTTCTATCTGATTGTAACCTTGTAGTCCCTCTTGTTCAATTGCCCTGCTTACTTACCTGTTGGTTTTGCCTAATTTCTAATAACTTTGTCTTTCCTTCCCTTTTAAATTTCTGGAGTGCCATTTTGCTCCCACTTCATTTTGTGAGCCTAACTTGTCTTGAATTTAAGGGAAGTGGTGTAGTGTATTTATGATTGTGATTTTTGACTTACTTAGAATAGTGAAATGTTATACAACTGTTGAGTAAATAAATATATATTCTTTTACTTAGGAACCTTGAGTCAGTGTTTGCCTGAATCATAGTAATTGCTGTCCTTTGTGTAACTATTTGTACTGCTCACTTACTCTTGAGAGAAGTCTGGCTGCTCCGCTACTGCTACCACTAGAACTGTGTAGTACAGGCTTGTACCAAAGATGAAATTGTACTGTCACTTGTAGTCTTAATTGTGTGTAGTGTTCCCAAAGGGTACTGCATATAATTCTGCCTAACACCGCCCAAGACCTACGGTCAAATGCACCAGCGTTCCGGCAAGGGTCGGGCCTTCGGCGGGTTCCAGGGCTTTAAAGAACGACAGTCCAGGCAGATGGGCCGATCTCAGAGTCAACACCGCTGTAAACAGCACAAGGCCGGAAACAAAGGCTTCTTTCAGTGCCCCTCCGCTGCCCCAGCCTCAGTGGGAAAGAAGGATTGACACTGCCCTCTGGGTCCACGTGTCTCTGGTGGGGGGGCAGACTTTCCCTTCACGCACTGCATTGGAGTGTAAGGTTTGCGGACTCCTGGGTCCTCTCAGTAGTATCCTCTGGTTACCGCCTACCAGTTCCTCCCTCCCCAGCCTCCTCTCTTCCACACCCACAGATTGGGACAGCAGCTCTATTGGCAGAAATTTGCACGCTGGTACTGGATCATGCGGTGGGGGAAATCCCAGCCTCCCAGCAAGACATGGGCCTCTACTCCATACTATTTACCATACAGAAGAAGAACCAGGCTGGCCTGAGAGTTGTGTTGGACCTGTCCACCCTGAACCTTTCCCGTCCGCTTCAAAAGTTCAAGATGGTTACCCCAGCGCTTATTGCGGAGACACTGCAAGGAAGACTGGGTGTCCTCCCTGGATCTGAAGGACTCGTACCTACATGTCCCGATTTGGCAGCCTCAACGGTCCCTCCTGAGTTTCAGGATCACGGGCTTCCATTTCCAATACAAGATTCTACCCATTGGCCTCAATTCAGCTCCCAGGGTCTTTACCAGGTTTAATGAATGCAGTGGCAGCACTCATCAGGGCCCAGGGCCACCATGTATATCCATACCTCGACGACTAGCTCGTCAGGGCGAGATCACCGAAGGCAGTACAACACACCAACTCCACCCTCATGAATACATAAATTGTGATTCTCATTCAATCTAAAGAAGTCACAGCCGGAACCTACGCAGTGCCTGGCTTTCCTGGGACTCATCTGGGAATTGAGAGAGTTTTTCCCTCGGAGGACCAGATCTCAGCCATCAAGAGAGCCTCCAGCCATTTTCTCAGCAGAGACGTTTCCTCAGCTTGGTGGTACCAGCACCGTCTACGTACCCTGGCATTTCTCCTGGCAGTGCCTTACAAAAGGCTCAAAATGAGGAGATTGCAGTTGTACTTCGCAGCCTCATTAAATCAGGTGCGGGGTTCCCATGCGGAACTTGTCAGCATTCGTTCGGCCCTCCACCAGCACTTGATTTGGTGGAGCACGGACTGCAACCTGAGGATTGGCAGGCCATTACGGCAACCAGCCCTGCAGGTTACCATCGCCACAGACTCTTCCTTAGAGGGCTGGGGGGTGACCCTGAACAACTACAGGGTCCACAGAGTCTGGTCTCTTCAGGAGCAGGAGGCCCATATCAATTGACTGGAGCTGAAAGCCATCTGGCTGGCTCTCAAGCCTTCTTACCGATCGTCAGTGGCAAGACGATCCTCATTTAGGCGGACAACTCCACCAGCATGTATTCCATCAACAAGCAGGGTGGCACCAGGTCCCCCTCCTTTACGCACACTAGAGGTCCGCATGTGGGAATGGCCTCTGTCAAACGGCATACACTTGAAAGCAATCCACCTCCCGTGGGAATCAAACCTGGAGGCGGACAGGTTCAGCAGAGTGGGTGCGGTCAATTACGATCGGGTCCTACAGGGGATCTTCAGCAGATGGAGTCATCCGCAGGTGGACTTCTTCGCCACATGGTACAACAGAAAGTGCCCTCAGTTCGCATCATGGCAGGGTCAGGATCTCGGCTCCCTGGGAGATGAGTTAGATACAGTGGAACAGTATGAACACATATGCATTCCCTCCCACTTCCTTGGTACACAAGGTGATCTACAAGATAAGGGTGTCCCCTCACCTCAGCATCATTCTGGTAGTTCCTTGGTGGACGGGAGGCCCTGGTTCTCAGAGCTGTTCAGCTTGGCGGACCAACCACTGATGCACCTTCCACTGGGGCCTAGCCCATCTACTGTCACAGCAGAGGGACACGGTCATCCGCCCGCAGAAGTTGGCACTTGCAGCGTGGTTCCTGAACAGGTCACATTAAAGCATTGTGTCTTTTGCAGGCTAACCTAGACATTATACAGGGTGCTAGGAGCGATGCTACCAGGAGCCAGTACAAAAGCAAGTGGGCAGAGTCCAAGGAGGTTGATCCTCTCACATGCTCATTGGACGACGTACTATCCTCCTCTGCACATCTCGCACACTAAGGAGTGCAAATAGACACATGTTGCACGTATGTGGCGGCCATCAGAGCATACCAGAACTCGGAGGAGGAAGTGTTTTCATCCTCCAACCCGGTGGCTAAAAGGCATCTGGTGGGCCTCACCAGGCTCTACCCCTATCACGAAGCCTTTGTGGGACCTTAACGTAGTGTTGGGTGCCTTGGCGCACAAACCTTTTGAGCCAATGGCGTCCGCGGACATCTGGCTGGTCACCATCAAGACAGCCCGTCTGGTGGGTCTTACATTGGCCCGCAGGGTCGACGAAATTCAGGCACTAGTTGCTTCAGAGCCTTACACTACCTTTCACAGAGACAGGGTGGTCCTTAGAAAGCACCCCACATTGTTGCCTAAAGTGGTCTCTTCGTGCCATCTGAATGAGGAGATTGTGTTACCTACCTTTTTCGCGGACCCAAAGGATGATCCTCCGAGTGTTTTGCACATTCTGGATGTTGGGCACGCCCTGAAATTCTATCTGAACAGGACCAAGAGCTTCTGCAAATCGGATGCTCTCTACATCACCTTCAGGGGGCTCTAGGCCAGGAAATCGGGCATCGAAGGCCTCTATAGCAAGGTGGATGGTTTTGGCCATCAAGGAGACCTATGAGGGGCAGCACAAGCCACTACTGGCAAACATGCATGCATATGCTGTCGGGGCCAAGGCCATGGCAGTCACATTCCAAAGGTACGTCCCGTGGCAGGTCATCAGCAGGGCGGCCACATGGGCCACTTCTTCAGGCTTCTGCAAACACTACTGTTTGGATGCCGGCTCCAGGTCAGATGCGGAATTTTGACAGGCTGTGCTAAGGAACTTGTTTTCTTAAAGAGGGTCACCTCTCCACCCTGGGGCTACATTCAGTTGTAATTGCCCATACAGTATAGAAGAGCAAGGGGACAGGCTAGTCTTAGATGCCAAAGAAAATTACCTTGTGGTGGACGATGGAGAGGTAGTAAGTCCACCCAAATGGCAGTTGCTTTACCATCAGCCACTGTTCCAGTCGCCTCAAAATCTCTGAGGTCTTAATCCACAAGACCCCAGTGGGAGACAGTGACTCAGCATATGCAAGAATGGCGGGGCATTACTTGAGATGGTTGGGCATTAGAAACTGTAGCCAAGGGTTACTGTCTCCCATTCATAAAAAGACCCCAATCATCCACCGGGGAACCACTCACAACTCCAGATCCGTTCCTTGTGCAGGACATTTTGAGCATGCTAGAGAAAGGTGCTATAGAACTAGTACCTGTAACGGAATGGAACACAGGGTGGTATTCCACGTACTTTCTAATCCCTGAGAAGGGCAGGGGATTTGTAAGGAAGGCATGGTATCAACAGTAAGACGCGCAAGTGGGCACAGTTCAAGGGTGTTTACTGAACTTCAAAAAGGGTTTGAAAAACACCCATCTAATCCTAAATCTACAGATAGGCTCAAGCTACAACCATCAAATATTACCGCGGTCTTTGTAGTGTCTTGTCAAAATAAAAGGGCCTATACTAATAAACCTATTGCTAATCCTTACTTCTAAATACAAATAGTGTTAGAAATAATGTTACGAATCCTTACTTCTAAATATAAATCTTGTTGGAAATAATGTTACGAAAAGGAAAGAAGTGTTCACAAAATTATATGTCGGGATGTTCAGGCCGTGGACCTCCCTTCTACACGTTTTCAGCACTGGACAAGGCGGTACACTCGAGCTTAGCCCAGTGTCTGGCTTTTCCAGCACGAGGGTACAGTTCAATCATTGGCATCCGCGTCTTCCATGCCCAAGTCTTTGTCTTTCAAAGTCTCCTCATTCAGAGGGCTTGATGCGACAAACAAACAATGCGTTCTTTTCCTTTTTCAGATTATCAGAAGTACTCAAGTTCCCTCAGCCGGGCTCAGATCCTTGCACCACAATGTTCGTACATTATTTATGCATCCAATTCCTTATAGGGTATTCTTCCTTGGGTGACTCACGGTTCACCACGGATCCCCCTTGGTTGGACTCAGATCTCAGATCCCCCTTGGTTGGGCTCAGATCCCCCTCAGTCAGGGCTCAGATCCCTCTTAACACGATGTTCATAACTTTAGACAAACTTGCTTTAAAAGCCTTTTAGCTGATCTTCCCGGCTGGGGTCGGACCAACTTTCTATACGATTTCTTCAACTATTGAATGTGCACCAGGTTTTTTCTTGACCCGTTGCAGGACCACTTCGATTTCACAATTTTGTATCACTCTTCACCATTGCCACCTTTCAGCTGGTTACCTAACAGACTTTCGAATGAGCACCCACGTGGTGCCGGACCACTCTGTATACGGTATTGTATCTTGGCTTCAAAGTTCAATCATTCATCCGCTGATTGTGTTAGTGTTGCATGCCACATACGCTTCATACACTGTTCTCTTCAGTTTTCATTATACAATTTGTGCTATGGAGGGAGTTGTTTCCAGTCACCTGCCAGCAAAATCAAGTGCGAAAAATACAAGTACCAGAATCCTCAGAGCTAATTAACTTCACACCTGAAACAGAAATGCAGACCCGCCTGAAAAAAACAAAGAGCCTCTCAGAAGATTGATGAAGTCATGAAAACGTGCGTTAGGAGGAGAAGCTAAAGACTGGTAACAGAGCGCCTGCCTTCACATCTTTAAACAATTTTGCCACTTGCAACTTTGGCTTCAACACAGACTGGTCTGGTATCAATCTCCCCGACTCACTGGCTGTGCTGACTTCACTGTCGCTGCTTTGTTGTAGGTGCCAAAGACGGTACCAAATCGGCACACGATTCTCCTCGCCTTCACTGACGCAGGAGAGCCCGGGTACATCCGACACACAATGCAGTACTCTTCAGCCTCGAATCCTGGTCTTGCGTTTCCTATTCTCGAAAGTTCCTGAAAGTAACAGTCTTTCGTTGAAAAGGTCAAGGGCAAGTCGCTCCTTGCCATCCTCTTCGGTTTTGCCATCTTACGCCTTGTATTAAACTGCAATCTTGGAACTGCTGCTTCCTCATGTGCTTTGCCCTGCTCAGTGTGTTTTCATGCTCTGCCTTTTATCCGTGTGGGTAAGTGTGATGGAAGTCAGGTGTGTGTGTGTGTGTGTGTGTGTGTAATGGTCATGGATTGCCTGATCCTGCCTGACTGGGTGTTAGTCTGTTTTCTCTCACAGTGAGCTGTCTGTGAAAAAGTGTTTGTGTACGGAAAAGCGGGTGGGGGGTTTGAGTTCCCAAGTATCCTATCTGGTAGGATGGGACATAGGTGTTACAGGGACGGGGATACCACGTCTTGCCATCCGGTGTTCCCACTTCCACTCACAGCGGACCCCTCACCCAGGTGATCCTCCCGCACTAGTCCACCCCCAGGAACTGGATCCAAAAGCGGTGGCCGTGTCCCGGCCACCTGGATGACAGATCCCCGGGTAAGACACCTTCAGGTTTGTCACAGATTGAGATCCATCTTGGACTTGAGACTTGGATTTGTGTTTCATCCAGTCCCCCTCATTGCTCACGTAATCGGGAGGTTGAGAACGTTTGGGAAATCCTTGTTCTCCAGCATTGGATCATTTGTAGATTCTTATGTTGTGAATATTCCCTTTCATCAGACTGGGAATCCTTGGTAACATAGAGCAGTATAAAGTTAAACTTTCAGTCACTTTTATGCATTATTAGTCTTTTTTCGGTCATACTGCTCACAGCCAATAGGAACACCTCCCTTAGCTCCGCTGTTAGCCATCATCAGATTTTTTTTACCGCACGTTAGTGAAGGGCCTCCTCATAAATCATCTCTTCAACTTTTCTAAGATAAAAATGAAAATGTAACTTCTTTTTCACTAAATTAGATATTTTTCGACGTCTACTCTACGACCGGCTTTAGCAGCGACAGCACAGCTACCATTGACAGTCCTGTCACTGGTATCCTTCAACAAAGCTTTGTCTGCGTAGTTGGGCCTACCTCATGGCGGAATCCACAAGGCCTGTTCAAGGCCTGTGCCCGGTGTGGACTGAAGAATGTCTACATAGATCACGACGACTGCCTCTGCCTTCATCCACACCATGTTATGCAGGACTGTGAAATGTGCCAGTCGTTTTCTAACAAAACACTGAGGGAAATGTCTCATCGTTTGGCTCGAGGACGTCGGCGGGGCCTATGACTCTGCTTCAGTACAGAGCCATGCTTCGTTAGGCCAAGGCAGGGCGGCCCAGCGAACCACCTCTAGCAAGAGGACTAGGTTGCATAAAGTCCTGCCCTTCAAGAAGAGGCACAAGGATTCCTCTGCCAACAAGCTCAAATCCTCGTACAAGGACCGCTCTTCAACAAAGGTTGGTGCCCAAGGCGTGTTAACCGGGGATGAGAGCCTAAGCTCTTTCCATCGCCCCAAGGAAGTAACGTCCCCCAAGACCATGTCCAAATCTGGGGGCCATTATTAATCTTCATATTCGAAGGTGAGCTCTTCGTATAAATCTGCGACAATGACGTAATCGTCGAAGACAAAGCCTCACTCAAGGTAGTCTACCCTGAGGCCGTCGACACTGTCCATGGCCACAGCTGGCTCACAGAAACCGTCATCAGCTACGACTACCTCATCACAACCATCAACAAAGCCTACTATGACTAACTCGTCAACGACTACTCGAACGACCATGACGATCTTATCATCTGCGTCTATGGCTGTCACCCTCGTTGGCGACAGTGTTGACAGATGAACATAGCCACCACGCTATTGTAGCCACAGCCATCGTCACTGGCGCTTCAGACACCAATACAGGGCCTGTATTGACTGCCTGTCCAAGAGCTTTCATCCCTAACCTTGGGGTGCCCTTGCTGCCTGGTGGCATTTCTGTCAGAGCCAGCTCTCTCCCAATCAGACGGAGGAGCATGAGGAGGAAGCCATCCTATCACTGCCGTCCTCTCCAGAGCACAGGGCATCGCCTCCAAGAAGGCAGGGTGAGGCAAGCCGGATTAGGCTAGCACCTTTGCCCCCTCTACATTCAGATGAAGCCATCACTCCTCCTACACAGAGAGACATGTCTTTGGACATTTTATCTACTCTCGCCACTCTGGTGTCAACCCTGCAACAACGTCTACGTACACCGGCCCCGGTTACAGCACCGGCTAGACAACCTTGCAGGGTTAACCGTGGCCCTTCCAGGGAGAGGGACGACA
This sequence comes from Ambystoma mexicanum, assembly GCF_040938575.1. Lineage (NCBI taxonomy): Eukaryota > Metazoa > Chordata > Amphibia > Caudata > Ambystomatidae > Ambystoma > Ambystoma mexicanum. Next base: position 1,261,983,602 of record NC_090928.1, read on the forward strand.
TTCCCCCCAGGGGGATAGACCCCCAAGGGGGTAAACCCCACTTGGCACCACAGAGGCTGTCGGACACTGGGACGGAGACAGACCCCAATGACTGGGCCTCCACACACAAGAACCAGGCAGATGCATTTGATGATTTCATCACAGCTGATGGGGCACCTGATGAGGTAGGAGCATTCCACTCTCTCATGTCCAGGGCGGCCATGATGTTTGGCCTTGCACCGGAAGAACAGCAGAAAGAAAGTGATCAGAGAATCTGCCATGTCTATCCCGCTGTTGGAAAACGTCTGGGACGATGGCCTAATCACTTTAGTCTCCTTTTTCCCTTTTGCCGTGACAATGAAAACACTCAATTTATGGTACCCAAATGAGGTAACTTCTTGATTTTTATACACTTAGAAAAGGTACATTGTCAAAAACAACAGAGTTTATCCGTATCAATCATACATGGAGAAAAAAACACAAGAGCATAAACAATAATTTATCCAATTGCTTGTGCATCATAACAAGAAGTGAATCCTTCACTGTCGTTATCTGGTAGACAGTATAGTAAAGAAAACAACGAAAATTTTTAACAAGGACAACAAAACAGATAACAAAATGTTCTTCCAAAAGACAGTGACAATACACTGTGATTAAAAGATGCATCTACACCGGGGTGTTTCAACCGTCTATAGGGGCTAAATGTGCCTCATATGACACAGCCTTCTTCAGGACGGGGGGCTGTATGAGATGGATGTTCGTTGAGTGCTATGGGGATGAATAGCCACAGGCACTTTTATGGAGAGCAACTAACAGGAGTAACAAGGGATAACAGGCTTATCTCAGTTCTATGATCTAACCTGTACACAACCAATAATTACTTTAACATAGAAGATTATAGAACTCATGGACCTGTGTTGGAGAGCTCAAGTGTGCATATGGCTAACAAACCTTCATTTTATACTCTTACATCATAAAGGACCAGGAGTCCACACATAACCAGTGTGTGAGGTGAAAAAATTCAATTAAACTCATATGTAGAAAAAATATAAAAATCATTTATTCTGTTCTAAAATTCATCGGCAGTTCCAAAAAAATACATATCCAGATTTGATCAGTGAATAAATAACCTATCTGCTTAGGCACAACATAATTATCACATCCCAAAACCAAATACACCAGGGATACTTCATTCATACACAATCAAACAATCTCACATCACAAATGTAATACATTCAAATTTTAACAATTATATCAAAAATATAAAACAAGTGTATAAAATACAATCACAATTCCTTATCACTCAGAATAGCGAAATCTTAACAAATCGACAACCACCAGATGTATGAATCAATGCTGATGTTGCGAAATACTATGATCAACAATGGTGTAAAAAACAGCATTGTGTTCCCCAACCCAACATGTTTCTTTCTGTACTCCAATCACTGTGCAGAAATTAATCAGGGGTAAATAAGTCCACTGTATTCAAAGGGAGATATGTGACAATGTAGACCTGTAGACAACAGGAGCTCACGACTCATGAGCAGTTCCAATTCAACACGGCACGTCACTCGTCTCCATGGAACGATTGCACACAGCCCTTTGTGTTTCAGTTTGGTGTAGCTGCTGTCAGGCCCCACGTGGTGAAAGGCCCAGTTTGTCCGGCTACCGATGACGTACTGATGAAGGCCAGCACACCGCCTCAGTAGTGGTCAGCGTCATGAGCGTGAGTCAGTCACTTCCAAGTCACAAGACGGAGGAATAGGGAACACGCCCATCAAGTAATACTCCTCGCAGGTACCCGTTCTCAGTGGATCTCGTCCATAACGTTCCTCTTCGGTAGCGCTGACACTCGTTTGGTCTGTGATCTGTACTGGCCTCGAGGCAAAATTTGTCCTTTTGATTTCTTACTATCGCGGCACCGCGGGCCGCGTATGACAGGCGAAGAGCTGAAGAGCTCTGCACGGAATGCGGAGTCACTTTGTGGGCTCGAAGACCAGGAAGCACAAAAGGACACATTTTGCCTCGAGGCCAGTACAGATCACAGACCACAGCCCCTACTAAGAGGAGCAGATTGGGACCACCACAAACGGGAATGTGTCCCTATAAAAGTGCCTGTGGCTATTCATCCCCAGAGCACTCAACGAAAATGCATCTCATACAGTCCCCCCCCCGCCCTGAAGGCCGTGTCAGATATGAGGCACATTTAGCCACTATAGACGGCTGAAACACCCCAGTGTAGACGCACCTTTTAATCAGTGTATTGTCACTGTCTTTTGGAAGAACATTTTATCTGTTTTGTTGTCCTTGTTAAAAATGTTCACTTGTTGTCTTTACTATACTGTCTACCAGATAACGAAAGTGAAGGATTCACTTCTTGTTATGATGCACAAGCAATTGGATTAATTATTGTTTATGCTCGTGTTTTTTTCTCCATGTATGATTGATGCGGATAAACTGTGTTTTTGACAATGTACCTTTTCTAACTGTAAAAATCAAGAAGTTACCTCATTTGGGTACTGTAAATTGAGTGTTTTAATTGTTACGGCAATAGGGGAAAAAGAGTGTAGAAGTGAACTTCTCGACCTATTCAAGTGTATCCTTGTTCCATAAGTAGCCTTCCTGGGCAGAATAGGGTCCTTACCAGGAGCCCGGATTTATAAATCTAATCACTTTAGCACAGGGTTGTCCAACTACAGGCCTCGAGGGACGGGATCCTGACAGATTTCCAGGATATCCAGCATGAGAACAAATGTACATACATTTAGAATCATTGTATGCAAATGTATCTCATGAATATTAATGAGGTATCCTGAAAACCCGACATGGATCCAGCCCTCAAAGCCTGGAGTTGGACAACCCTGCTTTAGCACATCCTGCAACTTCCCCGGGTAAAAAGACTGGTTCGACAAAGAATGCAGAGCGCCAGAGAGCACTGCCTCCGTACTCAAACCACACCAGACTCATTTGTCTCAGCTGCAGCCAGGAAAATGTCAGCTAATCCATCCACATCCTGCTCTCTCCCCAGACGAGGAAGGTGGTCTCTCTTCCGAAATTAACAGGTTTCAAAACATCTTGTCCCCTACACCCAGGCACTCCCACCTTCTCCTTTGCTGGTACCCCTAATGATCCCCCAACCAATAGCCCCACTGTAGCCTCTGCCTCTCACTCCCCCAACTCCGCCCCAGCACCTCGTTCACACATACCCTGCACCTCGTCCCTCCCTTACCCAGACTCAAGTGCCCCAATACAGGGCACGGCTGTGCCTGCTCTTCAAAAGACCTGTCAGCCACACCAGATTCCAGCCATGCACACCATTTCAGACACTAGCACCCCTCACACATGTTCCTACCCACCCCTCAGGAATGCCACTCACATCAACATCGTACTACCCAAAGCGGCAAGTCCTTCACCAACTGCTCAGCCTATTCAGGTCTGCGTCAACAGCACGTGTGCAGACATGAAGGCATGCTCCATCCACTCTCACAGCCTCACTGTCACGACGACTCCAGCTATCGCCAACGTGGCCCTAACCACACCACCCCACTGCCTATCCACCACCAACACCAGCCAACCCCCCATGCCCCTCCAATGTGCCCTCATCAATACATGCTCCCTCCCAGCTCACGCCTGAGAGATCCGGGACGTACTCAGCATTCACATCTTTGACCTCTTAGCAATCACAGAAACATGGCTCCACGAGGCATCTGACGCCGCCATCTCCTTAGCCCTCCCCCAAGGATACACCATCTATCGGCAGCACCGCCAGCACATGAAAGGGGGGCAGGGGGTAGCACTTTATAGCCAAAGAATCCCTGCCACTCAGACAGATATACTTGCCTCTAGAAGGGAACATAGACACCATATACCTCAAACTCTTGTTACGCAGAATCCTGTGCAGTGCCCTTAGGGACCACTACATACAGTTCAGACTACAGGTGGCAATACAAGTTTTACCTTTGGTACAAGCATGTACTACTATGTTAAAGTGGTAGCAGTAGCGGAGCAGCCAGACTTATCTCAAGAGTATACGAGCAGTAGCAGAGATTACACAAAGGGACCGCAATTACTGTGACTTAAGCAAACACTGACTCAAGGTTTCAGGTAGAAAAATAGAAGTACATTTATTTTTAAACCATTTGTTATAAACACAACACTTCTATTAATTGAAAACCACACGTAAAATATACTACAACCAACCAATTCACTTTGGTACACTCTAACTCAAGGTAAGTATCCTGTGTTTTAACGGACCGGTGTTTTGAAACAAGACGTTACCGGGAATACACTTGCAATCACTTTTTGACAGTAATGACAGTTCGGTCTTACTAAAGAAACGCGTATCCGCGGCAAGAATTGTTACCGGGGCAAAAACACACTTAGCACCTGGGTTAACCAGAGAGAGTTGGGGGGGCAAAAATCATAGGCAATACTTTTGTCAAGGCAGACAGAATCGGAGAATACTATTTGACGGAAATTCAAGAGTCAATAGGCCGGAGCCAGTGTCAAGTGCAACAGTGTTCCTGTTGTCGAGGATCACACCATCGAACAGTTCGAGATTCAACGTTGCCAGGAGTATTTAGATATTGTCAACAGAGGAAGCAAAAGTTATAATTAGGAGGGAAGACAAGGGAAAGCCTTGGAGATGAAGAAAAGGGATTCACCCTAGTTCCTCAAGCAGAACACAGTACCTTATTCAATGGAGAAGCTCGTGCCCTGGCAGTTGTTCCTGTTGGTTTCCTGCAGAACCACGGTTCATGGAGCTTCGGTGCGAAGGGGGACGTCTGGAGGGGTCTGCGCCACACAGGGATGAAGCCGGCAGCAGCGATGATGAATAAAAGGTGCGCTCCTTAAAAACAGGAGAGGCTCTTCAGATGGCTATCCGGACCACTACAGCAGTGTGCAGTGATTTCGACCAAGAAGAGGATCCTCTGGCTGTGGAAGATGAGCTGGTTATCCCCACCAAGCTCAAGGGAAGAAGACTCTGGACTGGATCTTCTCTGGTCGTCGAAGGGTAGATGGCTCAGGACTGCAGCAGGGCTTCACCGGGACGGGGTAGTTGCAGCAGTCAAGTTCTTATCTGCTTCTCTTCGGTTCCTTGTAGTTCCAGTGGCGACTCTGACTTCTAGCCCAAGAGACCTGCCTTTTATGCAAAAATCCCCCATTCACACAGCCTGGCTTTCAATCATGCAGCAGGGGGGTTTTCTGGCCCGGAAAACCACCTCAGCCAATCATGGCAAAGTGCGACTTGGGTTTCCTAGGATACCCTGTGCAGGGGTTGACTACACCCCTCCCTCACATTCAGCCCACCTAGACACCGAGGCGCCTGGAGGAGGGCTTCTGAGCAGAAGCCTGCCAAAAGACTGTGAACAAAGAAAGCAAACCTGGTTTGCCACGCAAAGTAAAACACAAGAAGAACTTTAACAAAAAGAAATAGCGAATAAACCCGACCGGAGCCAAAAGAAAAAGTATTTGGTCAAGCGGGTTTAAGTTCGAGGCTAATATAATAGCCTAAAACAATACCACGTTTATCTAACATAATCGCGGTAGAAAAGTTAGGGTAGATACCACTGCCACCAGCCAAGTCTAAATGTTAAAAGAGGAAAACAATGCTCTAGGAGGTACAGATAAAAAGGGATGTGGGGTAACCCTTTCCAGTACTCCATGGAAGATGAGGTGTACTGGATCTGTGGTTAAAATGACCAAGTAAAGTTAATGGCAACTTTACCCTTTTCTGGGGACTGTAGTCAGCCCCAGAAATGGAGTTTGTGGGAAGTCTAAAAGACCACCTTGTGTCACTGCACTGAAGGTGCTGTGTAACACAAAAGAAGGGGACTACTGAAGTGGTGTACTCCAGAGTTCACAATCACAAGAAAACAGGTAAAAAGGCACATGGCAAAACACAGGTAAGAGTGGGGGAAAAGCTCACACTCTTACAAAGTGGAAAAAAAAAATAAACTCCAGAAGTCCAGCAAAGCTGCTGGGGGACTCACTAGGTGAGGGAAATTAGCCATAAATGAGAATTTTCCCTAACACTCTCTATCGCTCAACTGCACAATCTCAATTCACGTCATTTACCGACCCCCTGGTCCATCATCAGACTTAGACGAGAACCCACTCCACCTCCTTGGAGACAACTTAAAAGCTTCTACTAAATCCATCGTACTTTGCGACCTCAACATGGGATTTGATGATCCAAAAGACCCACATGCCAACTCTCGCTAAACCCTTCAATACCATGGGGTTCCTACAACTAGTCACAAACCCTGCTCACACAAAAGGCCATATCCTAGACTGGATTTTGGATCACAATTGTTTCCGCCTCAGGTGGCTCTAACTCACCTTGCCCTTGGACAGACCACCATTTTATCCTTTTCTCCATCCCCAAGCCCACTAAAATAAAAACTCATACCACGCCTTTACCGCCAGCCGTTGCACGAAACTCCCGCAAATTAACTAAAGAGAACCTCCTACCCTAACTAGACTCTCCTGTCTTCAGACCTCCTTTCTCAAAAAACCCTATACTGCTAGCCGAAATTTGTAACTCTACACTCGAGAATGCTGTGGAAACCATAGCCCTACTATCACTAAAAAAAGCTAAATCTGTAAGACATGCCAACTCATGGTTCACCTCGGAACTTCTGGATCTATGCCCCATGAAGCGCACTGCGCCCACCAAAAAAGAATTCAACAAGATACCCACCCAATATAAAAAAGCCATTATCCTAACCAAATCCACATCCCTTAACACCAGAATTACAAATGCAAAATCTGAATCTAAGGAGTTATTCGCCATCTTCAGGGAACTAGGTAGACCAGCTCCCATCATGCAGGTCATCTCCAACAACGAACCATGGTGCTCAAGCATACAAACGGCCATGCTCAACAAAATTAGCATTTTGCAGTGCAAAATCAGAACCAGCCATAACACCCTTACTTCTGTACACCACCCCATCACTCCTACCTCTAACACTCCCACCCAGGACAGGCCACTCTTCTTGTTCAAAGACATCAGAGACCTAGAAGTTCTCACACTCCTCAAACACATCCAACTCTCCAATTGTAAAGGCCAATATCATCAAAGACTGCGCAACCACCCTAGCCCCATTCCTCTTTGCATTCATAAATACCTCCTCCGCCGCAGGAATTGTGCCCCGAAGCCTTAAAGAAGCTTGCATACGAGCGCTCCTTAAACATTTCTGGACCGTCCGCACCCACAACTTACGGCCCATTACTACAGTCCCCTTCCTGTTAAAAAATCTTGAGAAAGCAGCCTACACCCAGGTCCAACACTTCCTAGAAACTAACTGCATTCTAGGTAAGCGTCAATCAGGTTTCCGCCCTGGTCATGGCACTGAATCAGCCCTACTTGACTTAAAAACTCAACTATGTGAGATCATCAATGAAGGGAAACCAGCACTCCTCCTCCACCTATCTGCAGCGTTTGTCCTAGTGGACCATAAGACCCTATGCGGACACCTCACTGCCTCAGCTCAGTTCTCCCATAAAGCCACCTCTTGGATCACCTCCTTCCTCGAAGCGAGAGCCATGAGTGTTCTCAGACCAGGCCTGGCCAGCTCCTTCCACCATGCACTGCGGAGTCCCGCAGGGCTCTTGTATCTCTCCCACCCTCTACAATATTTTTACTAAACTGCTCTTTGAGATCCTGGACTCGCATAGCTTACACCAACTATGCCGATGACAATCTGGTCCTCCTCCCTCTCTCCGGCACCTACGAAACAGATCCCAAAGCACTAGACAAAACCAAAATCCTCTTAGTTGGCCCCAAGCAAACCCGCAATAAACTCAACAGTCAGTACACCTCCTTCTCTATTGACAACACACGGATTCCTGTCCCACCCTCCATTTAGACACTAGGGGTTTACCTCGATGCCACACTCACCATGTCACGCCAAGTAAACGTGATCGCCACTTCAGCTGCATATTCAACTAAGCTGATCAATGCGGTCAAACCCTTCTTATCTACCCAGGACTTTCTCTCCGTTGCCAGAGCCACTATAGGTGCAAAACTAGACTATTGCAACACCCTCTTAGCGGGCTCTTCAGCGAAAAACGTAAACAGATTTCAAATAATTGTAAACCATGCTCTCCATGCTGCCCTCAACATACCCAAGAGGGAAAACCTCTCAGCTGCTAGATGCTCCGCACGCTGGCTCCCTGCCAAAGAACTCATCAGCTACAAGACCCTTGCCATCACTCATAAGGGCCTCACTCACACGGCCTATTCATATCTTTCAGCGAAACTAGTCAGAGCCAGCTCCTCCAGACCCACTAGATCACACTACTCCAACCAACTCAACATCCCCATCGTCCAACACGCCAAAGCTGGCAGCGCCAGCTTACTCTTCATCGCCACAAGACAATGGAACGCCCTGCCACCCACCCTCACAAACGAACCCTCTCATACTGTCTTCTGCAAAGCCCTTAAAACGAGGCTGTTCATCTAAATCACACACCACTCCTAGCATCACTCCTCCAGTTACAATACTGTGTGCAATACTGTATTGGATGTAGCCAGTTAACCTGTGACCCATCGAACCACCTACACCGCTATGTTTTTCTCTCCTCTGTAACCAGTAAGTTATATACTTGTACGGTACCAGGTTCTCCTGTAACCTCACAAACCTTTGACATGCTATCTATCATTCCTTTGTAACAAAGCCTCCTTGTAACAGTGCCGCAAAGTCCAAGGGCTGCTTGGTGCGCTTTATAACTGTACATAAATAAATGAGGGAAAACACCTTGAAGCCTTTGATAAGAAAATGATCACCACTGCAGCCACGTCTATAAGCGCAGCAAATGCAATGACCATACTTGCAAGTTACGCTCGCGAGCTGTGGTACAAGTTGGGTCCCTTGCTGGAGTTCCTACCAGAGGACAAGAAGCCTTTGAACTTTTTCATGAAGGCGAGTTGGCTTCCGACCATGCCAGCTGGGGAACAGAGTGGTCTTGCACCAGCAGGGTTGGCTCAAGATGGCAGATTATCAACCAGACGTCCAGTCCAGGGTTGTAGATATACCCTTTGATGGATCTGCCCTCTTTGGGGAAAAAGGTGGACGAGGCCCTGCAGTCCATATAAACAGACACTGAAACTGCTCTCTCCCTAGGCACGCTTCAGCAAAGGCGCCAGTCCTATCTTTCAGGAAAAAGTTGCTATGGCAGGACTTTGCAAGATAACCGCACCACATCCAGTCCTCTTACAAGACCCTGTATTCATCATGGTATCAATACAGGAAGAGAACCCAGTATTACAGGGGCTCACAGCGATGCAGTGGCTCAGTCCAATCAAGGGGCCAGTCTGACAAGCACACATGACCAGCTGAGGGTCTGGCCCTCCCACTTCAGCACGCCAGTGGGAGGACGCCTGTAGTTCGACGAATGGCCACTAATCACAACCGACGAATGGGTGATGTCCCTTCTCCAGCAGGGCCACTTGCTGGAATTCAGACTATCCACCGGACATTCCTCCCAAACACAAGCCGGAAAGGCTACAACACTGCTTGCTTCAGGAAGTGCAGGCTCTGCAGCGGAAGAGCGTAGTGAAACTAGCTGGGCACCTGAGATTACTCCTGCTACTTCCTGGTAAGGAAAAAATGCACTGCACAACTAGTAAAGGGGATCGTAACCGATATTAGACCTAAGGGTGCTCAACAAGTTCCTAAAAGCGCGAACATTCTGCATGGTCACGCTACAGCAGGTGTTGTCGCAGCTAAAACAAGGAGATGTTTTGCGTGTCTCAAGGACGCCTACTTCCACATCCCTGTTTGCCTCACACTGATAACTACACTTCGTGGTGTCAGGAGTACATTATCAGTTCAAAGCCCTTCGATTCGGCCTGCGGTCTGCTCCCCGAGTGGTTTACTAAGTGTCTGGCACCAATGGTTGCTCACCTGCGGCGGAGGGGCGTCCACGTCTACCCATACCTAGATGACTGGTTAGTGAGGGCCCCCTCTTTTCTGCTGGCAGAAATCAACTCGGCCATCACCATCCGGTGTCAACAGCAGCTGATGTTTTCCATCAACTTCCCAAAGTCATGCCTGGTTCCATTCCAGCAGGCACTTTATCTCGGAGAAAGACTCGACACTCAAACTTGCACCGCCAGACCCTCGGACGAAAGGGTGGCGGCTCTTACACAACGTGCGCTGCGCCACAACGCCTGAGTGATGCCAGTCCGCAACTACAAGTCCCTGCTGGTGGTGATGTCATCATGCATCCCCCTAGACTCCATCTGCTGATTGCACCTGAGACCGGTTCAGGAATTCGTCGATGCCCGTTGGGTCCAGTCTGCGGGGTCATGGGACCACTGCATTACCCCAACACCAGGTTTCAAGCAAAGCCTTTACTGGTAGTCGGTAAGGGAACACCGGGTGCAAGGCGCCCCCGTTAGACTGCCGGACCATCAGGTGACCGTCACGATGGATGCTTCACTGGAGGGCTGCGGCGCCCACTGTCGGGGCCAACACACCGGAGGAGGAAAAGAGCCAGCATATCAATCTGCTGGAGCTACAACTAATTGTCTGGGCTCTGAAGTCTTTTCTCCCCCTCTTGAAGGTAAGGTTGCGCGCATTTACACTGAGAACACAACATCAATGTTTTATGTCCACAAGCAAGGAGGAACAAGGCCCCCACAGATTTCCAAGAAGGCCCAAAGCCTGTGGCACTGTGCCCTACAACAAGGCATGTTTCTCATTCCCCTCCATCTACCAGGAATTCGGAACACTCTGCACGGACTCCCTCAGCAGGGAGTTACTCTCCTGCCATGAGTGGGAACTGCACAACGACCAGCTACACCTGGATGAAGACCAATTGCCAGCAAATGGTCTACAGCCACAGTTGGCACATGGGTATGAGGTGGCACACACAGTTAGAGGCCCAGTCAACAAATGTCCTCTTAACTGCAACATGTTGAAGGCACGTCCCTAAACGCTCACACCAGAAAAAATACAACTCGCTAGGGAGAATGGCCCAAGAAACCTTGCAAGGATAATACGTTTTTATTTGTTCAAAAATAGGTGCGTCAGCAAAAAACTCCCATGAAGCTGCCATGGAACGTTCTGCCAAAAAGGGGTACAAGCAGAAGCTTTAAAGGAGGCACAGCGTCGTAGATCACGTTGCTGTATAAAGTGGAAACCTGCGTGGTTGGTTGGTGCGACCCTGAACATGGTCGGCCTGCTCCATAGGGGATGCCAGGTCATTGGTCTCATCGCAGTCCGTCTGTCTTCCATCACGTGGGCTCTGCTGGGCTCATCGTCTCCAGGGAACCAAGGCCAAAGAAGCAATTAGCTACATTTGCGAACAGTGATACTCTATCATTATACAGTGCACCTGGCATGCTCAAAGACTGGCACAAGGGGAGTCTCGAGGTCACCCTAACCCACACATACTTGACTCCTCCCGATTGCGTCTCTCGGCTTCCAAGGCTTCCACCCTCGCATTTGAACTATAATTTATCCCTCCCTGTAACTCGCATTACAAATCATGTAATTCTGAATCAAAGGTGGGATGACCAACCTCTTAGATTTTTTGTGGCCGATTGGTTTGTGGACGTGGTCTGGGGGTCAGCTGGTATCTTGGAATTCAGGGGTCTCGGGACTGGGGCATTTGTAGGGTCTATAACTCGTAGTTGGCTGGGTCGGGGTCAGAGGCCTACTCTGGCCTGTTTATGATGGCACGTACACCAAGACTCCCACTACTGTCTCATGGCCTTGCAGGGCACATTCTTTCTAGAACAAACATATTGGCAACAACTGTAGAACAAAGAAGGGTTTCTGTGGAGGTTGGCAGCGTGGGCCTCTTCTCATCATCGCTTGGGCTTATTCAGATTTCCCCTTCAAGCTCGCGGCCTGTGTCCAACAAACTAAATACTGCATGGCAGTTCAGGCCTTATGCTTTGACAAGGGTTATTTAGCACCTGCAAAAATTACACATCTGCTACTCCTGGTTAATTCCATTGATGGAAACACCAATGACCATCGACAAAAGCCCCTAATCTCGGGAAAAGGTTAAAGGTGAAGTCTGAGGAGGTGGTCTCAGAGCCAAGAGTCATTTAGGGTGTTTCAAACTTCAGTGCTGCTCTATGTAGCACCAGATCCTTGTTACTGAGGTCCTTCTGGATAACAGCCTTAGGCATAATTTTAGCTTGGTCTGAGATTCTCCTGGAGCTTTCAGCATCCAGTCACTCTGGCAAAAGACAGCTGTATCTGAAGGTGATAAACTTGCATTCGTAGTGGCTGATGAAACCATACCAGACCATCAACCGTGGGCATGCTTTTTGTCACTCTAGAATTTGTGGAAACTGGCAACACAGCTAGGAAGCAGGTTGCCTCCATTATGACCTTGTGCATTTCCTTGGCTGCCAGATCCTCCAGTACTACTGCCGAAGACTGCCACCACACACCCACAGCCTCTTACTTCCATCGTCTGCAACCTTGCATGTAGTCCCGCTAGGCCTCAAAAGGCTATATCCAGAGCCTGCAATTGCAGAGGAGGAGAGATGGAAAATCACAGGGAGTCTGAGGGTTGAATGGGAGGCCCTGCATGTTACAGGATCTACTACTTATTGCATGAAGACTGACGACTGATGAACAGGAATAGAATGTGGTTCCAATGGTGGGGCAAATCAGAACATCCTACTAGAATCCAGTGATGATGTTGGGAATCCACACCATGAGCAGTGCTTTGAAACTGTGTTCTTAATGTCCTCTCCAACAACAAAAACAGTTTTGTTTGACCTCCTGGTGAAACCCAGAAAGTCAGTTAAGACCATTCATCTCCCATAGCTTATTTGGGGCGAATGCTTGTTAATAAAGAGGTCCCCTTTTTTCATAGTGCTCCGCCTTCTACCCTTCCTCCAGCACATGCATTGCAACAATGCTCGCATTGGTCAAAGTCGTTGTTCAAGATCATTCTTGACTTTTAGGATGTTCATCCTACACGGCATTATACCACGTCTTCAGAGGTGAGCTGTCCTGGAGTATACATGGATCTTAGAGCTGACTTGCCATCTGTTCTCATCTATGTGATGTTGTTTGTGCTTTGTACAGGCACCTTTCCATGAAATGATTATGCCATTTGTAAATGGTATCGTACGTCCTGTCTGATCAAAGAAATCGCATCCCTATTTTCAAATGACATGTACTTTCACTTGTCCATCAAGGATTCATAGTTAGGAAAAGTAATTAACGGATCAAGGTGCTGCCATTTGGCCTTAAGTCAGTTTCTTTACAATATCTGGCTTTAGTAGCAACCCAACTCTGGAGAGAACGACACTGTCTAGCCAGAATTGAGCAGCTCGTTCAACAGCACCTCAATGTAGTCACTGGCTCAAAGATCTTTGTAAGTATTCATGAACCAATTAAAATAGTTTTTCTCGACAAACTTTGTAGAATCACTCCTTGTGCTTTTTTCTTTAACATTCCTGGGTGCAGAGTTACTCTTCACAGGCCCTGGTGCTATCTTCCCAGGGTAGTGTTCTCTCAAAGGCATGTTACAACTAATGATCCCCAATTAGCAGGTCTTGGTGAGACAATACAGATCCCTCCTGGGGGGATCTTCTCCTCTTGCATCCATTTGATAACACACTAGAAGCAGCAAAAGACACATTCTCCATACCTCAAAAAATGGCCTCAAGTCTCGGGTTCTTAGGAGGACAGGATATTGCAGTTCATTTTTGGGGCATCCCTGCGCTTATGAAAGGATGTGCAACATTAACGCAAGTAAGTGCTGTTCCAGGAACCAGCCTCCACAAGAACAGTGGGACAAGAGCTTCATTGGAAAGCACAGCTGGAGGGCCTGAAAGTGATAGGCAATTTAGTGTAAGGAATATAAGACCTTCTACACAAGCTTTTGACATGTCAGGTTGTTTTTTTACGCAGTTTTCAGAACATTGTCGTTAAAGGGAAATACAGCCATAATGTTTTACATCCACAAAAGGGCGGGAGTAATTTCTGACTGGCTAAACCGTTTTGCTAAGGCTCAGAACCAAAAATATCCTGCCTTTGGAAGCAAATTTCTGCAGCCAGAGTCTCTGGGGAAAGCTTTTTCAATTGCCTTTGTATGCTTTTCCTACTGATGGTGCATGAACCTTGCACAGTTTTGATAGTCCTGGCGTTTGCTCATCACTTTTGGATCTGCTTCACCTCCCTGGAAGATCTGATGGGCCTGGACCTCCTACACACAGATGAAGGCCATGTCCGACACAACATCTTTGAAACTGAGTTCACACAATAGACTTTTAGAGCTAGAGCTCTCGGAGGGAGTTTTGTGCATCTGGCAAGATCTGGCTCTATAGTTAAAATATACTGATGCAAGTGGACACAATTTTGTCTAATGTAAATGCCTGCTTTAGATATTTCCACATACAAAAAAGAAAGTTGGTAGGCATTTAAATATTATTTTTGTGCAGGTAAACAATAATTTGAATGGACAAATCTGGCTCCCTAAGAAAATCCGTGAATTAATAAGAAATAGAACTGAATATATTGGCGAATATGCTTCGTCTACTACTGGTATTTTGAAAACGCATGATTAAATTAATGATCTAAGAGCTAAAAAGACTAGGACTGTTACAATCAAAGGTAGAGGTCAGAAAAAACTAACAGATCCCGTTCTGCATTAGAGAAAGTTATGAGGAAATACATAAGAAATTTGAAAGACCTTCGAGATGGCGAGTAGATCAAATGTAATTTTGCACACACAGAATCAAGTAAACTTATAAAAACTCTTTAATTTGTAAGATTGCTTCCACTATTTAAAGGGGATTCAAATGTTAGAGATGGTGGAGTGTAAATTCTGCAAGAATTCTGGAACTTGACTAGCAAGGATGAAGGTACACCAGGTGTATTATAAATGAACCCAGAAGCAGAGGATATGTGGTGCATCTACTTGGGGAAAGAGCTTTTCATCCCCATACAGTACAAAGGTACATTTTGTTTTAAAATCTCTACAAAATTAAAGCTGAAACCATCAAGGTCTCCAGAGCTATACAGTTTATTGAATGGTATTCTAAAAGCAGATCCAGCTATGGGCAGCTCTGTATTTTGTTTGTTTTTTCAAAGATAACTAAATCCCAGGTCCCAAGATCATGGATTGATAAATTTATAATGCCAATCTACAAAAAAAGTGGAAATATTTTTTTTTTTAATATCGCTGTATATATCTTGGATGTAGTTGGTAAAGTCTTTGCAGCAGGACTGTTAAATTATCTAGATATTTGGTCGTTTTTATTCTGGACGGATCACTGCATTGCAGATGATGTGAGAATATCCATTAATGGACATTTGCCTGCTCTACTAAAGGAACAGACACTGGGGCATAGCCTGGCACTTTATATAGCTTGTTTATTTTTTAGCCGTCTTTTGGTAAGGCTTATCACAATTTGCTATGTGTAAAGTTACATACATAAGACATGTACCCAGGACTCCTGAAATGAATAACATCAAGGTACGACAGTTCAGGTACATCTTGACTTGGAGTGCCCTCACTAAAAGAAATTCTAATTCAGAAGGGTGTAAAACAAGGTTGCGTTTTAGACTGTGCATTTTGTGTACCAGGGTGTGGGGGGTCTATTGTCCGTTAGAAACATTTCCTCCTAAACTAGGTCATGAAGTTTGGTTTGGGTCGCATATGCCTACAATGTACTGTGATGTATATATGTACTACCAGCTCCTCGTGCTAAGCCCTAAACTGTTAATGAACTTCGGTTCAGTACATGGTTACAATTCCAAATTATTCATGACCAAGTTCATAATATCCTTAATCTGTCAATTTATTCTCTTAAAAGTCAGTATGAGTTAACCAGCCAACATGTGTTTCGACTAAACAGTCTTTCTCAAGGCTAAGCTTCTCGTTCAATGAAACCGTTTTATTGAGGGATTTAGCACAGAGACTTCAGAAAATAGGCTTATGTTCCCAGAAGCAGTGTTATGGCGCAAATCATTTCTTGGCCTTAGGAGTGCCTGTGTTAAGGGATTCTCAAAGTACCTCTGAAAGTTCCTGTTACATGTGGTGTCCCTCAAAGATCATGCTTGTCTCCCCTACTTTTCAATATATATATTAAATGTTTATGCTACCTGTTAAAATCCATGGGCATAAAATGTGCCAACTATGCCGATGACACCCAGATAGTTGTTAAACCATCTGGGGTCTAAAAAGATGATCTGGCCACTATTAATGAAATTTATGAGGCAATCCAGAAATAGATGGCCCTTAACTCCCTTGCCCTTAATGACAAAAAAACGGCAAAAAACTGAGTTACTGGTCATCAGTACACCTCATAGGTTAAAAATGGACGCATGCTATAAGGCCTTTGAAATAGGTGGAAATAACATTTTAGTATCTGAAAAAGTAAAAACCCTGGGAGTGTTTTTTGATGCCCACCTGACTTTACAGAAGCGTGTGTTCTACCTCAAATCCTCATGTACCTTTTTCATCCATCTTCTGTGGCAGATACACCCATATTTGTCAGAAGTCAATAGAGCGTCCATTGTAGCAGCTATAACACCAAGCTAGACTACTGCAATAGTCTTCTTATAGGAACCCCTAAAGGTAACATTAGGAGTCTTCAAACCAGACAAAATGGAGCTGTACAGCTGCTTGTGGATTGAGTGGTCAATCATATATTAGATTATCGCAAAAAAATTACATTGGCTTTCGATCGAGCAGTGACTTAAAAAAAAAAAAAGGTCTAGTAATAGTCTTTAAATGTCTTTCAGGCAATACCCCAGAATATCTTAAATCTAGGCTAGAAATGGCCACAACAAAGCGCGCTTTGCGATCTAATAGCCTGATGCTACTGGCTCAACCACGCACCATTCTGAGGAAGCTAGGTGGAGCAAGCTTCGCTGCATGGACTCCGAAAAGTTGGAACATGATCCTGCTCCACCTTAAACAATGCAACACTGCAGCAGTTTAGAAAGCGTCTTAAAACGTTTCTCTTTGATGCCTAAAGCCATTCTTTAGCATATGATGAACCCAGTCACTCTAAAGGACTTTGTCAGTCGCCATTCTAAATTACGTCCTCCCCCTACTCTGAGCTGATTTGTTTTTTGTTTTTGCTCTTGTGAGCGCCCTGAAACGTTCGGGTGAGTGTTGCGCTATATAAAAATCTATTTAGTTAGGGATTACGATTATCATCTTGAAATTACATAGGCTCTGGTAAATTGCCCCAATATTGGGTGCCTCCATACCCAAAATGTATCTGGTATTCTTTCAATGCAGGGGGTCCTCTAGGGAATCACCACGCGTGGTCGGCATGCTTTTCGCATCATACTATGGGATGTAGCACGTTTTGGGCTTCAGCATTTGGCAGACCTGCTAAAGGGATACGCACATGCAAATGATCTTGTGCCGAACATCAAAAAGACGGAGCATGTGATTCACTAATAAGAAAAATCAACACGTTTTATGTGGAAGCTAAAAGATCAGAGTCTGGAAGAAGTCTCAGAATATAGTTTCTTTTCTTGATTGTACCGTTACAAATAGGAAATCTGAAACTAAGGAAATATACTCAAAATTATGTCTACCTTATTGGCTTTGAAAGTTAACTAAAGCACCCATTTTTACCTCTACACTGGATAGAGGAAATGGCGCGGGTGTTTGCTCCGAGGACCTGGAGCTGAGGAGGCTGTGTGCTGCTTGGCCCCACCCCCTGCAGGTCTAAAGCTGCCGCCATAGCTCCCGAGGGTGGAAGCCCGCGGGAGGAAAGGGTGCGGGTGTTTGCTCCTAGGACCTGGAGCTGAGGAGGCTGTCTGCTGCTTGGCCCCACCCCATGCAGGTCTAAAGCTGCCGCCATAGCCCACGAGGGTGGAAGCCCGCGGGAGGAAAGGGCGCAGGTGTTTGCTCCGAGGACCTGGAGCTGAGGAGGCTGTCTGCTGCTTGGCCCCACCCCCTGCAGGTCTAAAGCTGCCGCCATAGCCCGCGAGGGTGGAAGCCCGCGGGAGGAAAGGGCGCGGGTGTTTGCTCCGAGGACCTGGAGCTGAGGAGGCTGTCTGCTGCTTGGCCCCACCCCCTGCAGGTCTAAAGCTGCCTCCATAGCCCGCGAGGGTGGAAGCCAGCGGGAGGAAAGGGCGCTGGTGTTTGCTCCCGCCTGGGTGTTCGCGCCCAGACGGTGTGGAGCACCTTGCACCTAACATCAAATACCTTGCATCTGGACCCAACATATGGCACAAGAATCGGCGCAGAAGCTGTCTGTCCCTAGCACTGCGTGCACGGGGGCTAGGGGTAAGGTGAGATTCCCTATTTCTTTTGGATTCTGGATTTTGACCCCCAAAACATCCCTTATTGCAAGATGGTCGGCCTCCTTGGGGGTGCTAGTTCTGGAGTCCGCGGTCCCATGGAAGAGGGCGGGGGATCTCTCATCCCCCTTCACCCCCCTCCACCCGGGGTCATGTAAGGTACTGAAGTCTGTATTGGGAGTCCACTTGTGAATGAAGGGCATACCCGACCAACTATGCCCAGTGGTTGGGGCCCAGCACACAAGTTGCCCTGCACCCCTCTACCAAGTATCCACAGCCCCTCTACGTTCCTCTGGGACCACATGGGGTCTTGTTTCATCTCCGCAACCCATTTCTGCCCAGCTAAGCCAATTTTTGGATAAAAATGTGCCCTCGGTTAACCTCTTAACCCCAGGAGGGGGCCTTGACTGTGCAGCCACTGACGTTCTTCTGGGCACTCTAGCCACTGGATGTGAGAGGATCTCTTTGGGCATCTCAAAGCTGCCAAAAGGGCACGTTGTATTGGCCCCACCGCTGGAACCTACGCACCCACCCTCTGGTCTGAACCTTGTTCTATCAATTCCGCAGTCGACAGTTGTTCTCCCTGAAGCCCATCCACAGTCTGCTTCCGCTTCTGCTCCTGTTTCCTGCCCTAAGGTGGGGTGGGCAACTCAGGTTGCGCTCTCTTGCCCAAATCAAACCCCCCTTCCTGCAATGGGAGCGTGCTCACGCCTGCTGCCCCTATGGGGGTCAGCCCCTCTTTACGGATCAGCCCTCTCTGGGCTCCTGACCCCCCCCCCCTCAACTGGAGCCCAGTGTTCGCAAGTCCTACCTTCTACTGCATGTGCTGACCTGCCTAGTTGTCCGTGCCAACTCCTGCTCTCCGAGCTGGTGGAGATCAAAAACCTCCTATTGGTTCTGACCAAGGAGGTGCTTGGGGTCAGGGGGGAGGGTAGTGCGGGGGGAGAGGAGAGGTCTCAGCTGGGATAGGGCCCGGGGGTCCGTACCCAGTCTCCAACCAAGGGTTGTATTCCTCGCACCCCTGCCCGCCCCCAGCCCCCGTGGATAAGAACCCCCAGTCTAAAAGGAGCCATTCAGGGGGGGCCCATTCCCCAGCGCTACTCCCTCGGAGGGAGCTCAATGGAATTACAGCTATTGAGCCACCACCAATACAGAATTCTGCGGGGAGAGTCCAGCGTAACATGTGCTCTGTGGGGAGGGGGGTCTGGTGTGCCAATCCTCGGGCGGGGGAGGTCTACACCTGGGCACCTTATTTGGCAAGGCCACAGTAGTTCCACAGTATTCCTCGAGGGAGTCCCTAAATTACCCATGGACAAAAGAGAACCAAAGGACGCCTTGTGGAATAAATGTCTTCACTGGCTACGGACTGTAGGGGAGTGTGGGCTTGTGTCAACGGACTCTTTGTTAGAGTGCTCTAGATTGTCCAAATATGCAGCTAAAACGGACATTGTTAGAGTGGTCTTTGGGGACGCAGCTTTGGCAAGGGAGGTTTTGGAAAGATGTAATGGTCGAGGGCACCCGTGGGAATCTGGTATCATGGTCCGCTCTACTCTCATTCCTGCTAGTATGAGACCCATGGGTGATCCCCCAAGCAATAGCCCCCCTTTCAGGGGCTAATCTGACTGCCCTGGGCCTGAGGCAGTTTGGGAGATGGGAGGGTCAAAGGGACGGTGGCTCCTGATTTCGGCATTGTGAGTATACAAATTAGCCCAAATGCAAACCTTTTCTCGAGGAAATTCTTTGTCTTGGAGGACAATGCTACTTTATACAAGCTAAGACTGACGTTTTGCAAAGCCGTCAGGACAGCTATTTTGAAACCTTTTTAAACCCTCCATAAATTTCTTGGTGTTCTAAAAACATGGGCCAATGCACCAACCACAAGGATGTCGGGGCTGCGCCTATGACCCCTAATAAGGGTGAAACCAGGTATGTAGTTGTCCCGACAGCCTTGAAAAGTTTCTTTCTTGGGGTGATTAAGCGATGTATGAAGTAGCACTGCCCTCTAAAACAAAGAACGCCTTCTTAGCTTGCATCCACCTTTTTGCGAACTGCCACCTCAGTGAGATCTGAATTTAGTCCTTTCGGCTCAAATGCACATGACTTTCGAACCAATGTCATTCTGCAATTTGGATCTTTTGGCTTGGAAGACCGCTCTTCTTCGACTAGGAGGATTGGATAGCTCCAGGCTCTGTCATCAAAGGAACCTTATTTGATTGTTCACAAGGTAGACCCAGTCCTCCAGATAAGGTCCGTACTAGGCCTTTTTACGCATTAAATTCTTATAAATATGACAGGTTTATTAATTTCCTGTGTACATTTACAAACCGGTTTAGAGCAGAGTCCAGTGAAAAGTTTGGGTTACTTGACAGAAACCAGAAGGCTTCTTTTGATTTTTATATACATGGATGTATTTGGAAGACACCTCTGAAACAGAATGTATTTCTCTGAAATCTTTTAAAAAATAAACTGCACACTTTGATAAAAGGAATGGTTTATTTCCATTCAGATTCTGCTTTGTTGATGTTCAGAAGCACTGTGCATATTTATTTTCCTAGCATTGTAGTATTGTATAATTAATAAGATGGAAAACTAAGTTGCAATTGAGGATTAATATTTTGTAACAAAATAATTTTTTTCATAGTGAAAGCAAACCAGTATTGAACAATTGTATTGTTCAGAGTTCCAGTGCTGTGTGCGTAATCATGCAGAGGCAGATCATTTTT
This sequence comes from Ambystoma mexicanum, assembly GCF_040938575.1. Classification (NCBI taxonomy): domain Eukaryota; kingdom Metazoa; phylum Chordata; class Amphibia; order Caudata; family Ambystomatidae; genus Ambystoma; species Ambystoma mexicanum. Next base: position 1,262,004,558 of record NC_090928.1, read on the forward strand.
ACTTATAATTTAATTTACACTCCAATTATAAAAACAGTATGTAAAATTAGGACTATGCACGGTCTAGTTTACATCCATTCAGCCTTGCTGTCAATGGTGTACATTACTTTAATGGTCAGTGGCAGTAGAATCTCTGCTCAAGGGTGAGTGATTGTCATTACACCAATCACAGGTGTTCTAGCCTCTCAAATCTTTAAGACTTCAGTTAAAACATCCAAAACCTAACTCTCCAGGAAGTGCAAGCGCTGCTCAAAAACAAATTAAAGTTACATTGGTAATTGAAATAGAAACTCGGCAAAGCCTGTCCTGTGATTATCCAGATAGGTATTTAACTTTATGTAGCGCTTCACAAATGGTTCGTCCAACATCTAGGTACTCTGATTATTCTACCTCAGTCGATACTCGGTTAACTGACTCCTGAAGGATGTTAGCTAATAAGATAACTCAGCCGGTTGAGCACTCGTTGCTGCAATCTCTGCATGATCTGCAGGTTGTGGGTTCAAATCCTGGCAAGGCCAACTCAGCCTTTCATCCTTTTGAGGTCAATAAAGGAGTACCAACTTTGGTTTGGTGATAATTGTGATAAATATGTTCGATGTACAGCGCTTTGCCAAAAGTGCAATAGAAATAACCATTAGATTAGATATAGAATTTAGCATGGAGTCCTTGCCTCTCTGCACTGTTGTATCACAACATTGGCCTACCATTAGGTAGTAATAGCTCCAGGAAATGAGAACTTTCATTAAACATCGAAAGACAATTCTGCTATCGAACCTCAAAACACACAATACAATTCATGCTTGCTTTACTATGTAATTGGCTAGATTTTTGTGGTTTCTACATTTAAATATATATATAGGAGAGATCAAATGGCCAGAATTTAGAGAAATAATTGAAGGTGTATTCTGTCAAAATGCAGAAAGCTGCCCCAAGTAATGATTCCCATACATTTTTTTTGCACACATCGGCTGGATGTCGCATACATTTTACACTCTTGCAAAGGAGAAAAGTCATCTTTACTCTTACAATCAAATTTACTCTCAAAGTTTAAAAATAGGGAGTAACATACTTCCACCTCAAAATCTTATCTGGAGCACTGGGTAGACCTTTGTACAGTACCCTCCTTTTTACCTAAGGTGGCTTTGTAATTACATCTGAACCTTCTAGTTTTTTAATCCCAGACTGCATGCTTCAGCGGCTGAGGAAAATAGCACATAAACTGGTCATATCGAGAGCTCTAAAATTCTATTTAGAGAGCAAGAAAGCATTCGGAAAATCAGTCCAGTTTTTAATTACTTATGTTGATCTTTCCCCTGGTAATAAGGCTGCCAAAGCTCTTATTGCCAGGTGGGTTGTGTCTTGCATCGTAAAGGCTTATGGTGTGAAGTGGCTTGCGGTTATGCAGAGACTTCGGGCTCATTCCACAAGAGCAAGGCAGCATCAGTAGCCTTTATTGGACATGTCCCCATCACAGAAATGTGTAGGGCTGTTACTTGGGCTACTCCACTTGCTTGTTGCAAGCACTACACTATGTATGCATCCTCCAGGAAAGATGCCACATTTGGCCAAGAGGTGCTCCGCAACTTGTTTACTTGAATCGCGTATATGCTATCTCTTCCACCCTTACCCATATTGAGGCTTTGTAGTCTGGTCCCAACCAGTTGGGAAGAAGGGAGAACAGGACATAAAAGAAATGAAAAAATTACCTTCATGGTGATTCAGGTTCTCTTAGTCCATGATCTCCCTTATTCACAACTCACCCAACCAACCAACCAACTAAGCCATTCCCATTAGAACATATACTTGATTACAACCACCAGTAGGGGAAATTAGGAACTGGGTATGGGCAGTTTGTGTCGTTGGTGTGCGGGGAGGGGCTGGCACACAGAGAGACGTATGCCGACACACCAACTACTGTTCTTAAAGGGGCAAATATCTTTTTCAGTCAGCTTTTTCCGACCTGCCTAAGGATGCAGGCATTCCCAACCAGTTTTGAACGAGGGACAGCCTGGACTAAGAGAACCTGACTCACCATGAAGGTAATTCTTTCAAATATATTGCAACATTTTACTATATAACATGGAACTTAGGTTTGGAGATAATTGGGAATGGTTGTGGAAACAAATGCCAGGTTTCAAGGTCCTTACTAAAATTACAGCAATTGACACCTTATGCAGCCCTAACTTCTTAAATAGTGTTGGCCACATTATGGAAAATGCACTGTGGTAAACATTTGAAATGACAAATCCTTATTGTGTGACCTAAATAGTGCTTTTATAAAAGGTACTTTACCAATTGAGAAATATTTCAAAAGTTGTGAAGATAGTGCCAGAAATTGCCTTCGATCCTCACAAGTGCAGAGATCTTACCTTTTTGCATAATATGTGAAGCTAAAAATGGGAAATGATTGGTGTCACTGCCACATTGCCACAAGTAAGCTTTCCACAATGGAACACTATATCAAAACTATACCCATGATTTGCACTATTCAGTCTTATATGTAACGGTTTCCTGGCCTTGGTGAAAAGGAATATTTTTCGGAAATTCCGTTTTAATCAGTTGAAAATGTTTGTAAGGCTCGGGCCCAAAGGGGCATCTTTAAACACAGAAGATATTATAGGTTATGTTTATAAAGATGTTCAGTAGAGAATGAAGAACCTATGTGTAGAATGCCCTTCCACTTGCTTATTCAGCAAATATTATGTGTGCTTTGTTAATCATATTGAACCAACTGAGGAACATTTCTGGTTTAGATTAGAAGGGAAACAAAATTTGCTTATTTGTCTTGTTTTCTGTAAAGAGCTAATCCTTGTTTTTGATGTCACCCAAAGGATTTGAGATTCTCATTTTAGTGAACAGCTATTAATAAGAATATATTATGATTCTGAGAATATTTGATATTTACTATTAGTGAATGTTTCTCTCTTTATTTACAACTGGTTAGTTTACATAATTGGTTTTTACTAGGAAGTATTGGATGTACTGTGATTGTTTATGAAGGGTTTAATTTAAAGGTATCACAATAAATAAAAGGAAATATTTCCTCATTTCTGCTGTAGTTGGCCAATTCAGAGTCGTCCCATGCTTGTCAAGTTCACCTAGCAGCATTTCCCAGGTGTACTAGAAAATCTTCCCTAACACTCTGTGCTCGGGGAAATTTCAATTTATTAAGTGTTAATGCCTGCAATGGAAGATTAACTTTAGATATCCCTCCATCTATTACATTCCTAAGTGAAAGTAAAACTAATCACATAGATTATGTATTAATTTACCGAACTGGTGGCAGGCCAACTCACTGCAAGTAACACCTAGAGTAGAGAGTGATCAGACTCTAGTCTTGCACTAGAGCTAATCGGGAAGGTTTATGGAACTATTAAATCGGTGCTGCTTTTGTGTGCCACCAACAACAGATAAAGTTTTAAATGAGAACAACTTGACCTTGATGGTTTCCTGCCTAAGGTCTATCAAAAGGTTCTTCCTGACTTGGGAAAACAATCCCACATGACCCTGTGTAGTTATTAATCTGCATACCAACACAATATCTCTTAGAGTATTGTCCCTTGTTTTACAAAACCAGTCAAGGCAGTTGGTAAGCAACATAGTGCTAAAGATAACTGGTTTGAAATTGACCGCAGGAGGATCAAAGCTAAGTTAGTGAAGGCCATCAAAACAAAAAAGGAAGGCAGTGACTAAGAGATTAAAGGTTTCAGAAATGAGTATAAGAGCATGCTAAAAGGGAAGAAATGAAAAATCCCTGGAAAGGTGGGAGGCACAATCAATAAGGATAGTAAATCCTTCTGGAAAATTGTTACAAATAGCCCTCTGGGCTTTACAAACCCCCCTGACCATGGCAAACACTGAATCAGTTTGGGTGTCTCACTTTGTTTCGTTGTTCAGAGAAGATGGAACAGGAACAAACTTTATAACTATTAGCGAGGAGAGTTTGAGCCCCAAGCGGGGGGGGAGGGGTGCAGAAACAAAGACAGAGCTAACCAAGCATTAGGAAGGAAGTGCAATGGAGTCATGTACTTCACTAAAGCTCATGGGAACAATATATTCTCCACTGCATTAGAAATGTATAGAGCGCAGGTGGTTGCTGCAGCTACCTATGGGGCCACGGTAACACTCAATTTGTCAGTGACTGAAAATACATTTCAAAACCTTTTTGCCTCCCCACCCGTTAAGAATGCACCCTCTGCCTCTGTTCGTTTCTGCTGCCACAGTCGGTTCTCTTCTGCTGTCCCCCTTTAACGGCCGCAGGGATCTAGTAGCTCGTTGCCAATGTTAAAGGGCACATTCCTTGTAATTATGAAACTGCGGTCACAGGTAAAGTAATTAACTTCTTTACTTCTGGTCCAAGTCACAGGTCATCAAATTACAGGTACAAGGTAAATACATTAGGATCATGAGACACGGCGATATCACCCAGCACGCTCATTCACTTCCAACTAACATTCAGACTACTCAAAGGAAAGCACTCCTTCAACATTCCACGTCCCAACATTCCAACAGGCATTCCACAGCATGGACACGAGGGGAAAAGCACATCACAACACGTTCCAGAACAAGTAAAGCTCTTCAGATATGCCCAGGAGAGCTTCACCTCACCCGCCGCAACCTCCTTCCTTATTTGTCTCAATCTGCCGGCTACGTCTGGCTTCCTTGTTTTTCCATTATTTCATTTGTTGCTTCTCCTTTTCTTCAGTCACCCTCCCTTCCATCATCTCTACCTTGTATACGGTTCTCTGCTTCAATGCAATAATTGGACAAATTGGTCTGAAATTATTGCTGTTCTGGACACCTGTCTGGTCTAATGAATCACTTGTAAGATAAATATCTGCCAAAGAGAGATTTTAAAAATGTTTTAACACTCCAATGGTTCAAGTACATTAGGATTTCCTTTGGCCTTTTATGACGTTCGAAAGTTGGTCAAATCCTAATGATTTTACCTGTTTGAGCCGACAGGTGGTTGTAAATGCTCAGACTATACTGGGGGATTGTCTTTTTCTGCACGGAAGGTGTCGGACAAGGCAGTTACGCACAGAGACTTTTGAACTTTCCGGGTGCTCCCTGTTATTGTTTTTATTTTTAATCTTCTTAAGCTCCCTTCGAACGCTAATTCCCGGCCACAGACCCCATGCATGGTCTTAATTGTCAGGCGCCTGACCACCGCTGGGATGCATGCGCGGCTTGCAGCGCTCACGTTCAGCAGCAATTGAAGAGTCATTCACGCTGGAGGGTGATCTTCCACGCTTCTCCTCCAGGTCATCTAAAAGAGTGTTTCCAGGACCCCACATCAAGACAAGGTAGGCCCTTTGTTTAGTATGGCTCCCCACCGCAGTGACTCCTTGCCGGGAGCTTCCACAAGATAGGTACCTTGGATTCTGGTTTTGGCAGACCTGAGGCCATTAAGGCTACCTGCTCCCAAGCCAAGGGGCTCAGGAGCTCTACCGGGCGTCCCACAGAGGGGCGATCAAGTTTGTCGTCTTATTCGGCCCAAGTGGGTAAGGGATCGTCGTGTTCTCCTCCAAGAGTCAGACCTTATCACGATCCAGCACGACTACCTGCTCTATAGCTGAGGGCGCACAGCCTACCAAAGCCACCTCCAAGGTCGTGGTTCAGGGCAATTTGACTACCGGCCAGCAGGCCAAGGGCTTTGAGCCTACCAAAGCTATCGGAGGTCGGCGCTTCCGGTTCGAGGGGCAAGGAGTGTCCTCCCATGTCTGAGCCAGCATGTGGCGTGGGGCCTTCGAGCCCTCCCATCCAGAGTCCTGGCGCAAGGCCCCAAGATGGCAGACAAGCACGTGGCGGAGCCTGCTAGACCGGTGGCCATCTTCGATTAATCGTGGCCTACCCAGTCCCTCGCCCATTGAGTGGGCCTCGCAAGAAGGTTCCAATCTCCTTCCCTCGGGAAGTGGCGGCAGACCTTACGGTGCAGTCGGGTGATCCCCCTCATGGAAACATCTACCAATCATAGCCTTATTGCTACACTCCAGAGGCACCTCGATGCTTCGATCAGGAACGGAGACCCAGCACTGCCGAGGGACAGCCCCCTCGGATCCGACGGTTTGTGAAGATTGCTAATTTGAGTGCTTCCTCCTCATTTGCTCCCCGCAGATTACTGGGTTCCACAAGGATATAGTCAAGGAAGTGATCCCACAGGTCATGCCTCCCAGGCCTCCACCTCTGGGCCCTGCGCTGGTTCCATTGCCTGTTCTCCTCCGGTCCAGGGTCTTCAATAAAGACTTTGAAGTCGTTTGTCATCAACAAAGAATATTTTAGTACTTCATTAGTTTCAAATCAAATGTCTTTGTCAGGATATTTTGGCACCACTTTTAGTTTCAGTACTATCTCACCAAAACACAATAAGCTTTACCACACCACAGTACTTCGTGAACTTCCACCTGGTTTACTTTCATGCCAGGGTTACTTCTACTACAACTCTCTGTTCTCGTATATTCTCTTGAAGAAACATAACCAATTGTCACACATTTTCTTGCACCTGGTATACTCCCCTTCCAGCCAAGATAAACTACTGCAGTCTCTGTTCGGGTGTACTCTCCTACCCACACAGAACCAATTGTTATAAAGTCCTGCACACTTCTTTTGGCTTTGGATATGTAGGTTTAAGCCACCTTTTAATATAACCTCCTATACACATGGGCAATATTCTTCACCAACACTTAAATGCTCAATGATCTTCTTTAGGCTTGGGTAACACTGGTGGTTCATCAATTGCCTTAGTAGAAGTCTTTATTAGCTTTGGCAATAGTGGTTTCAACTCTTTTTGAAGTATTGCCCCTTTATGTGTTTAGCTTATACTATGACCCAATATAGAACAGTCACAGCCTTCAGATTGGCTGTTTAAGTTCTTATGCCAAATGCTTAGCTTTTCATGAGCTTGGTATGCGTCACAATCATTAATTTGTTTTACATTATTTCGGTATTCAAAATTAGATTTCGATTTGTCCAACGGGCAGTCAAGGAGCGCTCTGGGGGTAACAATGCAACAATGAACTCCCGGGTTTGTTTGCCTCGTTGTCTCTAGCTCCTCTGCCTCGGTTTTCATATGAGGCCCGGCAGTCTCTTCTGTGCGGCTTTCTGAAGCTCGTGTCCATCACGAGCTTCAGAAAGCCTACAGAGCCCTCAAGGTTCTCCCAGCGACCTGGTGCTCGCCTGCCATCAGTGAATGCTTGACAATGGGGAGAGTTAGCAAAAGGTGCGCTTTCTGTTGCGCGACCTCTGCAGATGAAATCTCAAGCACATATGACCCTCTCTAGACCGGGATCCACTTTGCTGGCCACGATGGTCCCAGCGTCCTGGCTCTTCTGTGATTTCTTCCTCTGCTGCTTCTTTTCTCTCCTTATGCATATTCCTTAAAGGAGTATCATAAGGTTTAAAATATACCATTGGTTTCACTGAGTAATGAGGTCTGTCAGGATTTAAATTGTCAGCCTTTAAAAACTGGAGTCAGTTCTCCAAGTAGAGATTCGAAGGGAGATCTTTATCATATGCAGGGGCCTCCCTCTGGAATAGCCTCCCTGCCGCACTCCGTCTTGAGAATGATCTCCTTAAATTGCGGAAATTCCCTAAAACATGCCTCTTCCTTCTGTCTGCCTCTACCCTGCTAACCTTTCTCTCCGCTCTAACCCTCTCTCCCTCCATTTCTGCGCAGGCTGCGCCCTGGCCACCTGGTGTACCTCAGAGTCTCACAGGTCCCTGGCACCCTCGCCAGTCCTCTCGCACTTGCCTCCGGGCCTTGCACTTGCCTCATCGTTACTGGACTTGGTCAATGTCCCTCCCCTGCACCTGTCTGCGCAATTGCACGATCTGAATGCACCATGCCTTGAAGATGGGCTATCTGTTTTTCCCTAGTCTCCCCTCCTTGCATGGTGGCGCCTCAATGCACTTGGAAAAACTCCAAAATCGTCATCAGACCTATTTGCTGTTATCTACACTGTTGTATTATATGCACTTGTTCCGTGCACCCACTCTGCCTGTGCGGACTTGTATCGTTCAGAAATTCAAGGGCTCTGAATGACTGCTTTTTTCCCCCTTATTCACTCCCTCATTGAGCGCTTTGAAGCCCTTGCTTTGTGTATAGGCGCATTACAAATAAACAATCCCATACCATACCACTTCTCTGCATGATTTTCCTGGGGCTCGTAGGGTTTCCTGTTATAAACATTTTCAGAGTATTACAAAAGTTATTCTCACTCTTAATACATGACCGCTTGAGATTGTCTTCACTCATACTGTGACGCTTGACTTTAGGGAATAATAGTTCTTTTTGACACCATGATCTGTTTCGGCATAAATGATATTCCCTTACTTGATGGAGAAAAATGCCATGTCTTATTCCACAAAGTCCTCCTGTTTCTCTGGTGCCCTGCTCCTCACAGGTGATCCTCCCGGCAAACACCTCCCCCAGAGTCAGGATCAGGAAGTGCCTGCCTTTCCCTGGCCTAGTCCTACGTCCTGTCCCCCTTCCTCCATACTGTAGGGGTGTCCTTCACGGGGGATGGCAGACCAACCTTTTTCACCAGGAAAAAATCTTCTCCCCCTTCAAATTTAGAGGCGTGCTGGGGTGCGGCCCTGGGAGCATGCGCTCCCCATGATTCCGCCCACCGGCGCTGCTCCCCAGTCCTCTTTTCCGCATCGACTGGAGAGGACCTCTTTCACCAGCGCTCCTGTGTTTGGCTTCAGCCTTCTAATTCCACGCAGCTCCCCATATCGACATTTGCAGTGTTTGGAGGGCTATTCTCGGGTGTCCGCCTCCCCATAGAAGTTTTTCAGTCTTATTTTTTGGAACGTCTTCCCTGGTATATGCAATGGGGGATTCTGAAGTATATATAAATAGCGAGGGAGTGTCAGCATTTTAAACAGTGCAGCTCGTCCCAACAGGGTCAAGGTTAGAGACATCCAGTGGTGCACATCCCCTGCAAATCGCTCTGTGATGGGTTGTAAGTTATTGGTTGTGTAATCATTGAGATTTCTTGTGATCTTAATACCCAGGTATTGGAAGTGGTCGGGCGCTATTCTATATGGACAGGGCTCTGGGGACTCCATACGTAGTTGGTTTAATGCAAATAGTGTGGATTTGGACCAATTCACTTTTAGGCCACGATAGGTCCCGTATTTTTGGAGTAACTGTCACTACTGTGCATGTCACCTTGGGGTCTCTCATATAGCAGCTGAGCCAGTGGTTCCAATGCCAGTGCAAAGAGGAGGGCTGATGCCGCGTCCCTTTTCCCAAGGCAAAGGATCGTGATGTCCAGCCATTTACTCTGACTTCGGTGCCGTTGTACAGTAGTTGGCACCAGGATAGGAATTGCTCTTGGAACCCCATTTTACGCATGATCCCCCAGAGTGCCTCCCAGTGGATGGAATCGAATGCCTTTTCAAAGTCTATTGCGAGTACTCCTTAGGGAATATTCAGGGTCTGGGCACGTTCAATGGCTAAGTGTATTCTCCGTATGTTCATTCTTGTGGATCTACCAGGCATGAAGCCACATTGGTCTGGGTGAATCAGAGATGATATGACCTGCTGTAGGCATGTCGCTAACAATTTGGCTAGTATCTTCGCCTCGCTGTTAATGAGGGAGATCGGTCTGTATGAGCTACAATTATCTGGGGGTTTGTTTGCTTTAGGTATTACAATTATTGTAGCCTTTCTTAGGTCCGCTGGCAAGCGTCCTGTGGTTCGGGCCTGCTAGTACATTTTGAGTAGGTGGGGGGCCAGTTCGTTACCGCCTATCTTTTTCCAATTTTCTATGGGAAAGCCATTTGGTCCGGGTGTCTTGCTGGATTGGAGCTGCATCATGGCTGCTGTAATCTCTTCTTCTGTGATTTCCCTTTGTAAGGTAGTCATTTGTTCGGTACCTAGGGAGGAGAGGGTCATTTCCTCCAGCATGGAGGCCTCCGGGGGAGACGCAGGTGCCTTATATAGCTCCTCGTAGTATCTTGCAAACTCTTCGACTATGTCCGCGTCTGTCGGACGCTGTTTCGAATTTTGGGGTGTGATTGCTCTTACTTGATGTCTGGTGGTCTCTCTGGGTGTGGTCTGTTGCGTTCGCCCCCTGTTTTCTTTTTAGTGCTCCAATCGCCTACTATGTCTCGGCCCAATTCCACGCTTCTTTTGGGTCTGTAAAATGCACTGTTGTTCCATTGTGGAATACTTTGAGCTGGGCAGGGAAGATTAGGCCATATTTAGTTCCTAGCGTTTGCAGCTGTTTTTGGAGTGGGTCAAAGGATTGGCGCGCTTTTTGCACCTCTCTGGTGAAGTCAAGGAAGAAAGCGATTTTAGATCCATTTTAGGCGATGGGCCCTTTAGATCTTGCCATCTGTAGTACGGCGTCCCTATCCCTATAAGTCAGGAATCTTGCGATGACTGTGTACGGTGGCGCCCATGGTGTGACTTTACCAGTTGGAATACGATGTGCCCGCTCAATCGAGAAGAATTTGGACAAGAATTTCGCATCATATGTCTGTGAGCCACTCCTCGAGGAATAGCTCCATGCTTGTTCCTTCTGCCTTCTCGGCGAGGCCGAGTTTGCGGATGTTGTTGCCCCTGGATCTCCCTTCACGTTCATCCACTCTTGCTTCCAGGATTTTGATGCGGTCTAGCATGCCGGACATGTCTATTGACCCCACGTAAGTTGTCTTCAGCTTCCGAGATGCGTGCTTTGGCTTCTCCGGTGCACAAGGTTAGCTTTTGGAGGTTGTCTCAGTAGGGACACGTCGGCACCAATACTGTCCTTTTCTTCTCCATTGATGTTCTGGAGCTGGCAGTGGCACCCATCACGTCTTTGAGGGAGATGTCGTCCTCCATGTTGTCAGGTTCAGTTGATGCCGGACGCTCCGGCGAGCGAGACATTGGTGGTGTTGCGTATTGTTCTATCCTGCTTTGTGTGGAGGTTTTCCTGGGTTAGTCCTTCCCCCATGTTGGTCCGGCGTCGTAGTGATGTGGAGGTTTCTTTCGTTCCGTTGGGGTTTAGGGGGGTTGACAGTGTTGGCATGCAGGTGTGTTTCAGAGTCTTGGGTTTGTTGTCTACTGGATCGTGGAGTCCAATGGAAGGCAGGGCTGTAGGGCTGCACAGAGTGGGTCCTGCTTTATTGTTACCACATTTTGACAGGAGTACCTGTAGTTCACAGGTCTCTATATGCAGCTGTATTCGTTGTATTGGTGCCGATATGTGTGTTTCCACTGCTTACAATGTCTTGTACTGTTTCCCAGTTCGGAGTGTTCTCTCCTTTTTGCCTGCAGTGCAAGTTGTTAGTTATTTGCTGCAACAGTACGTACCGAGACACCCGTCTCTCGGGCAGCCCAAATGCAACGTGCTTTCCAGGTTGTGAGGTCCTAACACATACACTCGGGGGGGTGATCATTTTGTTTGCTGCTGTTTGCTAAACCCAGTGTGGGTTTTATCAGCTGGTATAGGCTCCTGCGTGTACTGTCCCACTGCCCGGCACGCTTGGATATCTTCAGGCTGTTTGTGTGACCCGCTTTGCGGGTTTCACCCTCTGGCCTCCTTGGCTTGTCTGCACACGGTTCCCCATCTGTTTGTTGCAGTGGATGACTGGTCTTGCTATGGGTATCTCGTCTTCATATTGGTGCCCAATGCCGCAGTTTCAGAGTTTTAAGGGGTTGCTTCTACTTTCTACTTAGCTCTGATAGTATTATGTCCTCCTCTCTTGTGTCGTGTGGTTTGGCCCGGGAGGAGTGCCTATGAACCCGTGCTGTTGTGGAGCCTCAATGTCCTCGCTGTACCATGCTGGTGTGGTTGGTGCTGCGCTGAAGCAGGGGCGTTTGGGGTTCGTGGGGTCTTTGCAGTTGCGCCGGCGTGACCGGAGAGCGGGCAAGGATCTGCTCTTGTGGTCTCCACCTCCTGTCTCCCTCTTTTCCCTCTCCTTACTGCTGGTCTTTATCTGCGCCTCTCTGCAGCTCCAGTATGCGTTACCGCTGCGCTGGGGGAGGACTAGCAGGCGCTCTATGCGGAGATCCCGTCCCCGTGTCGTGGGTCTTATCAGCTGGATGCCGGTTTGTTTCAGCTCCTCGTTGGTTTCTCACGGGGGGGGGGGGTTGTGTTATTACCTTCCCCTCTTGTGGTGCGCGGGGATGAATTCACATGAGTGCCCACACGTAACGAGAGTCTCTGGATTGCAGGTTCCACCCACACGCCCCATATGCTCCGGGCTGTGTCCGCTCTTCGCTGCGTAGGGGTGGGGGGAGGGCCTCCTGTCTCCGCCGTGTGCAGGGGGGGGGGATGTTCACCGCCTCCGCGTATCACGGGTGCGCTGATCCTCTATAGGGGATGGCGGGCGTGGACTGACCCCGCTCGGTCGCACACTTTCCCCAGTTCTACCAGGTGGGGGTCCGTGTACGTTCTGTCCTCCGCTCTCACGATGCCAGTGCAGCCGGAGATAGTCGCCTCTCTCCTTAGGCTGGTTCCCTCACTGGGTTGCCGCGCTCTCCGCCTACTTCATGTCTCTGGCGGCCATCTTGGATGTCTTTTCGCGGTCCGTTGCCTCTGGTCTCCGGCCGCCGTAACTTCAGAATTTCGCACCGGTTGTGGTCCGCGGTGCTGCGCTTTGCTGCATCAGTGTTTCGCACTTCGCTGAAGTGTATTTCGGTATTTCCAAAGTAATTTTTAAGCATCATGGGTGCAGGATTAGGCTGGTGGCCCGGGATCGACGAAAGATCACGTCTTCATCGCGCGCCCTTGGCCACGCCCCCCCGTACTACACTGTTAAAGTGGTAGTAGTGGAGAAGCCAGACTTGTCTCAAGAGTAAATGAGCAGTAGTAGAGATTACACAAAGAACAAAATTACTGTGACTCAAGCAAACACTGACTCAAGGTTTCAGGTAAAAAAATAAAAGTACATTTATTTTAAACCATCTGTTATAAAACACAACACTTCTATCAATTCGAAACCACACGTAAAATACACTACACAACCAATTCCACTCGTTCTAGCAAACTCAAGGGAAGTACATTAGGGTTTGACAGACCTGTGTTGCGATACTAACGCGTACCCGCGGATAGAAATGCTCACAAAGTTAAAACACATTTTGTACTTAAGAATTTCAAACAAGGGAAAAGTGAATGAAAAACATAGGCAATACTTTTTCAAGGCAAGGAGACTTGAGGGCTTATTCAAAGATACAGATTAAATTCAATGGACCTGCGCCAGTGTCAATGGAGCAGATGCTCAGTTGGCGAGGATCACACCTTGAACAGTTCGAGATTTGAGATGCCAAGAGTTCGTAAAGATTGTCAGATGGAAGGAAAAGTTGTAAGAGGGGGGGAGAAAGAGCAAATCTTCGTGGAGGAAAAGGGTTCACCCCGATTCCGGCTGGTCAGACGGAGAGAATGACCAAATGTGAACAGTACCTTATTCCGTTGGCGAAAGCTGGTGCCACGACAGTTGTTCCTGGTAGTTCCTGTAGACTCGCGGTTCCTGCGGCTTCAGTCGTGGGGACAAGGACGACGTCTGGAGTGATCTGCACTACCCAGGGATGAGGCCAGCAGCAGTGAAAAGGACAACGATGAATAAAAGGTGCGCTCATTTAAATCGGGAGAGAGCTCTTCTGATGGCTTTCCGGACCACTACAGCACAGCAGTGATTTCGACCCAGGAGAGGATTCTCTGACTGAAGAAAAGACTAGCTGGTTTATCCCACCAGGCTCAAGGGAAGACGACTCCGGACTGGACCTTCTTAGTCGTTGAAGGGGTAGATGGCTCAGGACTGCAGCAGGGCTTCACCGGGACTTGGGGTTGCTGCAGCCGTCTTCTCCGCTTCTCTTCGGTTCCTTGTAGTTCCAGAGGCGACTCTGCCTTCTAGCTCAAGAGTCCTGCCTTTTATGCGAAAATCCCCCATTCACACAGCCTGGCTGTCAATCACTCAGCAGGGGACTTGTCCAGCCCGGACAGCCACCTCAGCCAATCAACACAAAGTGCGACTTGGGACTCCAAGGAGACCCTGTGCAGGAGGTGACTACATCCCACCCTCACATTCAGCCCACCTAGACACCCAGACGCCAAAGGAGGGCGTCTGGTCAGAAGCACGCCAAAGGTCAGCGAACAAAAGAGGCAAACCTGGTTTGCTGCAAATGAAGACCCGAGAAGGCGGTTAACAAAAAGAAATGGCGATTTAAACCCAACCACAGATGAAAGAAAAAGTATTTGGGCTAGTGTGTTTTAAAGTTCGAGGCTACTAAAATAGCCTAAAACAATACCGCGTTATGTAATACAATCGCAGTAGGAAAATTAGGGTAGATACCACTGCCACCAGCCAAGTCTAAATGTTAAGAGCGAAACAATGCTCTAGGAGGTACAGATAAAAAGGGATAAGGAGTAACCCTTTCCAGTACTCCATTTAAAATGGGGTGTACTGGATCTGTGGTTAAAATAACGAGATAAAGTTAATGGCAACTTTACCCTTTTCTTGGGGACAGTAGGCAGCCCCAGAAATGGAGTCGGTGGGAAGTCTAAAATACAACCCTGTGTCACTGCACTGAAGGTGCTGTGTAACACACAAAGGAAGGGGGCTACTGAAGTGGTGGGTGTACTCCAGAGTCCACAATCACAAAAAACATGAAATACACATGGCAAAACACAAGTAAGAGTGGGGGAAAAGCTCATACTCTTACCAAGTGGAAAAAATAAACTCCAAAAATCCAGCAAAGCTGCTGGGGGACTCATTAGGTAAGGGAAATTAGCCATAGAATGAGAATTCTCCCTGCCAGGCAGATACACCTTGGACGCAGCAAGGCAGAGTACACCCAGACCTCAGCAACCTCATGGACCTACTCCCACGCCACCTAGTGATCGACTGGCCTTTGAGGTTTTTTGAGAAATTCCTCAGGCTTATGAGATCCCCCTCAGATGGGCACCATCCTTCGGGATGTGATCAGGGACATGCTACTGCTTGTCCCGCCTCCTGTGCCCATAGTCACTCCTCCTATGCCTCCAGCGCCTCAGGCGCCACCGCATCCTCAGCTGCCTGCGCCGGCCCCCGTGGTTCCGGCTCCTCTGCCTCCTGCACACCAGGCGGTTCCATACCGGCATCCACAGCAGCCTCTGGTTCTGGTCGCCACACCTCAGCCTGCTGCACCCAGCACCCCTCCACCTGTCCCGGACCAGCAGAACACCCTGGTGGACACTGACGAGGTGGAGGACCCCGACACTCCCTTTTCAGCCAATGCATTCCATGATCAACTTGAAGGTCTGGACGAACACTTGGGGCTTCCACAATCCGAGGTTGAACAACCACAGGCGGGGGTTCTGGCCGAAGTCTTCACTCTACCTCCCGTGGCTATAACAGGGATTCCGATGCAGAAGGACGTTTGTCGCCTTGGCCAAAAGGCAACGGCTTAAATCCCATTTGGCTCAGCCCACCTATCGGCGCCTTAAAGCCAAGTACAGGCAATTGGAGGGGGGTTTACTCTTGCTGTCAGCAGACCCTCAACCGCACTCTTCAGTGATTGCTGCGGCCTCCATCTACTCTAAGCCTCAGTCGTCTTCGGCCACCTCGTCCTCTGCTCTGCTAGGCAAGGAGTTGAAGATCTTGGAGGTTTATGGAAAGAAAGTCTATTCCAACTCCTCCCTGCACCTTCGTCAGTCCAATGCGGATGCCATGTTCGCAGCTGTTAACCAGAGGCTTTGACGGGAAATAGCCGACTTCCTCCCGGAACGCAGTCAAGCGCGCTTCAAGGCGGGCTGCCAGAAGCAAAGTTGGTGACCCAAGATGACATGGAGTCCACAGCAATGCATATAGAGACCTCAAGCCGTGCCATCTGCATTGCCACAGACATGGGAAGGACTGCGTGCCTGCAGGCTACCAAATTCAACCTGGATATCCAGGAGAGCATATTGGACCTTCCATTCGAGAGAAGCAACCTCTTTCATTCCACCACCGATGAGGAACTAGATGAAAAGAACAGTTCCCAGACTGCGAAATCCTTATCTATACTCATGAAGTCCACGCCCAAGACATACAGCCAGACGCACCAGCGTTCCGGCAAGGGGCGGGTCTTCAGCGTGTTCCAGGGCTTCCAGGAACAAATGTCCAGGCAGCCGGAACGATTTCCTAGTCATCACCGCAGCACAAGGCTCGGAATAATGGCTTCTTTCAGTCCCCCTCCTTAGCCCCAGCTGGAAAAAAGGCAATACATTCCCCTCTGGTTCCACGTGTCTCTGGTGGAGGGGCAGGCTTGCCCGTCACGCACAGTATTGTCAAGCGAGGTTCGTGGACCCCTCGTTCCCATCAGTAGTGTCCAAGGGCTACTGCCTACCGGTTCCTCCCTCTCCTCCTCTCCCACAGTTTGGGACGACGACTGTTTTGGTGGAAATTTGATCTCTCGTAGAGAGCGAGGCAGTGGAAGAAGTCCCAGCCTCCCAGCGGGGTATGGGCTTCTACTCCAGGATTTTCGCCATACACAAGAAGAACCAGGCTGGCCTGAGAGTTGTCTGACCTTTTCACCCTGAACCTTTCCCTCCCTCTTCAAAAGTTCAAGATGGTTACCCCAGTGCTTATTTCAGAGACACCGTGCAAGGGAGACTGGATGTGCTCCCTTGATCTGAAGGACGCATACCTACACGTCCCGATTTGGCAGCCTCATCAGTACTTTCTGAGGTTCAGGATCATGGGCTTCCATTTCCAATACAAGTTTCGACCCTTTGGCCTCAATTCAGCCTCCAGGGTCTTTACTAGGCTTATGAATGCAGTGGCAGCCCTTTGCACGGCCCAAGGTCATCCGGTCTAGCCATACCTAGATGACTGGCTTGTCAGGGCGAGATCCCCAGAAGCGGTCCATCACACCTCCTCCGCCCTCATGAATACGCTACACAAATTGGGTTTCTCCTTCAATCTCAAGAAGGCACAGCTTCAACCGACAGTCTGGCGTTCCAGGGCCTCATCTGGGACACTAATACATCAGTGTCCCAGATGAGTTTTGTCCCTCGGACGACAAGATCACAGGTAATTTTCTCAGCAGAGCAGTGACCTCAGCATGGTGGTAGCAGCACCTCTTGGGTATCATGGTGGCATATCTATTGGCAGTGCCATACACAAGGCTCTAAATGAGATGACAGCTGCACTTCGCAGCCTCATGGAGTCATGAACGGGGTTCCCAGGCGGAACTTGTCAGCATTCCTCCTTTTGTCCACCGGGACCTTGTCTGGCTGAGCATGGACTGCAACTTGAGGATAGGCAGACCCTTCCGGCAATCAACACCACAGCTTACCATCACCACCGATTCTTCCATGGAGGGCTCAGGGGCTATCCTGGACAACCACAGCGTCCATGGGGTGTGGTCTCTTCAAGAACAGGAGGCCCATATCAATTGGCTAGACCTGAAGGTGATCTGACTCGCTCATAATGCCTTCCTGCCACTTGCCAGTGGCAAGATGATCCTCATTGAAACAGACAACTCCACCAGCATGTATTAAATCAATAAGCAGGGTGGCAGCAGGTCCCCTCCCCTATACAGCGTGGCAGTCAGCATTTTGGAATGGACTCTGGAGAACAACTTTCACCTGAGGGCAATCCACTTCCTAAGGGAGGGGGGGGGGCGCAGTCCAACCTGGAGATGGACAGGCTCAGCAGATTGGGTGCGGACAATTACAAATGGCAATTGAACGATCGGGTCCTTCAGGGGATCTTCAGCAGATAGGGGGCGCCCCTAGGTGGATCTCTTCACCACCTGGTACAACAGGAAGTGCCCTCAGTTTGCGTCCTGGCAGAGACAGGGACTAGGCTCCCTGGATGAAGCGTTACAGTTACAGTGAAACAGCATGAACGCTTATGCATTTCCTCCCATTCCCCTGGTACACAGGGTGATCTGCAAGATAAGGGAGTCCCAGCACCTCTGTATCATTCTGATAGCTCTGTGGTGACCAGCGAGACCATGGTTCTCTGAGCTACTCAGCTTGTCGGATCAGCCTTCAATTCACCTTCCATTGGGCCCAGCTAATCTATTATTGCAGCAAGGGGGCGCGTTCATCTGCCCCGCAGAAGTTAGCCCTTGCAGTGTGGTTCCTGAACAGGTCACATTGAAGCATCTGCGTCTTTCACAGGCTAACCTAGACATTGTACAAGGTGCTAGGGGCAATGCTACTAGGAGCCAGTACAAAAAAGTGGTCTAGGTTTTGCCACTGGGCTGAGTCTAACGAGGTGGACCCTCTTACTTGGACGACGTGCTATCCTTCTCTGCACACCTCGCCCACTCTGTGATGCAATTAGACACCTCCCGCACCTATCCGGCGGCCATTGGGGCCTACCGGAACTTGGAGGAGGATGCTTTTTCATGCTCCAACCCTGTGGTGAAAAGACATTTGGCAGGCCTCACCAGACTCTACCCGCCTATCAAGAAGCCACACCCGTTGTGGGACCTCAACATAGTGATATTTGCCTCGGCGCATAAACCCTTTGAGCCAATGGCGTCCGCAGACATCAGGCTGGTCACCATTAAACCATCCCTCTTGGTGGGTCTTGCATCTGCATGCCTGGTCTGCGAGATCCAAGCTATTGTGGCTTCTGAGCTTTCGACTACCTTTCATAGGGATATGGTGGTGTTAGGCAGAATCCTGTGCAGTTCCCTTAGGGAACACTGCAAAAAGATGAAGACTACAGGAGCAGCAGTAAACCCAATTGGTAGCAGTCTGCACCACCCAGATTTACCTGGTAGCTGTGGCTCAGCAGTCGGATTTCTCTCAAGAAGAGTAGGGCAGTATGCAGAGTATACACAATAGGGTCAAGACACAGTAGAGCAAACAAACACTGACCAGAGCTTTGTATAAAAAGTATATAATTATTTATTTAAAACACACTTTAGGCAATACACTAGCACTCTCAATGAAAAGTAATCTAAAACACAGTCGGGTAAGTATACACACCTCCCTTGATAACTATCAGACAAGTCAGGGTTAAAGCACAACTATTTGTTAAAACAGAAGTGCTGTCATGATCACTGCTTCCAAGGAGCTAGGACCAGCCCAACGTCCTTGGAAGCAGGCCCCTAACCTTCATCCTAGGCACCAGCCGGTCCCCACTGGGACCTTTTGGACCTTGTCCTGGCGCCGGTGGCACCAGGCTCATCAAAGTCACTGGTCCCGGCACTGGAAGCGCCGGGCTCATAATTTGTATGAAGATGCTTGGGTGGATTTACCTGCAGCAGACCATGCTGCCTACTTACCAGCCACATAGGAATCCTCTGTGAGCCGGGACTACTTTCTTACCTGGGTGGGGAAAGCTCCACTCCCTGGATACAACACTGGAACTCTTCTGGAACAGGAACTCTTTTCTTACCTAGGCGAGGCTGTGGAGGAAGACGCCTCATCACTCCAAGGCTATTTAAACCACACCCGATTGATGAAACGTGCTTCGCGTTATTCTGCATCTGCAGCAGAACGCTCACCGTGTCTGTTCCAGTTTTCTTCTTTCCGATCCTGAACCTGCAAGAACAAACGCTTACCATTCCTGTATCCAGCCTTCGGTAGCACCTGCAAAGACAAGAAACAGGTTAGCACGGCAACCTTCACGCGCAGCGCTTTCCTCACCTGATCCATCGGCAGCTACCATCTCTTCACGCTGCTCCTCCGCCTGTGAAGAAAAAAGCATAGTTATTCCTGTGTGGAATTACTTACCGGCACTCCGCGAATTCCGGTTTTCTTCAACGCTGCAATCCTGCACCTGAAAGACAAAAGAAGAGACATTAGACAGGTATTTTACTTACGCGCCATCGCGCCCGCCACAATAGGGCGCCTGCAAATACTCCGGCGTTTCCAGCGTCTCTTCAACACCCGAACTCACAACTGCAAGGGAAAAGAGACAGTTAGCGAGCTTTTGAAAAGCAGGCAACCGGCATTTACTTACGCATTTCCAAGCGCTTCATTCCAAGACTCTGGCTCGAACTTCGGCTTTCTTCACACCATCTTCTACCTCAAGAGCCCTGCAAGACAAAAAGAAAAAGCATTATACAGAGCCCTGTTCCGCATTAACGTGCCCACGCACCTAAAGACTGTAAGGACTTAAAAGGTGTCCGGAAACTCACTGTTCGTGCAGTTGACAGTAGCAATCCTCTGATGTCAAGAGGCCTACGTTTCACCCAGTGAAGGAACTGGCAACGGCACCCTGCACCAGACGCAGATGGAGAGTCCAGCATTCACCTATCTAAGGTGAGCACGTTGACCTTGGGGCTCCACGGAAAAGCGAGGAAGGGAAAGGGAGAGAGATACCCGACAACCCAAGATCATTAACCCCATATTCTTTCACCTGCAGATATCTCACTCTTCGAGTTAGACACACAGTGCGTAGAGGCTCAGCCCCGGAAGCCAATCGAGTCCTGCACTTCACTTTTCGAGTCACAGACACCATCCTGCCAAGACCGGCGCCTCCGTGGGAATCAGGTGAGCGTTACAAGTGCCTGGGTGAGTCCTGTTGGGGAATGACCTAAGAACTTTAGGAGTAGTATCCAGTACCCCCAGGCCTCCCAGTATGGAGCAGCAGAACCTAACCAAATTGGCTAGAGAGGCCACCTTAAGGGACCACTCTAAGCCTGTAGGAACCTCTACTGAGAACCCCACTACAAGCCCTGGTGTTAGTAAGTTGACCTCTGACCCAGGCTAAAATGTTAGGGAAATGGGAGCCAGAACCAAGCTCCATCATTGTTCCCCCAGTTTTAGAGTCTTTGACTCCCCCTGCTTCTGAGGAAGAGGTGGATAGACCAACTGGACCCCTACCTAGGCCTAGGAGAACTGGTAATTCTCAGTGCTGGTTGAAAACCAGAAAAGAAAAGTCTAAGGCCAAAAACATGCAGACTGTTGGACCTTCTACTGAAGACTCCAACTCAAATCCTAGTATTGGGAGTGAAACTCCTAAAATAGGTAAGGTAAGATCTAAGAAGATCTAAGGGAAGCAGGTACATTGCCTAACCCCAACCCCTCCAACCAAGAGGCCTGAGATCCAACCTGCTCCCAACAGAGAGGTGGTGAGGAACCTTGGAGGCCCCTCTAGATCTAAGGGAATCCTTTATAAGGACCCTTTGAAAAAGCCAAACACAGGTTCAGAAGTTGTACCAACTTCTGAGGGACTGGTCAACCAGATCCCCCTATAGATTTAACAAGGAGGATGTTCCTCAAAGGGTTTGTAGGTCATATAGCTTACAAAGGAAAACCTTTTGATTTATTCATTGGACACGGGTCAAGGTGTCGCCACCAAAATGCTGATGGTCTCTCTAGGATGTTTATAACCGACTAGAGGTATGAGATTTATCCAGGAGTGGATTCAATCCTCCTGTCCCTTAGTCTGTGGGGGTGGGGGGGGGGAATGTTAGGGAGAATTCTCTTATGAGGCTAATTTCCCAAACCTAGTGAGTCCCCCAGCAGCTTTGCTGGATTTTTGGGGTTTGTTTTTTTTCTCCTGCTAAGAGTGAGTCTCTTTTACTTCCACTCTTAGACATGATTTGATGTATGTCCTTGACTTATGTGCTTATGGGCTATGGGGTTTCTTTTTTACTCCATAGGGCATCATCTGTTTTTCTGTATGTGTGGTACACAGCACCCTCAGTGCAGTACCACGGGGGTGTCAGTGACCCCCAAACACAGACTCCATACCCTGGGACTGACTGTCTCCCAGGGCATGTAAAGTCACCATTGGCTTTACTAGTCCAAAATTGTGAACAGAACCAGTACAAACCATCGTATTGTGGAAGTACTGGTAAGGGGTAATTCGATTGCCCCTGGGTCTTTTTTCGAGGGGGCACTGTCCCGTCCCCCCTCAAGTTTCTGGCTGGTGGCAGTGGTTACCACGCGAAATATTCCTCCGGAATATTCTCAATGGGATTTTCCCATTCATTTTAAACGTACCACTTTTTGGTGCAATGTTAAAGATTCCGCCGGTTTATTTAATATTAAATCACTGGTTGGGTCTTTTTGCCAGAACACACTTCTAAAATTGCGTTTGTGTCCGTCTCTGTAACTCTGACCAAGGTCGAGCCCTTTGTTCCACTATTTTGGCGGGCTTCTCCACAGAAGCCCTCCAAATGGTGCCACTCTGTCTGGGTTCCACAGGATGGGTGGGGAGGGGAATTGGCACCCTGGACTGTGTTGCCTTAGCAACTCAAGTCGCACTCTACTCTGATTGGCCTGGTGGTGAGCCGCCCGGCTCACCACTTAGCATGTTTGAGTGACAGCTAGGCTGTTGAATGAGGGTTTTTCTTCATAAAAGCAGGGCCTTTGGGACTGCGACGTCAGAAGTCGCCACAGGACCTAAGAATCCGAAGAGGGAAGAAGCTGAGCCACCTGCAACCGGTGAAGCCCTGCTGAAACGAACTCGCCACTTTTCCAACGACAAGAGAAGATCTTCTGCTGGAGAGTCTTCTCCCTTTGAGCTGGTAGGACCAAGCAGTTCGGCCTCTTTCGCTTCCAAAGACGTCACTTGGTCGAATCGCTGGTGCCAAGCACCACGGCGGCCGGATAGCCAAGCTCACCACTTTTGACCGCGAGTAAAAGGACCGCACCTTTTAATTGGGAACTCCGCTGCTGGTTTCATCCCTGTGCAGTGCAACGACTCCACGTTTCCTCCTCGACGAGATCTTCTCTCCCCCCCTGGTCGGAACCACGAACCTCAACCACTGCCAGGAACAACTGCCCCCGCTGGAGCTTCCTTTCTCAATCTTTTGACTCACCCCAACCTCTTTTGAACACTCTGCAAAGACTTTCAGTGAACTTTAAACCGTGTGATCCTGGGCACATTTCGCTTGGCTCCATTTAAAGTGGG
This sequence comes from Ambystoma mexicanum, assembly GCF_040938575.1. Lineage (NCBI taxonomy): Eukaryota > Metazoa > Chordata > Amphibia > Caudata > Ambystomatidae > Ambystoma > Ambystoma mexicanum. The sequence goes on from NC_090928.1 coordinate 1,262,027,340, forward strand.
CCTGGCCTGTGATCTTTGGCTCTACAGTATAACCTGCCTTTCTCCCCTTGCTCTGAACTCTTGAAAGTGTTGGGAAATGTTTTATTTTATGCTCTGCCCTTTCTCTCCCTTTTTAACCTAAACTATTGGAGTGCCATCTAGGGTAAGCGCTCACTTCTGTCTTAACAAATAGTTGTGCTATAACCCTGACTTGTCTGATAGTTATCAAGGGAGGTGTGTATACTTACCTGACTGTGTTTTAGATTACTTTTCATTGAGAGTGCTAGTGTATTGCCTAAAGTGTGCTTTAAATAATTATATACTTTTTATACAAAGCTCTGGTCAGTGTTTGTTTGCTCTACTGTGTCTTGACCCTATTGTGAATACTCTGCATACTGCCCTACTCTTCTTGAGAGAAGTCTGACTTTTTAATCACAGCTACCAGGTAATCTGGGTGGTGTAGACTGCTACCAATTGGATTTACTGCTGCTCCTGTAGTCTTCATCTTTTTGCAGTGTTCCCAAAGGGAACTGCACAGGATTCTGCCTAACAGTCGACCTCCACGTAGCAGCCCTGCAGATGACCAGCAGGGGCACACCAGACAAGAACGCTGTGGTAGCAGCGATCGCTCTGGTCGAATGGGCTCTCGGACGGCCGGGCAACGGTCGGTTTGCCAACCGATGACAGTGCATGATGCAGCCGGAGAGCCATCTGGAAATGGAAGCCGTCGAGAGAGCCTTCCCTTGGTTCACAGGTCCAAAGTTAAAAAAACAGCTGTGATGTCTTCCGAAAACTGTTCAGAGCTTTGTATAAAAAGTATATAATTATTTATTTAAAACACACTTTAGACAATATACTAGCACTCTAAATCAAAAGCATTTAAAACAGTCAGGTAAAGTATACACACCTCCCTTAATAACTATTAGACAAGTCAGGATTAAAACACCACGATTTGTTAAACAGATGTGAGCGCATAACCTGATGGCACTACAATCGTTCAGTTAAAGGGAGAGAAAAAGGCAGAGCATAGAAATAAAACCGGTCCCAACACTTTTAGGAGTTCGCAGCAAGGGAAGAAAGGCAGTAAATACTGTAGAGCCAAAGTTCATAGGCCAGGCCCACTTTAAATGGAGCAAAGCAAAATGTGCCCAGGATCACACGGTTTAAAATGCACAAAGTATTTGCAGAATGTTCAAAAGAGGTTGGGTGATTCAAGAAGGTAAGGTTAGAAGGTCTGGGGCCAACCCAGTTGGCAAGCCAAGGATTTAAGGGTCACCTTGGGCAAACCGAAGTAAGGGAGGCCAGGCAGGACACAGTACCTTAAACAGAGAGGAAGCTCCAGCGGTGGCAGTTCCTGGCAGTGGTTGCAGTTCGTTGTTTCGACCAAGGGAAGAGAGGATCTCATCGAGGAGGAAACGTGGAGTCGTTGCACTGCACAGGGATGAAACCAGCCGCGGAGTTTGTCAATAAAAGGAGCGGTCCTTTTATTTGCGGTCAAAGTGGTGAAGCTTGGCTGTCCGGCCGCAGGGGTGCTTGGCATGGGCGATTCGACCAAGAGACGTCTTTGGAATGTGAAAAGGGCGAACTGGTTGGTCCCACCAGCTCAGAGGAAGAAGACTTTCCCAGCAGAAGATCTCTCGTCGTCGGGAAAGTCGTGAGGTAGTTGCAGCAGGGCTTCACCGGTGGTGTCATCGTTGCAGGTGGCTCAGCTTCTTCCCTCTTTGGATTCTTAGGTCCTGTGGCGACTTCTGAGGTTCCAGTCCCAAAGGCCCTGCTTTTATGCAGAAAAACCCCCATTCATCAGCCTAGCTGTCAATCACACATGCTAAGTGGTGAGCTGGGCGGCTCACCACTGGGCCAATCAGAGTAGAGTGCGACTTGGGTTGCCGAGGCAATGCAGTCCAGGGTGCCAATTCCCCCCTCCACCCCTCCTGTGGAACCCAGACAGAGTGGCACCATTTGCAGGGCTTCTGTGGAGAAGCCCGCCAAAAAGTGGGAAAAAAGGGCTCGACCTTGGTCAGAGTTACAGAGACGGACACGAACGCCATTTTAGAAGTGTGTTCTGGCAAAAAGACCCAACAGTGAATGAGGAGTCCCGAGTCGGCCAGGCAGTACTGCGCAACCTGTTCGCTTAAGTTGAGCCTGGTGAGGAGGTAAGAGATGCTTAATGTTGAGTTTTATGTAATGCTTAATGAGCCTTGCCACCTCCTGTGGTTGTGCATGTGTGTACTGCTATGTATTCTTATATTCATGAGCATGTGAATCCATGCCAGACCCCATGCTGGAGAAAGAACAAGTTACTTACCTGTAACTGTTGTTCTCCAGCATGGGTCTGGCATGGGTTCACATGCGAACCCTCCCTCCTTCCCCTCTGCGGCTCTTCACTTGGTCATACTGCCACTTTACGTGCTACCAAATCTGAGGGTGGCTGCCAGGGGCGGGGCTTAGGGAGAGGGCAGTCATTGGCTGGGGGCAGTATGACCCAGAGACCAGTGATTGGTTACTACTAAGAAAGACAGATCAGAAACGAAACTGATACTGATTTTTTCTTTACCGAGGATTCCCAGCCTGACGACGGGTAATATTCATGAGCATATGAATCCATGCCAGACCCATGCTGGAGAACAACAGTTACAGGTAAGTAACTTGTTCCTTACTTGCCGTAGTGACTAATGTACTGCTAGTCCCCTTTCCTCCATACGTCCCACCATCCTCCCCCCCTAATAATACTGGTGTCATTAGGCAATGGTAATATTGTCGCCGCGTCAATGGGGACTGAGGAGCGGCGCCGGTGGGCGGAGTCAGGGGAGCACATGCTCCCAAGGCCGCGCCCATAAATTTAAAGGGGAATAAGATTTTTATGATGAAAAAGGTTACGTCTCCCGTCCCTCGCAATGGATGCCCCTACAGTATGGAGGAAAGGGGACTATGGACTAGATTACATTAGGCATGACGGTGAGTAATTTATAACATCTGAGAGAAGACTTTAGATATGGTTTTCGTAAGGACTAGATAGGATTCATCACAATCCCCTAAGTTCCTAAAAATTCATCTGTGAACCACACCTGTCCCCATTATCATTTTGTGATTCTGCAATCTTCTGCCCGATCGACCTAAGGCCAAGTGCCCTGGCCCTGTGACATAAGCTGCTGCATCCAGTATGAAACGCCCCCTGTCATGATGTTGGTGCACTACAGAGCTAAATATCCTCTGTATGCAATGCATTCATTTCTTTCCACAGAAATGAGCAAGGTGCCGATCCATTCAGTAAATATGAACAACCCCTTTTTCCAATGAAAGTATTATTGTTGTGCGTCTTTCAGTATTCGTTCTATTTATTGCTGACCTACAAGAATTGCTGTTTGTGGTATACTCCTATTAACCCAGACGCTTAAGCTACAACAAGTAAGTATATTTCCGTCTTTCTGCTACTATAAAGTGCCTGCCTCCATGGGCATCTATTTGATATATTATGCCTTATGTAATCGCTATTAATCCCAATATGTCACTACTGAGGAGGTCGTGTTTTTTTTTTTTTTGCTTTTGCCCCTTGGGCCCATTGATGAGTTTTAACTTTAATGTTAAAACATTTTTTTTAAATAAGTTTTGTTAGGCATCAATTTGCCATATGGCATTTGTCAGTCCTTTGCAAAGAAAATCAATGCAGTAGGATAAAAAAGGGCTGCAAAGAACTACTGAAATGGTTGAAGATGGTGCCAGTGTAGCTATCCCATACAGGCCTTGTAAATATAGTGTAGCAAAGGACTCACCAGAGATGCAGAATTTTGCCACACTGGGGATATGGAGGTTTCCCCAATATGTCTGAAATAAGTATTGGATCAAAAAATCTGGCCGTTAGCTACAACAGAAGCGCAGAACCTGGGAATCTTACCAGACACTAGCCTATCTCTTAAAACACACAAGGCATTACCTCCTACGCATCCTCAATGATACTCCTCTGCTATTAACTTCACCAAAAGATCACCACCAGTGCCCCAATTCTCTCCAAACTAGAGTACAGCGATTCTCTATTTGGGTCTGTGCTCTGCTCATAAAACGTAGAATTGCTCCAAAATATCCCCAATAAGACTGCAAGATGCATACTCCAGCCTTACAGCCATAACACACCAGCTCTAAAAACACTGAACTGGTTACCCTTCAAAACTAAAACAGAACTCAAAATAATAAACATTACCCACAAGACCATCCACTCTAGCCTCTCTTGCCTCCAATCTTTCTCTAAGCTTTCCACGCCACCCTAATACATACAGTCTGCCAATAAGACTAAACTTAGACCTCTGAAATACAAACCGAGGCAAATCATACTCCTATTTCCTGTCCCCTTTCCTCCATACTTTATGGGCTTCCCTCGCTAGGGACGGGAAACTGAACCTTTTTCACCAGAAAAAATAGTCATCCCCTTTAAATTTAGATGAGCGGGGCCCTGTGAACATGCACTCCTCTGACTCCGCCCCTCCCCGGCACCAATCCCCAGTCCTTTTTTCCACGTCGACCGGAATGGACCGCTTCACTAACGCTGCTGGGTTAGGCCTCCAGCCTTTTTGTTCCACATGCTCTCCCCCGTAGGCTTTATTTTTTCTCTATTTGTTTTCTAGCATAGCAATTGTCAGAGAAGACTCTGTCCTCTGGTGCCATGCTCTTCCCCGGCGCATGTCGACGACGGTGGGTTTCAGCTGGTGTCCGGCCTGAAAGTGTTCCTTCCCCGTGTTAGATCCCCATGCACTCTTCCTCCAGTGTCTTGGCCCGGAGCACAGCTGGGATGGCTGTTCTGCTTGCAACGCATTGACCCCGCAAGCTCTCGAGAATCCTTTGGTAAGGTGGAGGGAGCTGTTCGAGAGATCACCTCCAGAGGACATAAAAAATTACGTGAGGGGGAAGACCAGGTCCAAGGTAGGTGCCCCGTTCTCCTCTGCACCCTGCAAGGCAACTACTTCCCAGGGAAGCGCCCAAGTGGGAGGGGCCTTCTAGATCATAAAACCAGCAAACAGACCGAGGCTCTCAGAGCTACCGGCCAACAGGCAAGAGTCGCAAGATCCTCCCGGTTCCACCGCTGAGGGGCCTCAAGGCTCTGCTACCGGGGACCTCACTGAGGGGCTTTGCTCTACTACTGGGCCCAGACGGTGCAAATACGCAGCACTACTGGCGTCGGCAGAGGGCACTATGCCTCCCAGGTTGCTACCTCAGGTGCAGGGGAGAGCCAAGCCTTCGCTTAAGCATGCAGGCAGAGACTGGGCCTGGTTCTTCAGGCACCACGCAGCAGGCACATGGCGCAGGGCATGACAAAATGGCCGCCAGGCCATACAATATGGCGGCTCGCCCGGAGCCGCATCCTTCTGGGGAGCAGGCATGGGAAAGCACGTCTAGGTGGGACTGGACAACTCTAGTGACCTGGTCCATGTCATACCAGACCACATCTCTATAGGGGCAGTATGCAGCGCCCAGCGCAGTGCAGTAAGAACCACCAACCACAGGGCCCGGCTCCTACGCCCCCAGGCCTTTCTCCTGCATGCGAGAAAAGGTTCTTTGAAATGTTCCTTACCCTCATGGAATAGCCGCAGATGGACACAATCCTCAGGGGGCTCATCAAAGACATGCTCCCTCCGGCACCACCCCAGGCTCTGACCGTGGTACAGACCCCGGCCCCATTTTAGCCCTTGGTCCCCACGCTCACACCAATCACGGTAGCTCCACCTCCGGTGCAGCCTTCGCAGCAGGCACTGGCAGTCAGCACGCCACAGTTGCCCACAGCCAGCACGCCTCTGACAGCTCCCGACCTGCAGGACACAGCGGGCGACACCGATGAGGCCGAGGACCAGGAAACTCCCTCATCAGCTAAGGCCTTCTATGAGAGGCTGGCGGGTGCACCTCGGTATTCTGCAACCACAAGTTGAGCAACCTGAGGTGGGGGTTCTGGCGGAGGTGCTGAGCATTCACCGTGCTACAAGAACTGGCATCCCTCTGCTCTAGGAAGTAGAGTCCCTGGCCAAGAAGCGATGGGTGAAGCCGCACCAAACGCAACCTACCAATAAACACCTTGATGCCAAATATAGGCAGGTGGAAGGGGACTCCCTCATTCTGTTTGTGCACCCTCAACTGCATTCATCGGTTATAGCTGCGGCCTCCCTTTACTCCAAGCCACAGTCGTCTTTGGCACCCACTTCAGCACTCATAGCGAAGGAGGAAAAACTGTTGGAATCCTACAGGCAAAAATATTGACTCTACTGCTACTCTAAATCTGCGCCAATGCTGATGCTATGCTGGCTGCAGTGAACCAAAAGCTGTGGCGGGTGATTGTGGATTTCCTCCCAGAGCTCCCTGCGCACAGTAGGCCGTGGTTCTGGGCCCGATTGGCAGAGGGCAAAATCGTAGCCCAAGACATCATGGAATTCAGACGCTCCCATCGACACGGCAGGTAGAGCGATTTGTATCGCCACAGATATGAGGACTGATTGGCTCAAGGCGATCAAGTTTAACCCATATGTGCAAGAGCAAATTCTAGACCTGCCATTTGACGTGGAGGGGGGGCTTGTGCCACTCGGCTACGGATGGGAAACTTGACAAAAAAAACCTTCGGTAGCTTCAGGGGTTTTAAGGAGCAGCGCTAGACAACCCGACTGGTCTCCTAGCCAGCACAGGCGCAAGCAGCACTAATCGTCAAACAAAAGGTTTTTCCAGTCCCTCTCCCAGGCACCAGCCTCAGAGGGGGGAAAAAGTTGTTAGTGTCCTGCAGATCCACACGTCTCTGGTGGGGGGCAGGCTTGCTCTTCACTTCCATCCTGGTACTTCCTGTTTCCTCCCCTCAAATTGGGACGGCAACTCTTTTGGCGGAAATCCGCTTGCTCATCACGAGTCAGACGGTGGAGGAGGTCCAAGCTTTGCAATGAGGCATGAGCCTCATTGCATCTGAAGGATGCTTACCTACATGTGCCCATTTGGGAGCACCCATCATTCCTTCCTGAAGTTCAGAATCATGGGCTTCAATTTTCAGTATGAGGTCCTCCAGGTTGGCCTCAACTCGCCCCCAATGGTTTTTACAAGGTTCATGAACTCTGTAGTGGCCCTGCTCAGGGCGGAGAGCCACCACCTATATCCGTACCTTGATGACTGGCTAGTCCAAGCAGAGCCTGCCGAGGCTGTACAGCGCACAGCGTCAGCACTTATGTACATGCTATATGATCTGGGGTTCTTCCATCAATCTCAAGAAGTCGCAATTACGCCCCACTCAGTCCTTAACATTCCTGGGGCTAATTTGGGATATGAGGGTGGAGAGGATTTCGCCCTCGGCAGACAAGATCACGGCAATCAGGAATGCCACCAGGCATTTTCTCAGCAGACCAGTGACCTCGGTATGGTGGTACCAGCACCTGCTTGGCATAATGGCGGCTTGCCTCCTGGCTTTGCCGCACACAAGACTCAAAATGAGGAGGCTGCAGCTGCATTTCTTAGCCTCTTTGAATCAGGAGACTGGCTCCCAGGCAGCTATAGTCCGCATACCAAAGCACCTGCACCCGGACTTGAAGGAGTGCAGAGAACAACCTGTTATTGGGCAGACCTTTCAGGCAGCCCTCTCTGGATAGCACCATTACTACAGACTCGTCCCTAGAAGGATGGAGGCGACACTGGACAACCAGTGTCCATGGAATATGGTAACAGGAACAGCTGGAACACATCAATTGACATGAGATGATGGCCATCTGGCTTGCCCTCAAGGCATTCCTCCCCATCGTCAGCAGCCGAGCCGTCCTTATCCAGACAGACAGCTTCACTTGCATGTATTATATCAACAAGCAGGGAGGTACCAGGTCCCCTCCGCTCAGCTTGCAGTCCATCGACATTTGGGAGGGGGCACTGTCCAACAGCATTTACTTGTCAGCAGTCCTCCTGCCAGGGGAATCCAACTTGGAGGTGGACAGGCTTAGCAGGCTGGTGATCGACAACTACGAGTGGCAGTTAAACGAAGTGGTCCTAAGGTGGGGCCAACCTCAGGTAGACCTATTCACCACCATGAACAGGACGTGCCCTCAGTTTACATCCTGGCAGGGGATCGCTGGGGGACGTGTTGCAGATCACGTGGAACGGCATGAATGCATGCATGGTGCCCCCCACCCCGCTAATTCAGAGAGTCATCTGCAAGGACAGCGAGCCACGGAAACCTTTAACTCATCTTGATAGCGCCATGGTGGCCGGCAAGACCTTGGTTCTCGGAGCTCCTCTGACTCTCGGACCAACCTCCAGTACGCCTCTCTCTGGGCCCAGTCCACTTACTTTCCCAGCACGGGGGCACTGTGGTTTAACCTGCCCCAAAGAAGTTAGGCCTGGCAGCATAGTCCCTGAACAGTTCACCCTGTAGCATATACACTCATCACAGGACAACCTAGCTATCATACCAAGGGGTAAGAAGTGACTGCACCCGGAGTCAGTAGAGGAGCAAGTGGACCAGGTTCTGCCACGGGGCCAAGTCTAACAAGGCTGATCCACTGACCTGCTCACTGGACGATGTGCGCTATCCTTCTCTGCACATCTGGCTCAGTCAGGTGTGCAGGTAGACACATGCTGTGTGTGTATATTGTGGCCATAGGGGCCTACACAATTTCGGATACATCTTCTCCTCTTCCAATCCACTGGTAAAAAGGCATTTGGCAGGACTGACCAGATTAATTCCTCCAGTCAAGCGTCCATATCCGATCCTGGATCTTAACGTGGTGTTGGGCGCATTGGCTCACAAACCCTTCGGACACATGGCATCAGCATATATCAGGCTGCTGACTATTAAGATGGCTCTGCTAGTTGGCCTTACTTCAGCATGCCGGATTAGCGAGATTCAAGCCCTGGTAGCTTCAGAGCCATATACTACGTTTTGACGGAAAAGGTGGGGCTCAGGACGCATCCTGCCTTTCTCCCTAAGGTTGCTGCTTCCTTTCACGTTAACAAGGAAATGGTACTCCCAACTTTCTTTGCCTATCCAAACAATGAGGCTCAGAAGGTGTTGCACTGCCTGGATGTCAAGGGTACTCTAAGATTTTATCTGGACAGGACAAAGAGCTTCTGTAAATCGGATGCCTTGTTCATCAGTTTTGGTGGATCAAGACCGGGCTGTCAGGCCTCCAAAGCTTCCATAGCAAGGCAGATGGCCATGGCCGTCAAGAAGGCATATGAGGGGCAGCACAGACCCTTGCCAGCAAACATGCATGCCTGCACCATCAGAGCCAAGGCCACGGCTGTGGCTTTCCAAAGACACGTCCCATGGCAGGCAATCAGCAAGCAGCTACTTGGGCGTCCCGATCGGCCTTTTGCAGACACTACTGCTTAGATGCAAGCACCAGATCGGACGCAGCCTTTGCCAAGGCAGTTCTGAAGAACTTGTTTTCTTAGAGGGGCAACTCTCCTCCCCAGGGCTGCATTCAGTTGTAATAGCCCATATAGTATGGAGGAAAGGGGACGGAAAGTAGGATACGTTACTCACTGTAGTGACTAACGTATTCGTAGTCCATAGTCCCCTTTCCTCCATACATCCCACCAGCCTCCACCATAACATAGGCAATTGCAATAGTATTGATGCTTCAACAGGGGGGCTGAGGAGTGGCACCGGGGGGCGGAGTCTGGCTGCGCACGCTCCTGAGGGCACGCCCCTGCATGCATCTAAATTTGAAGGGGAAGACAATTTTTTCTGGTGAAAAAGCTTCTGTTTCCCGTCCCTAACGAGGGATTCCCATACAGTATGGAGGAAAGGGGACTATAGACTAGGAGTACGTTAGTCACTATGGTCAGTAACCTATAATTTCAAATGGATTGTGTCCTCCCACGTATTCCTAATCTTGTGATATTCGTATTCGCCAGCTTCGCAGCTTTGGAAAAAAAAGATTTTCGGCAGAGGGCGCTGTGCATGAGGTCGTGGCGTTGATGTCCCACGACAGGCTCCGTACCATGTCAACGTCACCGTCAGTATAAATAGCTTGTGCCGCGCCCGTTGGCTTCACTTCGGTTTTTCCGATTGCTTCACTCTCGAACAGTGTGCTTCGACATTTTCTTCAGAAAATGTCTTCATGTACCCCTTCTACACCCAAGACGGGGTTCTGAAAATGTATCGACTGCGGTTCGAAGATGTTAACAGATCCTCACTGCATTTGTCTTTGGTGTCTGGGTTCAGATCATCGAACCGGCAACTGTGGCTCCTGTCAGTCGATGACGGAGAAGGCCCTTCGTGAGAGGAAAGGTAAACTGGCGGTGGGGCGCGATACTTGTAAGGCCTCTTCGAAGGCCTCCTTTAAAAGACATAAAAAATCGTCCGATTCGAAAGAATTGGAGCGTAACAAAAAACACACTAAGAGAATCTCGATCTCGTAGTAGATCGAGGCACTCTTCATCTTACTCAAGAGTTAAAAGGAAACAGAAATCTCACTCGTCGTCATGATACATCTACCGAATTGGTACGAAGTCGGATTTCCCAAGAAAATGGGAAGATTTTAGAAAAAAGATGGCGGTCTTTGAGAATGCAACCTTGACCCCATCAAAGAAGCCTCAAAAGAACCAGACCCCGGTCGCTCCATCGGATGATGCAGGGAAATCAGGAACTACTGCAGTAAAACCCAGTAGTATGGGTGAAACTCGTAAGAGTCGACGTCAAGTCGTCGAGGAATCCTCGAGAGTAGAGGGTTTCCCCGACACCGCATAAAAAACAGAAGTCGTCGAAAACATCCGCGACTTCGTCGACGCCATCGGCAACGAAGCCTCAATCGGTGTCATCGAAAATTCCTTCCATACCATCGAAGGATCCTTCCATTCCCTCGACGAAAACTCTTGAACAAGACAGGAGATTTACTCCATTACCAAAATCCGACTTTTTTTAAGTCTATGGGCCTCATTACGAGGTGGGCGGTAAGGGATTACCGGCACCGGTAAGGGCACCGGTGCCGGTAATCCCTTACCGCCCTACTACAAGTTCCCTTTGCGGGTCCGTCCTCCCTTAACGCCTGGTTTTACCAGGTGTTGAGGACGGGACCCGCAAAGGGACTCCAGAGCTAATAACGGTACCGCAATTTGTGGTACCGTTATTAGCGCCTTCCCCATTCCCATTCAGCCATATGGGGGCTCAAATGGGAATGGGGAATTGCTCTGGTAGATGGGGAATTACCGGTCCCACCGACCTTGGAATGGACCGGTAATTGCTCCATTCACCAGGCCGGAGTCGGAAGGGTTTTGGAGGCAGCCATGGCACTAATGGCGCCATGGCTGCCTCCAACCTCGTAGTGAGGCCCTATGTCTTTGATATTTGAAGTAAGTGGTTCTGAATATGAGGCGGTTTCTCCTTTTGGAGTGCAATATGGCACTAGACAGGTTCCAGAGGAACTAATGGATCCAGAATCAGAAATGAGACCTGTGTGAGACTCTTCACTCTAGCACAGGTGACGTATCAATGCCACTAGCAGAGTTTGTGAGACCTGACCCTGCAGAACATGCAGATTCAGGGTACAGGAGTTTAATGAATAGAGTAGTGGAATATATGGGTTGGGATAGAGCCTCACCCACCTTTGATCAGGATGACATGACTAACGCTCACCTGGTTCCCACGGAGGCGCAGGCGTGTTCTGGACGGCAGTATCCTCTTTGAAGGAGATGTTCAGCACCCTGAAGATGGAGTGGGCTGGGTTCCCAAATCCGGCTTGTCTGGCTCGGATGAATACCCTTCTGTGAGCGAAAAGGAAGGGTTAATACTCTGCGGGTTTTGTGTTGATCTCCCGTTCCCCTTCTCACCCTCCTTGCAACCCTTCTGTAATTCCCTGTGGAGACTCACCTTGGGGATTGAAAAGGCGAGCTCTCCATCCTGCTTCTGATGCAGGGGCGCGTTGGGAACCAGTTACGTCACTGGATAGTAAGTTCGAGTTCGCTTGTCTGTTCCGGTAAGTACCGTAAATGTTTATGGCAAGCTTGAGTCTAAACTGTTCCTCTTCTCTTTTCCGTCGAAAACCTGATTTCAGGTGAGTTTTGGTGTAGGCCCACTACTGTCTTTTCCTGTCTCTTTTTCCTTAGGGGCCGGAGTTCGAGAATGCCGAAGAAATGGAGCCGGTACGAAGCAGAAGCTGAGTCCGACATCTAAGCAGGTAAGTTTAAAATAGTTCGTTTGCTACAGTTCTTGCATTCACTAATGTGATGTTTGCTTTTTCCCCATAGGGGCCGGGGTGCTGAAATGCCCAAGGAATGGCATCGACCCGAAGGTAAGAAGAATTAGCTTGGCGGGTAAGTGCTTCTTGGTTATTTTCCCTTCTCGCCTTGCTTTCTTCTCTTTGTCTCCCCATAGGTGCTGGAATGCTGCAGGAGATCCGGATGGGCGTCGCAGAGCCGAAGGCGCCACGTGCAGGTAAGAGAAGTGCGCCGAGATGTATGCGACGCGGTGAGTATTTAAAATGATGTCTTTTTGCAGGAACGTTGGCGCGCTGAATCCAGAATGCAGCTTTAACAGGTAAGTTTTGTTTTCACCTGTTTCTTCTTCCCTTTTCTATCCTTAGGTGTTTCCAGGATGCTGGCAGGCATGGTCTAGGACTGGAGCAGGAGCAGGCACGGTGAGCGTCCAGCTGCTATGAGCAGAACAACGCGAAGCGTGGTTTGCTGTCTGGGCGTGGCTTAAATAGCCTTTCAAGTAGTCCCAGGTATGTATCCTTCCACTGAAGGTATCTATCCTGCCACCAGCCACACCCGTGTGGTTAAGTAGTTCCTTTTTCATCTGGAAGTTGTAGAATGATCTGCCAGGTAAGGAAATTGCAGCATGGTCTGCCAGGTAAGTTTGCACCAAACACTATTCCTTCCATATCTTGTATGAGCCTGGCGCCAACGGTGCCAGGACTGAGTCCAAAGAGCCCCTATCTGGGGTGGCTGGGACTTCCCTAGTATACATGTTGCCTGCCTCTGAGGGTGCCGGGCCCTGTCTGGCTCCTTGGAGGTAGGCATCATGACAATGACGGACATTCTAGATCGGGGCCCCCAGAAGGATCCAGTTCTCCCCTTCCACAGGGCACTTCAGAGAACAGTAGAAAAGAACTGGGAAGCTCCTGACAACATTGCTGCAGTAAACAGCCATTTTCCTAAGAAGTATAGGACTTCAACTTCTGATCCTGAGTATTTGAAAAGGCATCCCACTCCAGAAAGTCTGGTTATTCAGGCTGCAACTACCTCAAGACAGGCTGCATATTCAACTATCCCTCTGGATAGAGAGGATAAGAGGGTAGATGCTTGGGCCCGTAAAGATTTTACTTCGGGTAGCATGGCTTTAAAGTCAACTAATGTCACCTGTACCCTGACCAGGTTCAAACATACCCTGTGGGACTGTATTTCGGCAGCGGCTGAACGTATTCCGGAAGGCGAGGAAAGGAAAGGCTTCCTGAATATTGTCAAAGACGGAAAGGAGGCAATGGGGGAATGTCTCCAGTCTGGACTGGACACTGCTAAAAGTATCAGCAGGTCCATGGCTACAGGTACAGTGCTACTGCTACAAAGAGTTGCGTGGTTGAGGAAGTCAGGGTTTGTACCAGATGTACAGGCCAGACTTCTCAACATGCCTTTTGATGGCGTGGGGCTGTTTGGTAGTAAGGCTGATGAAAGCCTAGAAAGACCACAGAACTCAAAAGCGGCAGCTAAATCTTTTAGCGCCTCCATGCGACAGCCTCAGAAACCCTATTCGGGCTAATCTTCCTGGAGGGGTCGTCCTTTTCGGTACTACTTCTCTTTTGGTAGAGGAAGAGGGCAGGCCTTTCAAAGAAGCAAAATAAATGTCACTTGTGGTGGACGAGGAAAGACTGCAAAGCCATCCTCGGGAACGGCATCTTTGTCCTCAGCCGCTCCTACACCCGCCTCCAAATCACTCTGAGGCCTTATCACACAAAACCCCAGTGGGAGGCAGAATCTCTCAGCATCTGAAAGAATGGCGTGGCATTACTTCAGATGCTTGGGCACTGGAAACAGTAGCTCAAGGTTACTGCCTTCCCTTCCTAAAAAGGCCTCAGGACCATCCACCTGGAGCCAACTCTGCCAAAATTCCAGACCCGCTCCCGTTGCAGGAAATTGTAACCCTGCTAGAGAAAGGTGCAATACAACATGTACCTGAAGCAGAGAGGAACAAGGGTTGGTACTCCCCTTACTTTCTCACCCCAAAGAAGGACAGAGGATTGAGACCCATCTTGGATTTAAGAAACTTGAACAAGTTGCTCCGGAAGGACACATTCAAGATGGTAACCCTTTCTCAGATCCTTCAGGCTTTCGAACTCCAAGACTGGTTGGTATCATTGGACCTTCAGGATGCTTACTTTGATGTGCCAATCCATCACAGGCATAGAAAGTACCTAAGGTTCGCAGTTGGCGGTTCACACTATCAGTGTCGAGTTTTGCCATTAGTCTACCCCTACCTGGACGATTGGTTGATCAGAGCACGTTCTTCCTAACAGGCTAAAAAAAATCTGTCAATCACCTGTCACTTCCTTCACAAACTGGGCATCTCCCTCAATTTCAAGAAGTCCCACATGATACTATCCCAAAAACTCCAGTTTATCGCAGCAGTTTTGGACACTTCCTCAGGCAAAGCCTCGCCTCCCGAGATGAGAGCTCTCCACGTTCTGCAGATGGTAACAAAATTCAGGAATGCCCAGCATCTGCCGGCCTTCGATTTTCTGAGTTTGCACGGCCTCATGGCATCCTGCATCTTTCTGGTGTCAGAGGCCAGATTGAGAATGAGATCCCTTCAGTGGGCCCTCAGAACTCAGTGGTCCAAGTTCTCGGGGAGTATGTCGGATCTTCTGCAAGTCCCGAGCACAGTTGCTCAGGATCTACTATGGTGGGCTTGCAATGACAATATCCTCAAGGGAGAATCTTTTTGGCAACCATGGCCGGAGATAACAGTAGTAACGGACGCCTCACTCACGGGGTGGGGAGCCCACACCAACGATCTGACAATCAGCGGTCGTTGGTCAACATCGGAGTCCAAACTACACATCAACCTATTGGAGCTGAGGGCAATCAGACTAGCGCTAAAAGCTTTCCTGCCCTCTATACAGGGAAAGAATGTCCTGATAATGACAGACAACACGGTGGCTATGTACTACCTCAACAAGAGAGGAGGCGTAGGGTCGCTACCACTGTGCAGAGTGGCAATGCAGCTCTGGTTCTGGGTAATACGAGAAGGAATCTCACTATCGGCAGTTCACCTAGCCGGAGAGCAGAACATGGCGGCAGACGCTCTGAGCAGGCAGAGCACAGTCTCCCACGAGTGGGAGCTAGCTCAGGAAGTCCTTCTGTGATCTTCGCCCTTTGGGGAACTCCTCAAGTGGATCTGTTCCCGACCACTGTAAACTGGAAGTGCGAACAGTACTGCTCAAGGGAATTTCCTCCGACAGGAGCTCTAGGAGGCGCGTACGTGGTGGACTGGAAGGTTCCTCTGCTGTACGCGCTTCCTCCAGTCCCCATGATTCCTCAAGTAATCAGGATGTTGAGAAAGTTGAGGAAAACCATGATCCTAATTGCCCTGGATTGGGCCAGGAGGACATGGTACCCGGACCTTCTGGACATGTCCATCTGCCCTCCAGTACGTCTTCCGCAAAGAGAGGATCTTCTCTCGCAAGAGGAAGGTCCCGTTCTCCATCCAGAGGTCTAGACACTCAACCTTCACACATGGTTTCTGGGAGGTTGAGATACAAGGATTGGGATCTTCCGGATGACGTATTGGAGATTTTGCTTTCGGCCAGAAGGCCAGCAACACAATCCTTGTACCGGTGTCGTTGGAACAAATTCAGTAACTGGTGCAAAGATAAGGATGTGGTCCCTTTTGAATGTGGCACCCCAATGGTGCTCTTTCCTATTGTATCTAGCCAATCTGGGGCTCCAGATCGGAACAATTAAAGGATATATTGCTGCGCTGTCGATTTTCAAGCGCACCTCGGAAGAGGTTTCCTACTTCATAATTCCATTAATCATTCAATTTCTGAAAGGGCTTACTAATGTATACCCTACAGTACTGTTTCATGTCCCAATTTGGGATTTAAATCTAGTACTTAGGTTTCTAACTTTTATACCATTTGAGCCTCTGCACTCCTGTCCCTTGAGGCTTCTAACACTAAAGACTGTCCTTCTTATAGACTTAACATCAGCCCGCAGGGTTAGTGAACTACAGGCTCTCTCATGTAAACCCCCATATACTACGTTTTTGAAGGCCAAGCTAGTTCTTAAAGTTAAATTATTATCTTTCTTACCAAAAGTAGTTTCTGACTTCCATTTGTCACAAAAAAATCATAGTACCAACATTCTATCCTCCTCCTCATTTGGGCAAAGAAGAGGAGAGACTGCATAGATTGGACCGCAAAAGGGCCCTCAGTTTTTACATTTCAAGAATGTCAGTTACGTCAAGATGACCAACTTTTTGTAGGTTATACAGGTCATAAATTGGGATTAGCGGTGACAAAACAAACTATATCCCGCTGGATCATTCTGGCTATACTTGAGTGCTACAGATTAGTGGGAAAAGACCCAAAGGATGGGCTATAAGCCCATTCCACAAGGGGAATGGCTACTTCTGCGGCTTTGAAGAGGGGAGTCCCTGCAGTAGGTATTTGCTCAGCTGCAACATGGGCATCAATGCATACCTTCATCAAGCATTATTGTTTAGATGCCTCCTCCTCCAATGAGGGTTTATTTGCCAAGGTGGTACTTCATTCCGTCCATGAGAACAATAACTAATACTCCCACCTCCAAATTTACCACTGCTATGGGAGTCTGTCACAAGATGAGGAATATGTGGGAGAACACAATCCATTCTAAGAACAAGTTACTTATCAACTGTAACGTTCTTTCGACTGGATGTTAATCCCACATATTCCTCATCGACCCTCCCATCCTACCCCGCAGTACTCTTCGTGAGAGGAAAGTGTAAGAAACACAGTATCAGTCACGGGGCACGCCTGGGTGTTCCTCGAATATATTTCCTCGAACACAGTACGGAGCCCGTCGAGGGACATCGATGGCACAACATCGTGCACAGCGCCCTCTGCCGAAAAAAATTATAATTCCGAAGCAGCGAAGCTGGCGAATACGAATATCACAAGATGAGGAATAGGTGGGAGGAACATCCAGTCGAAAGAACGTTACAGCTGGTAAGTAACTTGTTCTTCTCTTCCATTGCCCATATGCTATGGAGCAAACTACCAGACCACATCTCGCAAGAACATAAATTTAACCCCTTCAAAAAATTATACAAAGACTAGTACGCTGCTAATCTTCAATCGCAAACCAAACACACCATCTACTTTTCAACCACCTAACACTTCACCTACATGACTCCACTCCCTCCTTCATCCAGACACCCCTTTTTCAACTATTTAAGCACTTAGACATTCCAACTGCCCCTTCCCACTTCGCCTCAACTACAACATACTATGTGACAACCTGTCATCGGTAGCTCACTTTTCTAATTCTGCTGTCATGTGGATCCGTCTTTCCTTGATGTTAGGCAGAAACCTGTTCAGTTCCCTTAGGGACCACTGCAAAAGATTTAGGACTACAGGTGGTTGGCAGTAAACCCAATTGGTAGCAGTCTCTACCACCCAGATTTACTTGGTAGCTGTGGCTGAGCAGTCAGACTTCTCTCAAGATGAGTTAGGCAGTATATAGAGTATACACAATAGGTACAGAGATACAGTGGCACAAGCAAACACTGACCAGAGCTTTGATGTAAAAGTATAATTATTTATTTAAAGCCACACTTGTAAATTACATTAGCACACAGAGGTAAGTAATTTCAACACAGTCACTATTATATATATATACAACTCTGATTACTTATTAGACAAGTCTTAATGAGAAACACCACTTATTTTCAGACAGAGGTGAGCGCTTAACATAAGATGGCACTCTAATAAGTTGAGGGAAAAGGCAAAGTTATCAAAGCACACAAATTCCAATACTTTTCAAAGAACCACAGTGAGGCAGGTTAGGCAAAGTCTACTGGAGAGCAAGGAAGTTCAAATGCCAGGCCCACTCTTCGAGTGAGCAAGCCAAATGTGTCCAGGATCACACAGTGGGGTTATGCCCAAAAAGTCTTTGTAGATAGTTCATAAAAGATTGAGATCAAGTCAGGAAACGTGAGTTAGTTAACAGGCTCCAGGCTAACCCAGGTTAGAAAGTCGAGGATTTACTGTCACCCCGAACGATCTGTCGCAAGGGAGGCCAGGCGGGACACAGTACCTGAAAATGGGAAGAACGCTCCAGCGGGGGCAGTTGTTCCTGGCAGGGGGTGCAAGTCGGTGTTTCGTCCAGAGGAAGAGGAGGTCTCAACGTGGAGGAAAGCTGAAGGTCGTTGCACTGCCAGGGAAGAAACCAGCCGCGGAGTTTCCCGGTTAGAAGGTACTATCCTTTTCTTCGCGGTAGTGGTAACCCGTGGTATTCCGGTTGCGGGGGTGCTTGGCACGGGCAAGGCGGCCACGAGATGGTCCAGGAAGGCGAAAAGACGGGCAAACTGGTTATCCCCATCAGTCAAAGGAAGAAGACTCTCCGGACTGGAGATCTCCTCTGTCGTCGGGAAAAGTGGTGAGAAGGTTCAGCAGGGCTCCACCGGTGGTGTCGTCGTTGCAGGTCGGCTCGGCTTCTCCCTCCTCGGATTCTTTAGGTCCTGTGGCGACTTCTGAAGTTCCAGTCCCCAAAGCCCTGCTTTTATGCAGAAAACCCCCATTCATTCAGCCTAGCTGTCACTCAAACATGGGCGGCTCACCACATGGGCCAATCACACAAGAGTGCGACTTGAGTTGCCGAGGCAACTCAGTCCATGGTGACTAAACCCCCTCCCGCACCCCCTGTGGTACCCAGACAGAGTGGCACCACTTTTGGAGGCTTCTGTGGAGAAGCCCGCCAAAAAGTGGCACAAAGGGCTCGACATGGGTTGGAGTCACAGAAGCGAACACAAACGCCATTTTGGAACCAAGTTTCGGCAAAAAATACCAACCAGTGAATTTATATTAATTTAATAAACCGGCGGTATGTTCGAGGCTATTTTAAAAAGTGGTAGCCTCGAACAATGGGAAAATCCCATAGGAATGTATTCGCGGTCGAATATAAAAAGTAGTATCCACTGCCACCAGCCAAAACTCGGTCGGGGGGGACTGGACAGTGCCCCCTGGAACAACAGACCCCGGGGCAATCGAATTGCCCCGACCAGCACGTCCACAATATGATGGTTTGTACTGGTTCTGTTCACAATTTAAGACTAGTAAAGTCAATGGTGACTTTACATGCCCTGGGAGACAGTAGTCAGTCCCAGGGTATGGAGTCTATGTTTTGGGGGTCGCTACGACACCCCTGGGTTACTGCACGAAGGGTGCTGTGTAACCCACATATCAAAAACACATGAAGCCCTATGGGGTAAAGGACCCCAAAGCCCATCAAACACATTCAAAGTCAAAGGAACACCTCAAATCATGTCTAAGAGTGGGAGAAAAAGAGTCTCACTCTTAGCAGGAGAAAAAAAATAAACCCCAAAAATCCAGCAAAGCTGCTGCGGGACTCACTAGGTTTGGGAAATTAGCCTTTCCAGAGAATTCTCCCTAACACTTGACAATAGAACCATGCTCGTCTTCTCACCTACAGCAGCGGCAGACCCAATCCCTATCGCCTGTGGAGTTTCACCAGGCTCATGCGTATCGCCCACGTTGTACCATATCTTTACAAAGCCCCTATTCGACAAACTGGACCGTCTGATTGACACTAATTACGCAGATGACACCCATATACTCTTATCATGATCTGGTACCTACGACACAGACGTCTGCCGGATTAACAAAGTCTGCTCCATCATTCAGGCATTGATGGCCACACATGGCCTCTACTTGAATGATCAGACTGAGTTGCTCCTTGTCGGCTCACCCAATAACCCACTAAAACTCAGTCCAAACTACACTAGTATCCACATAGATGGGAATAACATACCCATAGCCAAAGATGTAAAAACCTTAGGGTTTTACCTTGATGCCAATTGCAATCTTACTAAACAGGTCAACATAACTGGTTCAGCCACTGCCTACAGAGGCAAGCTGATCAGGGCTTGCAGACCATTATTGTCCTCCAACAGCTGCCTCACTCTGGCCAGAGCATTTATACAATCCAAGCTGGATTACTGCAATGGCTTATACCTAGGCGCCAACAAATCCATAGCTAACAAGCTGCAGATTCTGCAAAATAATGCGCTTAGAGCGGCATTAAACATACCCAAAAGAGAGCACATCTCGGCTACTAGAAAACATTGCAAATGGCTGTCCATACAAGAAGAAATTGACTTAAAAACCATTTGCCTTACCCACAAAGGTCTGAACCAACGGGCCCCACCTTGTATTACTGACAAATTTACCCAAAAGCTGTCGGCTAGAATTACTAGATCCACCAACACTTCCTGCCTTATGGTGTCCAGATACAACCTTAAAAGGGCTGGCGGAACCAGTTTCCCGGTTCTTGCCGTCCAATTATGGAACACACTTCCACAGAACATCAAATCCATCCGCTCATTCGAAGAATTCAGAAGACTTGTCATCTCGTGACTACTTAACAAAAACTAACTCTAAATCTGCTCAAACTCTGTGTGATTCAAATAGATCAATTGCATTTTTGTACTGATGATTTGTATCTTGCACACATTAATTTGTCTTGTTTCTCTGTATAGCTGTACACATCTGTATTATGTATTTGCTGCTCAACTGTAACCGTATTCTGTACTTTAAGCGCCCAGATACCCCTGGGTCAGGCGCGCTATATAAATAAACCTCCTTCGACCTTGGTTAACACTTCCCCCGCCACCCCTTACCTTCCTCTTTATCACATCGCTCAATTGATATGCACTTTCAGACCCCTTAACACCTTCAATTCTTCAGCACTTAGTCTCTTTTCAATGAAGGGAGGCGTAGGGTTGTATTTTTCTGCCCTTCCTCCGTCCCCTTCCCCAATATCTCTTTAGCAATTTTGGAACATACTCTTGTGCCTTGAACATATTTGCGTACTAACTCTAATTGAATGTCAATGGTCTGTACATGGACTTGCATCCTGGCTACAACTAGATGACTTTGGCGCCTTGAAGCACTGGTATGATTTGGTGCCTGTATACAAGACCTCAATAAAAACTAACATGATGGATTTAAAGATTTCATCATTAAGTAGAGACGGTTGGGCATTGGGCTTTGAATCAACTTGCGCAGCACTGACATACTTTTGGTGTGTTCTTATAGTTTTTTGCAACAAGGTCACGGTAAGAGGAGGTGTTGCCCACACCTTGTGTATAGACTTGGATGTAGTTTTGCCCAGATACCTTTCACTTAAAGAATTACTATTCGCATTCTGGTTTTCAGTTGGTTGCATGCTTTTTATTTGGTTAAGTGGTCAGCCGACACGTGTTTTGACCTACCAGGGTCTTTATCAAGGCTGAGTTGATACATTTGAACAATTTGACATTGTGTCAGTGGTTGTTTCATCCAGTGTGTGTATGGTTTAAAGCATAATTGTATTCATGGTCATTCAATTTTCAATTATTTACAGGGGCACAGTGATTATATACATAATTTTAGAACAGTGGAGGAGAGATGAGAAGGAAGAAAGAAGGCAATATTTTGAAGTTAGTATAAAGTATTGATTCTGCGTTTTCACACTTGTGAGGCCTTAGGTAAAGGCTGGAGAGTCGCTTGGCTTGACACGGAAGGCCTTACCTAGTTTGTGGGTTCTCACTGGCCAGTTGGTGGATCCGTTAGTTGGCAGCCTTCAGTAGAGGGTGCGTTCACTCCTTTTCCTTCTTGCTTACTTGGATGTCAGCCCGGGTTGGCAATGGAGCTATAAAAATGAAGGCAAGGTGTGGGGCAGCCTGGAGTTGGGGGGGCGACCGATGGTGGGGGAGGTGGGTAGTGGAATGCGTCATCTGGCATGCAAGTTAGATTACTGTGCAGGCAAGTGTTTGACTTGCAGCATACCCATAGATAGCTACTGGAGCTGTGAGTATTAATGTGACAACTAATGCATTTGAGACAAGACCCATTGGTGGTCACTGAATGTGAAAGTCATTTGAAAAGTGCATACAAACATTCAATCTCTAATGGGGTGGGGGAGATTTTATTGTGTGGCTTAGGGTCTGACTGATGCTGATCTTGCCGGCATGTGCGCGCCATTTGGGCAGTCTTCCCTGTTCCTGCCGGGAACACGAACGCCGTCACGCGTGTGTGCACAGGGCTGTTTGGTTGCTGGAATGCAGAAGCGCTCTTTGTATGAAACGTGTTGTGCTTTTAGGCTCCTAGCTGAAATGAGGTGCTGTTATGAATAGAACATGGTGCATAGGCACTTAAGGCATACCTAGATCAACCAGCCAATTGGTTATAACGCAAGTTATCTCTTTGTTAGGGTATGTGTGTGAGGGGCTGTGCTGTGTTAAGGTACAGCTCTTAAATGCTTTTATTTAATAAAAGTATAGTGTGCTGATTAATTTTTCTGTTTTGATCAAAGCGAGTGGGCGCTTCAGGGTATAATCACAATTCGAAGGGATTGTGTCCTCCGACGTATTCCTCATCTTAGATATATATCCTTCCAGCTCTGCTGGCCTCGGAAAATTTTTTCTCCAGAGGGCGCTGCGCGTCGACGTCCCTCGAGTCGATGACCCTCGACAGCCGCCGTATCGACGCTCGACGTCATCCTGCCTATAAAGGCCGCGCGCAGCGTCCGTTGCTCAGTTCCGTTTTTCCGCGCTACTCGGTGCCTCGGAATACCGTTGCTCAGTTCTTAGTAATATTTACTTCAAGTTATTCGAATCGTACTCGATGGCTTCCTCGTCGGAACCGACAACCCCTCGATCCGGCTTCAAAAAATGTCGAGATTGTGGGAAAAAGATGTCGTTGACCGATCCTCACAGAAATTGTCTGTGGTGCTTGGGAGCCGAACACCATTGTTCGGAGTGCGAGGACTGTATGTCCATGACAGCTAAGGCCCTGAAGGAGCGTAGGGGGAAGCTGGAGAAAGGTAAGACTTTTAAAGCTTCTTCTTCTTCGACGAAGTCGAGACATTAGTCTCCTCGTCACCATTCACGCTCCAGGTCTCGGAGTGGGTCTCATCACTCCTCGAGATCGAAACACTCGAAGAGGAGACGTCGAAGATCCCCTTCTCCGTCTTCCTCTTCCTCTGTTTCGCCAAAAAGAATCCCTTGCCCCACGAAACATAGTTCCCGGGCTGAATGGGAGGAATTCAGAAAAAACATGATGAGCGTCTTCGAGAAAGCGGCCTCGACCCCCTCGAAGACTGCCGAGAGCGATGCTCTGGTCGAAAGACCCGAAGGTCAAAAACGCTGCGAGTCGCAGTACCCGGCGAAAGAAACCTCTCGAGCGCGTCTCGAACCCTCGAGTAGGACCATGACCTCCAAACCTTCCTCGAAGGTTCCGTCGACGAAGGTTCCGTCGACGTCGAGGTCTTCGACGCCGTTGTCGAAGGGACCTTCGACACACAGGTCTGTCGACTCGACGCCGGCCTCGACGCCGAGAAAAGTCACGATGACCACACATCCAGTGACGATTCCCAGGCCCATGGCGTCGATATTGTCGAGTAAAATTCCAATTCTGTCGAGGTCCTCGAGGCCTCCACCTCTGTTTTCGACGCCACGCTCGAAGCCTTCGACGTCGACGACATCGACGTTTTCGAGGCCAATAATGACAAGTTCAGCACCCTCTGCCTTGGAAATGGGATTTACTCCCTTTATTAATTCAGAAGAATTGAGAACTATATCCTCAATTTTAGAAGAGGGTGATTTGTCAGAACAAGATGAGTTACAGGGACCTGTAACCCCAGTTAGAGAGGAATTTTCCTCTGAAGAGCGCAGATTAAAGGATCTTCATGATTCTTTACATGAGGCAAGTGGTTTAGACACTTCCCCTGAGGTGGATTTTGCTAAACCAGACCCGGGGGAGCATGCTGAAAC
The DNA here is from genome assembly GCF_040938575.1 of Ambystoma mexicanum. Taxonomy (NCBI): domain Eukaryota; kingdom Metazoa; phylum Chordata; class Amphibia; order Caudata; family Ambystomatidae; genus Ambystoma; species Ambystoma mexicanum. The sequence continues at coordinate 1,262,051,293 of NC_090928.1, forward strand.
CCCCTACAGAGCCTTAATGGCCAGAATTACAGAGTTCATGGGGTGGTCTACACCTTCACAATCTTTCCAGCAAGATGACCTCACGGATATTCTTGACAAAGGCCCACAAGAGGATCCAGTGGTGCCCTTTCATAAAGCTCTTCAGAGAAAGATCATGACAAACTGGGAAACCCCAGATGTAATACCAGCAGTAAATAAAAAACTGTCTGCAAAGTACAGAGTATCTTCCACAGACCCAGAGTTCTTGTCTAAACATCCATCCCCAGAAAGTCTGGTGGTACAAGCAGCATCCTCTACCGACGTCAAGGCGGCTTATCCTACTGTCCCACAGGACAGGGACGATAAAAAATATGATGCTATGGCTAAGAAAGTCTTTTCAGCATGTAGCATGGCGTTAAAGTCTGTTAATGCTACTTGCACCCTTGCTAGGTTCAGCCATACACTTTGGGAGTGTGCTTCTACAGCGGCTGACTGCATCCCGGAGGGAGAAGAAAGGGATGCGTTCCTGAATATTATACAGGACGGTAAAGACGCTATGTGCGAATCCCTCCAGACGGGCATTGATTCGGCTGACAGTATCAGCAGAGCAATGGCGGCAAGTACATCAACCAGGCGGTTCGCTTGGTTGAGAAAGTCGGGTTTTGCCCCAGATGTGCAAGCCAGGCTCTTGAACATGCCATTTGATGGCTCTTCTTTGTTCGGGAAAAAGGCGGATGACAGTTTAGAGAAACTGCAAACTTCAAAAGCAGCAGCAAAATCCCTAGGAGCTGCAATCCGTCAGACTCCTTTTCGTCCCACAGGAACCTCTGCGAGGGGCAAGTCCTTTCGCTTCTACTCCTCATTCGGAAGAGGTAGAGGACGACCGGCTCAAAGGGGTCAAAGAAGAACTACCCGAGGTGGACGGGGTAGATATTCTAAAGCCGCAGCAACAGCAGGTGCCTCTTTACCATCGGCATCTGCATCAGCCGCCCCAAAACCACTCTGAGGACTTCCCTCACAGGACACCTGTAGGAGGCAGGTTGACTCAACATCTGGCGGAATGGCAGGCTATCACGTCAGATGCTTGGGCATTGGAAACAGTTGCCCAAGGTTACTGCCTACCTTTCCTACGTATACCTCAGAGTCATCCACCGGGAATCAGCTCTCAGAAAGCTCCAGATCCGCTCCTCTTGCAGGAAATTATAGACCTGCTAGAGAAAGGTGCCATAGAACCGGTACCTGTAGCGGAGAGGAACAAGGGCTGGTACTCCCCTTACTTTCTCGTTCCAAAGAAAGACGGAGGACTGAGACCCATCTTGGACTTGCGAGAATTGAAAAAATTCCTCAGGAAAGACAAATTCAAGATGGTCACTCTTTCTCAGATCCTCCAGGCCCTTCAGTTTCAGGACTGGTTGGTATCTCTGGACCTTCAGGACGCTTATTTCCATGTGCCTATCCATCTCAAACACAGGAAATACCTGAGGTTCGCAATTGGCAACTCTCACTATCAATTTCGAGTACTGCCTTTTGGGCTGACCTCCGCCCCGAGGGTCTTCAAGTTAATGTCGGTAGTGGCGGCAAGTCTAAGGAGGGAAGGGATTCACGTCTACCCCTACCTGGACGATTGGCTGATCAGGGCTGTTTCTCCGGAGCAAGCTCAGATCCAGCTAAATCACGTATGCTACTCCCTTCACAAGCTGGGCTTCTCCCTCAATTTAAAGAAGTCTCAAATGATACCATCGCAGAGACTCCAGTTCATAGGAGCGATCCTGGATACTTCCCTGGGAAAAGCCTCGCCACCAGAGGTGAGGGCTCAAGATATTCTACAGATGGTTACCAAGTTCCAACTTGCCCAACGTCTCCCAGCTTTCGACTTTTTGAGGTTGCTAGGCCTCATGGCATCCTGCATTTTCCTTGTGCCAGAGGCTCGCCTGAGAATGAGATCCCTCCAGTGGGCACTGAGGACTCAGTGGTCACAATTCTCAGGGAGAATGACAGATCTTCTTCAGGTTCCCGGCAGGGTGGCTCGAGACCTTCAGTGGTGGGCCTGTCAGGAGAACATTCTGAAAGGAGAACAGTTTTGGCAACCCTGGCCGGAGATAACAGTAGTCACGGATGCCTCACTCACGGGGTGGGGAGCCCACGCCAACGACTTGACCATCAGCGGTCGTTGGTCTCCATCGGAGTCCAGACTACACATCAACCTGTTAGAGCTGAGAGCCATCAAACTTGCGTTGAAGGCTTTCCTGCCAGTTGTACAAGGGAAGAACGTCCTGATAATGACGGACAACACGGTGGCCATGCATTACCTCAACAAAAGAGGAGGCGTAGGATCACTACCCCTGTGCAGAGAGGCGATGCAGCTCTGGTTTTGGGCAATCCAAGAAGGAATCTCTCTATCGGCAGTTCACCTAGCCGGAGAGAAGAACTTGACAGCGGACGCTCTGAGCAGGCAGAACACAGTCTCTCACGAGTGGGAGCTAGCTCAGGAAGTCCTTCAAGAGATCTTCGCCCTTTGGGAAACCCCTCAGGTAGATCTGTTCGCCACCAGCCTAAACAGGAAATGCGACCTGTTCTGCTCAAGGGAATTTCCTCCGAGAGGAGCTCTGGGAGACGCGTTCATAGTGGACTGGGAGTTTCCGCTTCTGTACGCGTTCCCACCGGTCCCTGTCATTCCTCAAATGATCAGGAGGTTGAGAAGATTCCGGCGAACCATGATCCTAATTGCCCCGGATTGGGCCAGGAGAACGTGGTACCCGGACCTTCTAGACTTGTCCATCTGCCCTCCATTTCGACTTCCTCTCAGAGAGAACCTACTCTCACAGAAGGGAGGTCAGGTTCTCCATCCAGACATCAAAACCCTCAACCTTCACGCTTGGCTTCTGAACGGCTGAGGTACAAGGATTGGGACCTCCCTGATGATGTTATGGAGGTGTTGCTTTCGGCAAGGAGACCAGCAACAAAGTCTTTATACCGCTGCCGTTGGAACAGATTTTGCAGCTGGTGTAGAGAACAGAATATCGATCCATTTTCATGTGGTACACCAATGGTTTTGTCCTTCCTACTATATTTGGCAAATTCAGGCCTTCAAGTTGGCACCATTAAGGGCTATCTCGCAGCGCTATCTATCTTTAAGCGTACTGCGGAGGAACCATCCTATTTCAAATTACCCTTGGTAATACAGTTTCTAAAGGGGTTAACCAATGTTTATCCCCCAAGACCATTCCAAGTTCCCCTATGGGATTTAAACTTAGTATTAACTTTCCTGATGGGGACACCTTTCGAACCTCTCCATTCTTGTTTGTTAAGATTCCTTACCCTTAAGACTGTTTTATTAATAGCACTTACATCTGCTAGAAGGGTGAGCGAATTACAAGCTCTTTCTTGTAAACCCCCTCATACAATCTTTCACAAAGACAAAGTTGTCCTGCAAGTAAAGCCTAATTTCCTCCCAAAAGTAGTCTCTGAATTCCATATCTCTCAGAAGATTATCCTACCATCTTTCTATTTTCCTCCTCACCCGGGGAAAGAGGAAGAGAGGTTACACAGACTAGACCCTAGGAGGGTTTTAAGTTTTTACATTAGTAGACTAGCCTGGATAAGACAGGCAGACCAGCTGTTTGTAGGCTACACAGGTCACAAGCTGGGGTTACCAATAACTAAGCAGACCATTTCCAGATGGATCATTCTAGCCATTCTGGAATGTTATAAACTGGCAGGGAAAGAGCCCCCTCAAAACCTTAGGGCTCATTCGACCAGAGGTATTGCAGCTTCATCGGCCCTCAAAAGAGGCGTGCCGATTAAAGACATATGTGCGGCCGCTACATGGTCGTCTGTCCATACCTTTACACGTTTTTACAATCTGGATTCCTCCTCTAGTCAAGAGACTAGGTTTGGAAGGGCTGTACTGCATTCTATTCACCAATAGAAGACAGCGTGAAGTCAGTACTCCCTCCTCCGAATATAGAATACTGCTATGGGAGCCTATCTAAGATGAGGAATACGTCGGAGGACACAATCCCTTCGAAGAACAAGTTACTTCTTACCTTGTAACGTTCTTTCGACGGGATGTTCCTCCGACGTATTCCTCATCGACCCTCCCATCCATCCCCGCAGTTTTACTTCCCTTGTTGTTGCAGCTTACGCTCCTTCAGGGTGATTAGTCTAGTCCAAACAGTAATACTGTGGGCTACAAAACGGAACTGAGCAACGGACGCTGCGCGCGGCCTTTATAGGCAGGATGGCGTCGATACGGCGGCTGTCGAGGGTCATCGACTCGAGGGACGTCGACGCGCAGCGCCCTCTGGAGAAAAAATTTTCCGAGGCCAGCAGAGCTGGAAGGATATATATCTAAGATGAGGAATACGTCGGAGGAACATCCCGTCGAAAGAACGTTACAAGGTAAGAAGTAACTTGTTCTTCTCCAGCATTTGATCTTTCATAGATTCACATGTTGTGAATATTCCCCGTCAGGCTGGGTATCCTCGGTAAAATAGAGCAGTTTAAATTCAACTGAAACTTCAGCCACTTTAGTGCTCTATTGTCACCGTTTTGGGTCCTACTGCCCACAGCCAATAGGAAGTACTCCCTTAGCACCTCCCCTGTCGGCCATCTTCAGTTTATTTACCGTACATTACTGTTGGGAGTCCTCAAAAAATCTTCTACAATTGTCTTTGATCAATATAGGATACATTTGTTATTTCTACAAACAAGTTTTTTCTTCGAGATCGTTCGTCCAACGTTCCCGCCGCCGGTAAATGTTGAAGACAAGTCAGCTATGTAGTTGGGCCTACCACGTGGCGGAATCCACGAGAAAGTGCCTGTTCAGGGCTGAAGAACGTTTATGTGAAGGATCACCATAAGGAATGTCTCTATTGCCTTCACTTTCGCCTGCAACATGTCATTAAGGACTGCAAGATCTGCCAGTCTTTCTCATCCAAGACTCTGAAGTACCGTCACCACTTGGCTGGAAGACACCAGCAAGAGGCCTCTGACTCGGCTTCGGTACAAAGTCATGCCGCTGTTTTGGCTGGGCAGGACAGCCCAGCAAACCACCTCAACTAAGACATACAGATCGCACGACGACCAAGCCAGAAGTGAGGAAAAGCAGAAGGAAGCCTCAGGCAATGGCTAGAGGTGGTCCCACAAGGACCGACCCTCCATGAAGGTCGATACCCAGGGAGAGGCAGGGCGGGAAAGGGACTGAACTCCTTTCTATCGCCCTAAAGAAGCATCTACCGCGAGGGCCAGCTCCAAGTCTGGTGAGCATTCCTCTCCGGCCTTATCACAGTCGGCTACGAGGCTGCCTTCGTCGCACTCCAGGTCATCTACACCGAAGTCGTCAACAGAAGCTTCCTCGTCGGCGTCTAAGTCCAGACTTGTCATCATCGACAACAAAGAACTTGTCGGCGACGAAATCATCCACTTCATCTGTGAAGCCGTTGACACCAGGACCGTCATCGAACAAGAAAAAATAGTCATCGACCTCAACCTCGGCAGCTACAACCACGAGCACATCGACCACAAGCGCTTCATCGACCATACCGTCGTCAACAGCACCGCCGGCGAGTCAAAAATCTCACCAGTCTATTGTCGCCACTGGTGTTGGCCCTGATACCAGCACCAACACAACAGAAGCACGGCCAGATTGTACAAGAACTGTGTTTCCAAACCTGGGGGTGGCTCTATTACCAGGTGGCCTCGTGGTCGCAGAGCGGAGTCTTTCACAATCCGAAGAGGAGGACGCTGTTGTCACTGCAGCCATATTCCCCTTGGACACTGCCACAGAGGTGTCCACCTCTGGGTGAGGCAAGCCTCAGTAGACCACCATATTTGAACCCTCTGCAGCCTCTACAACCTTTGGCCCAATGGGATCCCATGCTGTCAACAGCAGCAGTCCAACATCACCAACCCTGCCCTCAAAGGAACGAATCATTGGACCTTTTGTGAACACTGACAACATTGGTGGCAACCTTTTATGCACTGCCTTTAAGACCACTGGTTGCCAAACCCAACAGGTAGATGCCGGCTGAGGCCCCAGGACCCTCGAGAGGGGTATGGAATTCCTTGCAGGTCCCCCCGCCCGTAGCCACAGACATAGCGGTCCACACCAGAGTTCCTGACGGATGAGGGTGTGGACACGGTGCCTGAAGAGGGTACGTCTTCCACTCATTCCGATCAAACAGATTAGTTCGACTATTTAATCACTGTGAATGGTGAGCCAGATGAGGTACCTCTCAGGGATTCTCCCCCTGATGAATGAGGAGCTTTCCATGCGCTAATGTCTAGGGCATCCACGATGGTCGGCTTAGCACCGGAGGAGTAAAGAAAGGAGAGCCTCTTATATCGACGCAGAGAACAGCACAGGAAGTCCATCATGGCAATACCACCACTACTGGAGGACATCTGGAAGGACGGCCTGGTTGCCATGGCGCACCCTGAAACTGCACCTCCAAATAAAGGGCTCCAGAGAGCGCTGCTGCCTGTCTCCGCACACAGCACTATCCAAGACTCTGTAGTTTCTGCGGCGACCTGGAAGAGGTCGGCCAACCCATCTTTCTCCTGCTCAGTGCCCCCAGACAAGGAGGGCAAGCGCCTTGACTCCTTCGGCAAGAGAACCATCACGACAGCTGCCACAACTATCGGAGGCGAATGCTATGGCCATACTCGCCCGCTATGATCGCGAGTTATGGTACATGTTGGGGCACCTGTTGGAATTCATGCCTCAGGACAAGAAGCAAGAGGCACTGGACATTCTCCACGAGGGTGAGATTGCATCTGGCCATGCAATCATGGTTTCTCTGTCAGATGGGTAATGTAGTGGTCCTACGCTGACTGGGTTGGATTAAGGCCATGGACATTCGGCCAGATGTTAAATCCCAGGTTACAGACATGCCCTTCGATGGCACAGCCTTGTTTGGGGAAAAAGGTGGATGAGGCCCCGCAGGCCATAAAGACACAGACACTGCCTGCTCACTGAGCACATTTCGGGGAAAGGGCATTGTAAAAGAACTTTGTGGGACAAGCGCAATATGTACCAGTTGTCCTAGTCCTACAAGAGCTCCTATTTATCAGGGGATCAGTATAGGAAGCAAACCCACCGAGGCTCCTCACAGCCTACTCGAATGGGTTTGAGTAACATTCAACGAATGGGTGCTGTCCCTCCATCAGGGGCACTCGCTAGACTTCCTAAAGTACCCTCCAGATATTCCTCAGGTATGCAGGCCGGAATAATTACAGCTCCTCCTGGTCCAGGAAGTGCAGTCTCTGCTACAAAAGGGCGCTGTTGAAAAGGTTCCCAGGAACAAGATGCAGAAAGGGGTGTATTCATGCTACTTCCTGGAAAGAAAAAAGGGCTTGCTGAACAAACCAGAGGTTGGAAACCCATATTAGACCTAAGGGTGCTCAACCTTTCGCATGGTAACATTGCAACAAGTACTCTCCCAGCTGCAGCAGGATGACTTTGGGCTCAGATCGTTCCCTCAAGTGTTCACCAAATGCTTCGCACCATTGGTGGCTCACCTGCGGTGGAGAGGATTCCACGCCTACCCACACTTAGACTGGTTAATAAGAACCCCCTCCTTCTTGCAGAGTGCAACACCGCTGTCACGATCCAATGCCTTCAAAAACTGGAATTCTCCATCAACTTTCCGAAGTAGCAGCTGGCCCCCCTCTCGGAGGGCACTGTACCTTGATGCCCTACTAGACACCAGCACATGCAGAGCCAGGCCCTCAGACGAGAGAGGGGAAGACCCTTCTGCAGATGTTGCACTGCCTCAGCAAGTCCCGGTCGACCACAGTTCGCAGCTACTAGTCTTGGGATGTTGTCTTCATGTATCCCACTGGTCACCAACTGCAGACTATACATGATATCAGTGCAATAATTCTTGGATGCCAGATGGGTACAGGCTTCAGGCCCCTGGGAGAACTGCATTCTCCAGCATGGGGTCTGGCATGGATTCACATGCTCATGAATATTCCCCGTCGTCAGGCTGGGAATCCTCGGTAAAGAAAAACCAGTATCAGTTTCGTTTCTGATCTGTCTTTCGTAGTAGTAACCAATCACTGGTCTCTGCGTCATACTGACCACAGCCAATGACTGCCCTCTACCTAAGCACCGCCTCTGGCACCCATCTTCAGATTTTTACCGCACGTTCATGTGTTGGGATCCTCGTGCTATTGCTCTCGAGCGTTAGTGCTATTTTTTCACGTTTTTTGCTCAAAAACTTCGTTTTTTCGGTCAAAAGAGCCTCAAGCTCCACCGACTCTCCATCCGATCAACAGGGACCCGTGTCAGATTCGTCTGCGCCCCTTAAGGGTGAAGATTTCGTCGAGCTACGCTTTGGAGGACTCCAGAAGCTTCTCAGGCCCGGACATGGCCCAGGAGAAGGGAAGCTTGACGCCCGGAAAGCTGTTCAGGGTCTGCCCTGGATGCCAGCTGCAGAACGTCTTTAAGGAGGACGAACACTCCTTTTGTCTCTACTGCTTACATGAGGACAAGACGCACGTGGAGAAGGACTGTGCGTTTTGCGGCAATATGTCGGAGCGGACCATGAAGGACCGCCATCAACGTCTCGCCAACTGGCTGGAAGGGAAGAGCCCGTCAGGCGAGAAGAAGAGGAAGAAATCCGAGCGGTCTTCTAAGACCTTTGAGGACGCCCCGGCGACGGGGGTCCAACACAAGGCCAAGCACCGCGAGTCCGCTGGCACCGGGAGCGCCGAACGGTCGGGCTCTACGGGCGCCAGGCAGGGCGCACCCTCCCCGGCACCTTCAACCACAAGCCAACGCTCTGGGTCGGGTAAGAGGAAGGGCGAGCACCCGGCGAAGCTCCTGGAGAGGCCCCGGTCGAGCTCGAAGGCCCCATCAGAGGGGGAGCGAGGCAGTGCCCCCCCCCCTCAAGGATAAGGCGGTGAGCGCACCTAAGGTGGTGAAGGCCTTAATCCATCCGGCCAAGCCCTCTATCGATACTGTCGCGGCGACCCTGGCTCAGCCTGTGGAGGCTACACCAGTGGTGGCGACCTTGGGGCTCAGAGTCTCCCTGCCACCTCGGAGGGAGTCCTCTTTTGTGCCCATCGATAGGACCCCCGTGAAATCCCCGGCGGGGAAGAAAAAGGGGGGGCAGGGCGTCGTCGTAGATTCGGCTTCAACCTCGGAGGAAGAGCTGATCGAGGTCTTAAGCCACGGCCTTGGCCCCTGATCGCCCGTCGGATTCCCCTCTGCCAGCGCCGCAAGACAACTCGGCGGCCATTTTGTTGGCTATACAGTCCTTATGCTCAGAGATAAGGACGAGACTACCGTTGCCGACGGAGGAACCTCTCCCGTCGGGGGATCCTGAACCGGGACCTTCTGGCGTTCCCCCGCCCAAGAAAAGAAGGATTCACCCTCCACCTCCTTTTCAGCCGTCGCGCACCGTCCAGCCCTCCTCCCCGTCCACCCGAGGGGATGATACGGGGACTGACACGGCAGCGACGGGTACGGACGACGAGGTATACGACGAGGATCTACCGTCGTCACCTCCCGCCAGGGCTTCTCCGCCCGACGAGATTGGTTCGTTCCACTCCATGATCGCCAGGGCATCCGAGCTTTTCCAACTCTGCCCTGAGGAGAAGAAAAAGGAAGGATTCCTTTATCAACGGCGCGAGGCCAAGAGGAAGACGGTCCTCGCGGTGCCTCTACTGCAAACTGGCTCCCCTGCTGGACTTTCTACCGGACGACAAGAGGGCGGATGCCCTGGAGATCCTACAGGAAGGTGAGGTGGCGTCAGACCACGCCATCACTATTGCGACGGACATCGCCGACACTGGGTTTCGCCAGTTGGGCAACGGCGTGTGCCTTAGGCGGCGTGGATGGCTCAAGGCTACGGACTTCCGTCAAGACGTACAGACCAGAGTCCTGGACATGCCGTTCGATGGGAACAACCTGTTTGGGAAAACAGTGGAAGATTCCCTTCAGGCCAGTAAAGCGGACACTGAGACGGCCCGGGCCCTTGGGGTTCTGCAGCAACGACGGACGCCCTTTCGGAGCAGCGGAGGCAAGGGCGCCTCCAAAGGTTCCGGCGGCGGTTTCTCCACCTACCGTCAAGCGGCCCGCTCGTCGTCTCAGGAGGCCTACAGAGGACGAGGCAAGTCTGGTGGACCCCGCCGTCGTCGCCAAGGAGGTCAAGGCGGCAAAGCCTCGTCGAAACAGGATTGAACCGACCGTGGGGTCGGGCCCCCACCGATGCACCCCGGTGGGAGGCCGGCTGGCGAACTTCGTCAGCATGTGGGAGTCCATCTCCACCGACCGTTGGGTGCTGGACGCCTTAGCCCGGGGCCACGCGCTCGAGTTTCAAAGGTGCCCGCGCGTCCCCCCCGTGGCCAGGAAAGAACTTCACGTCCCTCAGCTTCTCCTGGAGGTAAGGGCGATGCTCAGGAAGGGCGCCATCGAACTCGTCCCAAAGAGGCTTCGGGGCTCCGGAGTTTACTCGAGATACTTCCTCGTGAAGAAGAAGACGGGAGGATGGCACCCCATCCTAGACCTGCGACGTCTGAACAAATTCATCAAGGCGCAGAAGTTCCGGATGGTCACCCTCCAGCACGTCCTGGGTCAGCTGGAGGAAGGAGACTTCCTGTCGTCGTTGGATTTGGAGGATGCCTACTTCCATATTCCCATCCTAAAGGGGCACCGAAAATTCCTCAGGTTTGTGGTCCAAGGGCGTCACTACCAGTTCAAAGCCCTCCCCTTCGGACTACGGTCGGCACCCAGGGTATTCACCAAGTGCCTTGCACCGGTGGCGGCGCAGCTGCGCCGCGAGGGGATCCACGTCTACCCCTACCTGGACGACTGGCTCATCCGAGCCAAGACGAGGGAGCTCGCCGTGGAGCACACGGCAAGGACCGTCCGACTTCTCACGGACCTGGGATTCTCCGTGAACTACGCCAAGTCCCACCTGGTACCCGCGCAAAACGCACTGTTTCTGGGAGCGAAGCTCGACACAGTGACCCTTCTGGCCTCCCCGTCGGAGGAAAGGACCAGGTCCATCCTGGGCAAGGTACAGCGGATGTTGGCTTCCGACGCGGCCAAGGTGAGGTCCATCAAGTCCCTCCTCGGAATGATGTCTTCTTGCATCTACCTCATTCCCATGTGCAGGCTCCGGATGTGCCCGTTACAGGAGTTCCTGGACGCGCACTGGATCCAAACGACGGGCGGCTTCGAGGAGAGGATCACACTCGACGAGAGTTTCCGCCGCGCGGTCCGGTGGTGGGGCACCCGCGCGCATCTGGCGGCGGGCATGGACTTCCAGACCACCAGGAGACAGTGACCACGGATGCCTATCTGGAAGGGTGGGGAGCGCACACCGAAAATCTGCACGCGAGAGGCCTTTGGCTCCCAACGGAGAAGTCCCTCCATATCAACGTCCTGGAGCTCCGTGCAGTGTTCTGGGCCCTCAGGTCCTTCCTTCCGTCCCTCAAGGGCAAGGTGGTGAGGATCTTCACCGACAACACCACCACCATGTTTTACATCAGGAAACAGGGCGGAACCAGGTCCCCAGCACTGTCCAAGGAGGCGCAGGACCTGTGGCATTGGGCCGTCGCCCAAAGGATGTTTCTGGTGCCGTTTCATCTGGCAGGGATAAAAAACACCATCGCCGACTCACTCAGCAGGGAGCTGCGCTCGTGCCACGAGTGGGAACTACGGCAGGATCTAGTGGATCGCCTCTTCCGATGGTGGGGCACACCCCAGATCGACCTGTTCGCGACAGCGACGAACTCCAAGTGCCGGAGGTTCGCCAGCAGGTTTCCCCAGGCGAGGAGCATGGGCGATGCTTTCTCGTTCCCCTGGGAGGGCCTGTTCCTCTACGCGTTCCTTCCTTTGCCACTGCTAATCCGGCTCGTCAACCAGCTCAAGAGGTCACGGTGCAGGATGATCCTCATCGCACCTGCGTGGCCGAGGCAGATATGGTTCCCGGACCTTCTGGACTTGTCAACGTCCCCGCCAATCAAGCTGCCGGTGGACGCGGATCTACTCTCCAGGGAAGGAGGCGCCATCCTCCACCACGACCCGAAATCGCTGAACTTGCAGGCCTGGCTCCTGCAGCGCTAGAGTTTGGAGGATACGACATACCGGCCGACTGCAGAGAGGTTCTTGCAAAGGCCAGGGCGCCCTCGACTCTTAAATGCTACAGACACAAATGGAAGAGGTTCTCTGTCTGGTGCCACGCACAGAAGATTAACCCTCTACGGATTACGGCTCCCCAGGTACTACCGTACCTGCTGACGCTGGCCAAAGCTGGACTGGCACACGCGTCCATCAAGATTCATCTTGCTGCGATCTCCCGATACACCAGAACCACGGGGCGGACGTCCTTGTGGTCTCATCGTCTGGTGAAAGAGTTCATGAAGGGACTGTTCAGATCGTTCCCGCCGGTGAAGGCTCCGGCCCCGGCGTGGGAGCTCAACGTGGTGCTGACCAAGCTCATGGGACCTCCGTTCGAGCCTCTGCACTCGGCCACGTTGAAGTTTCTGTCGTGGAAAACAGCGTTTCTTGTGGCCATCACCTCCGCACGACGGGTGGGAGAGATCCAGGCCCTTTCCTGCAAGGCCCCGTACTTGACTTTTCACAACACAAGGGTAGTGCTCAGGACGCACCCCTCCTTCATGCCCAAGGTACCGTCGGACTTCCATCTCAACGAACCCTTGGTGTTGCCTGTGTTCTTCCCATCGCCTTCGTCGCCGGCTGAGAGGACTTCACAACTCTTTGTGAACTTTGGACCTGTCAATCAGGGGAAGGCTCTCTCAAAGGCTTCCATTTCCAGATGGCTCTCCGGCTGTATCATGTACTGTCATCGGTTGGCAAACCGACCGCTGCCTGGCCGTCCGAGAGCCCATTCCACCAGAGCGATCGCAGCTACCACGGCGTTCCTTTCTGGTGTGCCCCTGCTGGACATATGTAGGGCTGCTACGTGGAGGTCGACGCACACCTTCACGAAATTCTACTGCGTCGATCGGGATTCCAGGGAGGGGTCCAGGGTCGGCCAAGCAGTGCTGCGCAACCTGTTCGCCTGAGGTGACCCTGGTGAGGAGGTAAGATGCTTAATGTTGAGTTTGATGTAATGCTTAATGTTGAGCCTTTGCCACCTCCCGTGGTTGTGCATGTGTGTACTGCTATGTATTCTTTATTCATGAGCATGTGAATCCATGCCAGACCCCATGCTGGAGAAGGAACAAGTTACTTACCTGTAACTGTTGTTCTCCAGCATGGGTCTGGCATGGATTCACATGCGAACCCTCCCGCCTACCCCTCTGCGGCTCTTCACTTGGTCATACTGCCACTTCACGTGCTTCCAAATCTGAAGATGGCTGCCAGAGGCGGTGCTTAGGTAGAGGGCAGTCATTGGCTGTGGTCAGTATGACGCAGAGACCAGTGATTGGTTACTACTACGAAAGACAGATCAGAAACGAAACTGATACTGGTTTTTTCTTTACCGAGGATTCCCAGCCTGACGGGGAATATTCATGAGAATGTGAATCCATGCCAGACCCATGCTGGAGAACAACAGTTACAGGTAAGTAACTTGTTCCTTATGCTGACTCCAGCCTTCAGAAAGGGCCTGCTTGGTGGTCAGCGAGAGCACACATCCTGCAAGGTGCCCCTTCATGCTCTGGGACCTCTCTATGGGTGCTTCCCTGAAGGGCTGGGGAGCCCACTGCCAAGACCTGCACACCAGGGCTTTGTGGTCGGCGACAGAGAAGACCTAGCACATCAACCTGCTGTAGCTACGGGCAATTTTCTGGGCACTGAAGTCTTTCCTCCCCTTGCTCAGAGGGAAAGTGGTTCGGATTTACACAGACAACATGACGTCGATGTTTTATATCTGCAAGCAAGGATGGACCAGTGTTAGGAAAGATTTCATAATTGTATGTCATTTTCCCTCCATGTTTACACCCCAAACGTTTTGCTGCTGTTTAGACACCATTGACTGACTTTGCCAGAGAAGCAAAGCCTTGAGCTGCACTCCTCTAGGCTTTCACTCACTTTTTATGGGGAAACTGACATGCCCTTAAGACAGACAGTACTGGGAGACTGTGTTTTCCTTTTCTCGTGTTGCAACTTTTATGCAACTTGTAACAAGTGTGCAATGTATTTTACCATACAGCACAATTGGGTCTATAGTCCTTTCCCAAGGCCCTAGATGCTCTTGCTGGACTTTTTATGAACTGTGCATATGTGTCATGGACAGGACTGGTGGCAGCTATCTTTTCCGCATTATTTTTAATCCTTTCCTGCCATGTTAACCGCGTTTGGCACGAATAGGTGGCCTGGCTCCAAAATGGCCATTCCATGAGGTTCTCTGTCCTGTCATTTGGCCATCTTGCCCCTTCACCTTCCCCCGGTCGAGTCGATCCGGGTCAGTCCTTATTTGGTCATGCACTTTCCCACGAAACCCGATGCTTTCGCTGGCTTCTGCATGCCTTGTGTGTGTGCCTCCAGGATGTGGGCTGGAAGGTCTGAGTCCAATACACATCCTGGGTGTCAGAGTCTGGAGTGCCATGATTGACTGGGACCACCGTGGTCCGTGATTGGTCCACGTATGGAGTGTGTGTTTGTGAGCAGATCTCCCATTGGGTCCTCTTCGTTTTGGTGCGAAAACTTTGGCTAAGAGGAGGCCTAAAACACCCATACCATGTCGATCTCCTGAGTTCTCACTGAACAAAGGATAGGATCCAAGTATCCTGCAACTACGAAGCTGAGTCGATTAACCGCTGGTGACCCGCTGTAAGGTTTGGCACCCTGAGCCCGCTGTCATCCCGTGGGACCCCTCTGCATCTGGTCTTCCTAGAAGGTCTGCGAAGACGCTTCGACCCATTGGAATAGTGGGACCAACTATTCTCGGCACCTTCATCAAACCCTGCAAGTAGCTTTCTCAGAAGTGCCCCTGGGCCAACCAGTGGGCTGACCAGCTTACCCAGTTGCTTTGCTCTGTCACCGCCGCTGTTTCGAGGAGGCCCTCGAAACTTGGTATACTGCTAGCTCTGTGTTCCCGGCACCCTCACACTGAATTTCGTACACTTGGCATTCACAGGTCTGAAGTGAGACGAGTGCCTGAAGCCTGCTGCAGTGAAACTGGGTTGATTCATCCACCCGGAGCGGAGAAATCACCACTGTCCCATTTGGGAATCATCGCTGTATCTCAGAAACTGAAAGCCGCAGAGGCGTCCTTTTTGTTGTGTTCGAACCTGCAACCCGAGTGGACTGAACGGGTGAAGTTTTGGTCCGAGTGCACATGGGAACGGTGAGTACTTCCAACACTAACCAGTGGCCCCTGGCGCCAAGGGCCACTTTTATGCACGATTGGCCTCTGGGGGCCCCCTCTCCTTTCCACTGCTAGTGCGAACTAGCAACTCCATCCCGCTCTCTGGAGCTGCCTCTGCCTTCAAGTAGAGGTCCTCACCGAGTAGTGGGAACTTGTTCTGCATCGCCTCATCCACCTTCCCGAGCTGCTAGAGACCCCTGAAGAGACCCTATTTTGCCCATTGGAACAACTGTGTTCGCTTGCATTGCATGTACTATTGAGCACAAGGCTCCTCATCTTAGTAGGTGTATTGTCAATGTCAAAAGGGGCCTAAAGACTATCTGCACTGCCTGTTTCCTTCCCATCTAGGTTGTCAACATATTTTGTGCATTTAACACTTTAGACCCCAATGGTCTTGTATATACATTGTATTGATAGTGGTGTGTTGGTTTACTTGGTGTTACTGTGATTCGTTTGCTATGGTCTGTTACAAAAGCCCTGTAATAAATGTGTCTATATTTTTGATATAACACCGGTCTGGAGTAACTTGTAAGTGGCCTTGCTTTGTGTGCTCATTGAGGTCCTTCAGTCACCTTCACCCCTCCTGAGACTTAGTCTTGACTGCCTGCCATAGCTACGCTGATTGGTCTGGCTTGTCCAGAGGTTACCCTGTTCCAAGAAACTAGGCTGGCCTTCTGAACCTCTGCCCCTCCAGGTCAGAGTTCAGAAATCATCCAGGGAGGCCCAAGCGCTCTGGCATTGAGCCCTGCAACAAAACATGTTCCTGATTCCCCTCCATCTACCGGGGATCCACAACACTCTGGTGGACTCCCTCAGCAGGGAGTTGCACTCTTGTCACAAATGGGAGTTGCACAAAGACCAGCTACACATGTTTCAGGAGTGGGGCACCCCTGAGATCGACCTGTTTGCCACATGCGACAACAGCCGCTGCAAGATCTTTGCCAGCAGATTTACCCACCCGGACAGTTTGGGGGAATGCCTTTTGTGTTTCCCATGGGAGAGGACATTTCTGTATGCATTCCCCCCAAGTCCTTTGGTTTTTCTTGTTCTACACACTTTTAAACAGTATCAGTGTAGACTGATATTAGTGGCCCCTCCATGGCCGAAACAGTATTAGTACTCCAAGCTCCTGGCTCTTTCCGCGACAGTTCAAATCGGACTTCCCTGCATCAGTCGCTTTTGTCCAGGAACCGGGGAACAGTTCTGCACCACAACCCTGCCTCTCTCAATCTGATGTCCTGGCTTCTGTGTTCCTAGAATTTGGGATCCTTTATCTCCTGCAGGCTTGCCAGGAGGTGCTGGCTATGTTTAGCGGTCCGGCCTTTCTGAAATGCTACAAGAGCAAGTGGGTGCATTTCCAGGTGTGGTGCAGGAACCATCTCTTGCATCCCCAGGCCATCAGGCCAGAAGAATTTCTACCGTATGTCTTGTCTCTAGCTGAGTCGGGTTTGACGCACTCCTCCATTTGAGTGCACCTAGCTGCAATCTCCAGATGCTACCGGTCCTGAGGAAGGCCTTCCCTCTGGTCTCATTGGCTAGTCGAAGAATTCCTACGAGGACTGTTTCTTTCATTCCCTCCAGTCCACTGACCTGCACCACCCTGTGAACTCAACATTCTGCTAACAAGGCTTATGAGGCCCCCTTTTGAGCCCATGCACCAGGCGTCCATCAAGCACCTGTCGTGGAAGGCTGCTTTTTTAGTGGCAATTACTTTGGCGAAACGAGTAGGGGAGATGCAGGCATTTTCTTCAAAACCGCTTTATTTGACGTTCCACAAGGACAATGCTGTATTGCGAACTAATCCAAAGTTCGTACCTAAGGTACTTTCATCCTTCCACCTTAACCAGCAGGTGGTGTTGCCAGTGTTATTTGGTTCTCCCTCATCTCCAGCGGAGCGCAACCTGCACATGCTGGATCTGGTGCGTGCCCTCAAGTACTGTGGCCCGCACAAAGTAGTTCCGTTTAACGGATCAACTGTTTGTCGCATTTGGACCTATGGGCCCATAAGGCTGTCTCCAAATCTTTGATTGCTAGTTGGATTTCGGCCTGCATCTCATAGACCCCGGGGCATTTCACTAGAGCAGTGGCCGCGACCACTGCATTTCTCTCTGGGATCCCGCCGCCGGGCATTTGCCACGTAGCCACCTGGAGATCGGTGCACACATTCACCAGATTCTACTGCGTTGACAGGGATTCCGCAGAGGAGACCAGAGTCGGACAGGCAGTTCGAAGAAACCTGTTTGCATAAGGTTGGTAAGTCTCCTGTGGTACGTGATATGGGGAGCTCCTCCACCCTTGTGTATTGGTTATTTTTTACTGCATTGTAATGTATTCACAGCTTGTGAATCTATGAAAGATCCAATGCTGGAGAGGGATCAAGTTACTTACCTGTAACTCCTGTTCTCCAGCATTGGTATCTTTCATAGATTCACATGCAACCCTCCCGCCGACCCCTCTTGGCTCGTCATTTGGCTTTTACTGCCACTCACGTGTGCTTGTTAAATCTGTAGATGGCCGACAGGGGAGGAGCTAAGGGAGCATTTCTTATTGGCTGTGGGCACTATGACCCAAAACTACAATTGTGCACTAAAGTTACTGACGTTTCACTTTAATTTACCAAGGATTCCCAGCCTGACAGGGAATATTCACAGCAAGTGCATCTATGATGGGTCCCAATGCTTGAGAACTGGTGTTACGGTTACAGGTAAGTAACTCGTTCCTTATGAAACTAATATTCTGTTTTGAAAATGGGGTTTTTGAGCATGCACAGAGCAGTGGGCTTGACAACGTGTGCATGGATGTGCTCTAGATGAAGGTATAGGCATGTTGCTATGCTGTCTTAGGGTAGATCTTGTTGGCACTACTGGTTACTTGAGGTGCAATTGTGCATATAGAGGTAAATTGAGAACCTGTCTGAGGGCCATGAGCTGTGCTGGGTTAGAGGGCAGCACGTGGCTGCTACTGCTTCTTGAATATATGTTACTTAGTGGGTGACCAGAAAAAATTGATCATACGGATATATGTGTATTGTGCTATGCTGTTACTGTACCGCTCAAGGGCACTACTGGTTCTAAAAAGTGAAGTGTCCCCGTGTATGCAACAGCAGGTCCTGGCCTGGACCATGTCCTTCAACTGTGGTGTATCAATGAACTCAAATGACAACTCGTCCCCATGATTCTCTCCCATGCCCATAGTTAAGAGTTGTTTTGTGAGTAATTGGTCTGGAAGTAAGTGCCGAACCATCCACTGCCCTTACCTGTCCCACCAAAGCTTTCTGTACCAAAGGGATACCTAAAGATATAGGTACCCCCAGTCCATAAGATTTCCAATAGCCCCTGAATCGATCACCACAGGACCTCTCCATTCTGTTATGTGAGGAACAGCATCCTGGAACGTGTTGGTGATCTGAGACTTAAAGTTAAACGTTTGAGACTGGAAACTTTTGGCAGTATTTGGACAGTTGCCTCATCTTTACACAGTAAAAACACACGTTATTTTCACGACTCCTATCCTTCTCCTCTTTAGAAAGAGGCCTCCCTCTTCCTACCAACCTGTTCTTGAGTCCTGATCTTAATCTCCAAACCTGGGTCGATCCCCTCTGGGATTTGCCTTCCCATCTCCCAAGACTCTTCTGCGCTCAACTCTGCTCTCACTTAAATGAAAATCCAACTGAATAACCAGTTTGATCATTTCCTCATAAGAAGTTGGTCGATCTTCAACCACTGACGAGGCATCCTTCAAACCCTCTCGCAATATGCAATAAGAGGATGCTCTTTTTTCCCGTGGCCATCCACTCTCAAGAACTAAAGATTTAAAATGTGTAATGTAGCTGATCAGGACTTCCCTGTTTGAGCTCCCCATCCACCTCCTCCTGTCAAACATATTGCTAAACTCAACCTGAAATAGCCAATAATCCCTTAAGGCTGCGTGTCGCTGACTAATAACTCTGCCCATGTGGCATCCTCGCCAGACAAATACAACAAGATGAAAGTAACCTTAGCAGCTGCTGGAGTAAACATTTCTGGGCTATTCAAAAAATGTAACTCACATCGAGTTAAAAAGATTCTGAATCCCTTCAGCTCCCCTTCAAACTGCTGGTGGGGCCAGAGGCACAGGCAAAAGGAGAGTCCCCAAGGTCCCTACGACCCCCTTATTCTCTGCCTCATAACTTCCCTGATCGTCCCTCTCCAACACAGGAGGTTGCTGCATCTGTCAGGTTCCACTTTAGTTTACAAGCAAGGAACTGTCTTTGGCGGTCCAGAGCAAGTGTGGAATACAAGAAGGGAGTTAAATTTTAGTAGCTGTTCTTTATTCTAATGCAAGTCTAAGTTCACTTTGTTTTCCTTAACACAATATTATTTAGCAGAAAGGTGTGATCCCAATCCAAGATGGGGATAGCTATCCTTAGAGCTGATTGGCGCCTCACGTATCTGTGAGGTAGTTTGGAATCTTGAGAGGGACTTCTAAATGCCTTTCATTCAGATATCCAGCTGAGCAGGTCACAGTAGTACAGAGCTCCAGAAATTAATCTCAAGAAAAGCTTAAAAGGCAACTAATGGAATACAAAGCCAGTTGAAAATGTGAACGGAGTCATGGAGAACGTGCAGACTACAGCATCTCCAGAAAGAGAAGTGATCATCTTTAACAGAAGTCTTTAAAGTGTAAGTGACTTAAATTACCATCTTAATAATTCAAGTTAGTTTTATGCAGTTCATTTTGGTTATAGTTATTTAAGGACTGCATGTGCCATTTTAAATCTTCGTTTACGAGTAGGTCAGTGTGGCTAGTGTAAAGGACCTAAAATTGCGTGGCATTGAGAATCCACACTAGGCGTATTCTCGATTTATTGTGTCGCAAAACAGAGCGTTGGAGAGATTCCCTCAGAAGTACTACGTTGTTAGTTTAGCAGCTGTTGGAGAGCGTGGTGCTTGGAAGCAGTGAGAAAGCAATTCATCCAAGGAAGCGGAGACCTAACAGTGTGAATCTGTAAGCTATTGTGAAAATACAAGGGAATTGTTTAAAAGACTTTTGGATAGTGTTCAATGCAGTGATTAAAAAAATAATAAAGTTTGAGACCTTTTGATGAATGTAAATTCAAGAACCAGGAAAAGTTAGTTTGTTTCTGAAGAAGCTATTCAGCTTTTTATTGAGCATATCTGTGGGAGGACTTGACTGAAATTCATGTTTAGGTAAATACCAGAGTCAATTTAATATGCAGTCAAAGAAAAGGAAGATTCTAACAAGTAATTGAGCCGTTCAGCATTTTACAAAGGTATCTGGGTATGAGGGGAGGCAGAGACTTGGGAGGACACACTAATGTTAGGAAGTGTAATTAGTTGAGTTAATCTGTGTGTTCGTTCACAGGTCAGAATGAGTAGTTTGAGAGCATGGAGTATCGGAGGGCAACAAGCAAGACCTTATTTTTTATTTTACCA
Organism: Ambystoma mexicanum; assembly: GCF_040938575.1. NCBI lineage: Eukaryota > Metazoa > Chordata > Amphibia > Caudata > Ambystomatidae > Ambystoma > Ambystoma mexicanum. Next base: position 1,262,072,000 of record NC_090928.1, read on the forward strand.
CTTCCCCTTCCCCTCTGGTTAGTCATCCCTGCCATTTTAAATTAAAGATTGTAGAGTGGGTTGACCTAGGGGGTCTGAGGGTTCATTGTCTGCTCCTGCAGGAAGAAGATGCAGTTCTTTAGCTGGAGGCCAACCAAATTTGTGCCACGTTTTTGACTAACTCATCAACTTTATTTGCCAGACTTTCATTCTCACCATGAGCCAACCTCAACTCGTCCCTCAAATGCCTGATCTCCCCCAGGGCATCCATAGTGAACTCTGTGGTATTCATGACAGCTCAGGAGGACTTAATGTAATTGGCCTTTCATTCTGAGAGGTCAGTGTTTTCTGTTAATGTCCTCATGGGATGCAGAACCCCAGAGTCCCTCCAAGGCATTTCACACTCAGCTTGGTTTTAAACAGCTGAGCCCAGAACATCCGTAAGGGAAAGTGGAAGTGGATGAAATCACAAACTGTTCAGATTCCCGGCTTTGGCTGCAGAGAAATTCTGCATGAGGGTGATAAAGAATTACAGGTGAAGTTATACATTCCCAAATTACCTATCAACTCTTGATGTTCCTTAGATTTAACTCTATTACCTGAATTCCCTCTGCTACTGCCTAGAGTGATCCTTGCACTTAAGGTTTTCTTCAGTAAGACCCATGTTTCAATCACTGGATGAAGACTCAGTCAAGTAATGTTGAACCAAGGTCGCTCTTCTAGCTTTCAGTGCTATCACTCCTGACACTTCTGCATAAACACTGCAAAAAAGTTATTCAGCGGTTCATGCTTGCTAGGCTTTTTCCTGAATTGTCTTTAGTTTAGCAAATGTTTGCCTCCTGAAACGTAGCCCCAAGCACACTACATCAATACTGAAATAACTTGTTCTCCAGCATTGGATCTTTCATAGATTTACATGCTGTGAATATTCCCCGTCGTCACACTGGGAATCGACAGTAACATAGTGCAGTTTAAACTTAAACTGAAAACCTTCAGTTGCTTTTGTGCTATATAAGTCATTTTGGGTCATATTGCCACATCCAATAAGAACACCTCCTTTAACTCCTCCACTCTCAGCCGTCTTCAGATTATTTTTTACTGCACGTTAGTGTAGGGAGTCCTAAGAAATCCTCTCCCACATTTCTACGAATAAAATTTGAATGTAACAAATTTTGCACGAAACATATATATTCTCCAGCATGGGGTCTGGCATGGATTCACATGCTCATGAATATTCCCCGTCGTCAGGTTGGGAATCCTCGGTAAAGAAAAAACCAGTATCAGTTTCGTTTCTGATCTGTCTTTCGTAGTAATAACCAATCACTGGTCTCTGCGTCATACTGACCACAGCCAATGACTGCCCTCTACCTAAGCACCGCCTCTGGCAGCCATCTTCAGATTTTTACCGCACGTTCATGTGTTAGGATCCTCGTGCTATTGCTCTCGAGCGTTAGTGCTATTTTTTCATGTTTTTTCTCAAAAACTTCGTTTTTTCGGTCAAAAGAGCCTCAAGCTCCACCGACTCTCCATCCGATCAACGGGGACCCGTGTCGGATTCGTCTGCGCCCCTCAAGGGTGAAGATTTCGTCGAGCTACGCTTTTGGAGGACTCCAGAAGCTTCTCAGGCCCGGACATGGCCCAGGAGAAGGGAAGCTCGACGCCCGGAAAGCTGTTCAGGATCTGCCCTGGATGCCAGCTGCAGAACGTCTTTAAGGAGGACGAACACTCCTTTTGTCTCTACTGCTTACATGAGGACAAGACGCACGTGGAGAAGGACTGTGCGTTTTGCGGCAATATGTCGGAGCGGACCATGAAGGACCGCCATCAACGTCTCGCCAACTGGCTGGAAGGGAAGAGCCCGTCAGGCGAGAATAAGAGGAAGAAATCCGAGCGGTCTTCTAAGACCTTTGAGGACGCCCCGGCGACGGGGGTCCAACACAAGGCCAAGCACTGCGAGTCCGCTGGCACCGGGAGCGCCGAACAGTCGGGCTCCACGGGCGCCAGGCAGGGCGCACCCTCCCCAGCACCATCAACCACGAGCCAACGCTCTGGGTCGGGTAAGAGGAAGGGCGAGCACCCGGCGAAGCTCCTGGAGAGGCCCCGGTCGAGCTCGAAGGCCCCATCGGAGGGGGAGCGAGGCAGTGTCCCCCCCTCAAGGATAAGGCAGTGAGCGCACCTAAGGTGGTGAAGGCCTTAATCCATCCGGCCAAGCCCTCTATCGATACTGTCGCGGCGGCCCTGGCTCAGCCTGTGGAGGCTACACCAGTGGTGGCGACCTTGTGGTTCAGAGTCTCCCTGCCACCTCGGAGGGAGTCCTCTTTTGTGCCCATCGATAGGACCCCCGTGAAATCCCCGGTGGGGAAGAAAAAGGGGGGGCAGGGCGTCGTCGTAGATTCGGCCTCAAATTCGGAGGAAGAGCTGATCGAGGTCTTAGGCCACGGCCTTGGCGTGGAAGAAGACCGGCCCGTCGGGATGGATCCCGACGCAGGTGACGACATCGTCGAGGGTGCCGACGGGGCCCCTGATCGCCCGTCGGATTCCCCTCTGCCAGCGCCGCAAGACAACTCGGCGGCCATTTTGTTGGCTATACAGTCCTTATGCTCAGAGATAAGGACGAGACTACCGTTGCCGACGGAGGAACCTCTCCCGTCGGGGGATCCTGAACCGGGACCTTCTGGTGTTCCCCCGCCCAAGAAAAGAAGGATTCACCCTCCACCTCCTTTTCAGCCGTCGCGCCCCATCCAGCCCTCCTCCCCGTCCACCCGAGGGGATGATACGGGGACTGACACGGCAGCGACGGGTATGGACGACGAGGTATACGACGAGGATCTACCGTCGTCACCTCCCACCAGGGCTTCTCCGCCCGACGAGATTGGATCGTTCCACTCCATGATCGCCAGGGCATCCGAGCTTTTCCAACTCTGCCCTGAGGACAAGAAAAAGGAAGGATTCCTTTATCAACGGCGCGAGGCCAAGAGGAAGACGGTCCTCGCGGTGCCTCTACTGGACGACATTTGGGATGAGGGCCTCGCCCTCCTCAAGAACCCTCCCACGACGCCAGCTAGAAGAGACCGGTACGAGAAGAAGTACCGGGTCCCGGACGCGGCCCCCCTGTGCCTCCGGGCGCAGCCTACCCCGGACTCCGTCGTCTCCGCGGCGGCCAGGAAGAAAGCGGGGGGGGGGGTGCGGCCTCCACATCGACTTCCCCACCGGACGGCGAGGGAAAGAAATTGGACGCTATGGGACGCAGGGTCATCTCGTCTGCAGCGACGACGATTAAAGCGGCCAACGCCTTGGCTATCGTGGCCCGCTACGACAGGGAGCTATGGTACAAACTGGCTCCCCTGCTGGACTTCCTACCGGACGACAAGAGGGCGGATGCCCTGGAGATCCTACAGGAAGGTGAGGTGGCGTCGGACCACGCCATCACTATTGCGACGGACATCGCCGACACTGGATTTCGCCAGTTGGGCAACGGCGTGTGCCTTAGGCGGCGTGGATGGCTCAAGGCTACGGACTTCCGTCAAGACGTACAGACCAGAGTCCTGGACATGCCTTTTGATGGGAACAACCTGTTTGGGAAAACAGTGGACGATTCCCTTCAGGCCATTGAAGCGGACACTGAGACGGCCCGGGCCCTTGGGGTTCTGCAGCAACGACGGACGCCCTTTCGGAGCAGCAGAGGCAAGGGCGCCTCCAAAAGTTCCGGCGGCGGTTTCTCCACCTACCGTCAAGCGGCCCGCTCGTCGTCTCAGGAGGCCTACAGAGGACGAGGCAAGTCTGGTGGACTCCGCCGTCGTCGCCAAGGAGGTCAAGGCGGCAAAGCCTCGTCGAAACAGGATTGAACCGGCCGTGGGGTCGGGCCCCCACCGAAGCACCCCGGTGGGAGGCCGGCTGGCGAGCTTCGTCAGCGTGTGGGAGTCCATCTCCACCGACCGTTGGGTGCTGGACGCCTTAGCCCGGGGCCACGCGCTCGAGTTTCAAAGAAGGTGCCCACGCGTCCCCCCCGTGGCCAGGAAAGAGCTTCACGTCCCTCAGCTTCTCCTGGAGGTAAAGGCGATGCTCAGGAAGGGCGCCATCGAACTCATCCCAAAGAGGCTTCGGGGCTCCGGAGTTTACTCGAGATACTTCCTCGTGAAGAAGAAGACTGGAGGATGGCGCCCCATCCTAGACCTGCGACGTCTGAACAAGTTCATCAAGGCGCAGAAGTTCCGGATGGTCACCCTCCATCACGTCCTGGGGAAGCTGGAGGAAGGAGACTTCCTGTCGTCGTTGGATTTGGAGGATGCCTACTTCCATATTCCCATCCTAAAGGGGCACCGAAAATTCCTCAGGTTTGTGGTCCAAGGGCGTCACTACCAGTTCAAAGCCCTCCCCTTCGGACTACGGTCGGCACCCAGGGTATTCACCAAGTGCCTTGCACCGGGGGCGGCGCAGCTGCGCCGCGAGGGGATCCACGTCTACCCCTACCTGGACGACTGGCTCATCCGAGCCAAGACGAGGGAGCTTGCCGTGGAGCACACGGCAAGGACCGTCCAACTTCTCACGGACCTGGGATTCTCCGTGAACTACGCCAAGTCCCACCTGGTACCCGCGCAAAACGCACTGTTTCTGGGAGCGAAGCTCGACAGTGTCCCTTCTGGCCTCCCCGTCGGAGGAAAGGACCAGGTCCATCCTGGGCAAGGTACAGCGGATGTTGGTTTCCGACGCGGCCAAGGTGAGGTCCATCAAGTCCCTCCTCGGAATGATGTCTTCTTGCATCTACCTCATTCCCATGTGCAGGCTCCGGATGCGCCCGTTGCAGGAGTTCCTGGACGCGCGCTGGATCCAAACGACGGGCGGCTTCGAGGAGAGGATCACACTCGACGAGAGTTTCCGCCGAGCGGTCCGGTGGTGGGGCAACCACGCGCAACTGACGGCGGGCATGGACTTCCAGACCCCAGACCACCAGGAGACAGTGACCACGGATGCCTCCCTGGAAGGGTGGGGAGCGCACACCGAAAATCTGCACGCGAGAGGCCTTTGGCTCCCGACGGAGAAGTCCCTCCATATCAACGTCCTGGAGTTCCGTGCAGTGTTCTGGGCCCTCAGGTCTTTCCTTCCGTCCCTCAAGGGCAAGGTGGTGAGGATCTTCACCGACAACACCACCACCATGTTTTACATCAGGAAACAGGGCGGAACCAGGTCCCCAGCGCTGTCCAAGGAGGCGCAGGACCTGTGGCATTGGGCCGTCGCCCAAAGGATGTTTCTGGTGCCGTTTCATCTGGCAGGGATAAAGAACACCATCGCCGACTCACTCAGCAGGGAGCTGCGCTCGTGCCACGAGTGGGAACTACGGCAGGATCTAGTGGATCGCCTCTTCCGACGGTGGGGCACACCTCAGATCGACCTGTTCGCGACGGCGACGAACTCCAAGTGACGGAGGTTCGCCAGCAGGTTTCCCCAGGCGAGGAGCATGGGCGATGCTTTCTCGTTCCCCTGGGAGGGCCTGTTCCTCTACGCGTTCCCTCCTTTGCCACTGCTAATCCGGCTCGTCAACCAGCTCAAGAGTTCACGGTGCAGGATGATCCTCGTCGCACCTGCGTGGCCGAGGCAGATATGGTTCCCGGACCTTCTGGACTTGTCAGCGTCCCGCCAATCAAGCTGCCGGTGGACGCGGATCTACTCTCCAGGGAAGGAGGCGCCATCCTCCACCACGACCCGAAATCGCTGAACTTGCAGGCCTGGCTCCTGCAGCGTTAGAGTTTGGAGGATACGACATACCGGCCGACTGCAGAGAGGTTCTTGCAAAGGCCAGGGCGTCCTCGACTCTTTAATGTTACGGACACAAATGGAAGAGGTTCTCTGTCTGGTGCCACGCACAGAAGATTAACCCTCTACGGATTACGGCTCCCCAGGTACTGCCGTACCTGCTGACGCTGGCCAAAGCTGGACTGGCACACGCGTCCATCAAGATTCATCTTGCTGCGATCTCCCGATACACCAGAACCACGGGCCGGACGTCCTTGTGGTCTCATCGTCTGGTGAAAGAGTTCATGAAGGGACTGTTCAGATCGTTCCCGCCGGTGAAGGCTCCGGCCCCGGCGTGGGAGCTCAACGTGGTGCTGACCAAGCTCATGGGACCTCCGTTCGAGCCTCTGCACTCTGCCCCGTTGAAGTTTCTGTCGTGGAAAACAGCGTTTCTTGTGGCCATCACCTCCGCACGACGGGTGGGAGAGATCCAGGCCCTTTCCTGCAAGGCCCCGTACTTGACTTTTCACGACACGAGGGTAGTGCTCAGGACGCACCCCTCCTTCATGCCCAAGGTACCGTCGGACTTCCATCTCAACGAACCCTTGGTGTTGCCTGTGTTCTTCCCATCGCCTTCGTCGCCGGCTGAGAGGACTTTGCACTCGCTGGATGTGGCTAGAGCGCTGAAGTTCTACGTGGACCGCACGAAGTGTTTTCGGAAGACGTCACAACTCTTTGTGAACTTTGGACCTGTCAATCAGGGGAAGGCTCTCGAAGGCTTCCATTTCCAGATGGCTCTCCGGCTGTATCATGTACTGTCATCGGTTGGCAAACCGACCGCTGCCTGGCTGTCCGAGAGCCCATTCCACCAGAGCGATCGCAGCTACCACGGCGTTCCTTTCTGGTGTGCCCCTGCTGGACATATGCAGGGCTGCTACGTGGAGGTCGACGCGCACCTTCACGAAATTCTACTGCGTCGATCGGGATTCCAGGGAGGAGTCCAGGGTAGGCCAAGCAGTGCTGCGCAACCTGTTCGCCTGAGGTGAGCCTGGTGAGGAGGTAAGATGCTTAATGTTGAGTTTGATGTACTGCTTAATGTTGAGCCTTTGCCACCTCCCGTGGTTGTGCATGTGTGTACTGCTATGTATTCTTTATTCATGAGCATGTGAATCCATGCCAGACCCCATGCTGGAGAAGGAACAAGTTACTTACCTGTAACTGTTGTTCTCCAGCATGGGTCTGGCATGGATTCACATGCGAACCCTCCCGCCTACCCCTCTGCGGCTCTTCACTTGGTCATACTGCCACTTCACGTGCTTCCAAATCTGAAGATGGCTGCCAGAGGCGGTGCTTAGGTAGAGGGCAGTCATTGGCTGTGGTCAGTATGACGCAGAGACCAGTGATTGGTTATTACTACGAAAGACAGATCAGAAACAAAACTGATACTGGTTTTTT